>NW_009260625.1:497953-527327 GCF_000687185.1 Egretta garzetta
AGGGAGAGGGGAAGAGGAAACCTGAGCGGAGAGAGGAGATGACCCGGGGGCTGTCAGGCCCCTCGGGGGGGGCGGGAAGCCGTGAGGTGGCACCGGGAAAGCAGAAGCATTCGGTGCCATTTTTACCTCAGATGAATGCTTCTGGATGGCAAACCCCCATTCAAAAGGGCGGGGATCCAGTAAATGCGTAAAGTTAGATGCCACTTTCCTAAATTACATGGGTTTTTTACTTCAGATTTGCTAGGCCCGGGGGGTTTCACACTAGAGGGAGAAGTTGATTAAGGCGACGTTCGAGGTGTGAGCAATCACCACTGTGAGCTCACGAAGACAACTGAGATTTCAGGAGAGAGGGAAGAGAAAAAACAGTGCACATAATTCAAAAGGGGGGGGGAATAGGTAGAGCCAAGAACTGTCAGTCATTCCAGCCTCTATTCCCAGAAAAGTATTGAAGCAAATAATCACACATCTTTTAAGTACATGGTAGCTAATGAAGTGGTAAGTTACAGCCAACATGGATTTGTCAAGAAACTCACATCAAGCCCAACTCATCCCGTGCTGTGACAGTACAACGGGCCTTGGGATGGGACTAGCGGTAGATCTGTTACGGCGTTACTTAAGTAAGGCTTTTGACGCCATCTCAGAGAACTCTTAATTGAGCGAGCAAAAGACATACCGTAATGAAATGACTCTCCAGTGGTGCAAAATTACATCAGCAATGCTTCACTGTGAAAACCAGCAGGATATAGCAAATACACTTCCTTGGAGGCGGGTATGTCCTGAGCTTGGTACCAAGTCTAATTACATGAATGACAGAGCGCAGTTTACGTTGATTGGATTTGCCAACAATGCCAAACTGGCAGAGCTGGAAGCACGTTGCAGTACAAGAAAAGAATTCAAAGTGTTCCTTGACAAACTGGTTGCAGAAAGAGGATGCGATTGGATCAATGCAAGTGCCAACTTCGACGTTGAAGTAGGAAAATAACAATTGCCCAGTTACAAGACTGGGAACAGATGAATAAACACCAGGTCTTCAGAAAAGGGGCTGGGGATTGGAGTAGATCACAAACTGAACGTGAGTCAACAGTGTCACGCTGCTGCGTAAACAGCTGCAGTACAGAGAGATGTGTAAACAGAAGTGTCATATCGAAGAAACTCTCCTTGTATGTTATACTGGTAAAGCCTCAGCTGTAATGCCATGTTCAGATTTGGGCTCTGCATTTCAAGAAAAAAAATCTTTCAAAAAAGTCCCAATAGAAGGGAGTACAGCAAAGAGAAAAAAAAAAAAAAAATCCAAATTTTTAAGACATGACCCTAATTGGAAATAGAAACGCTTGAGGTTTTTTTTAGTCTAGAGAAGAAAAGACTACAGGGAGAAAAATACACTGTTCGCTAAACCCACTGCAGAGAGAGCAAAAATTAACAGTTTCAAACTGCACTGGAAGAAATTTAGGTTAGACATTAGGAAAAGTTTTACTATGATATGGATAAATAAAGCTGGCATATATTCTCTTGAGGGTTTTGGAAACTTCATTAATATTTTTTAAGACTAAGTTAAATATCCATAAGAGAAGATTAGAAGCACTTGACTCTGCTGTGAAGTAATGGAGGCAGACGAGGCAATCATTGTTTTCAGCATCATTTCCTGTAACTGCAGTTACTATCCAGAGATCTGTTCTGATCCTAGGTTTTTGGGGTTTTTTTCTGATAGAAATGAATCCCAGGGATATTTAAACATTTAATGTGTTGGTGTGATCTTACGCACAGGTGTAGATATCCCCTTCGGGAGTCTTTGTCTTGTTACATTCTGTATAGCTGCGTGGCAACATATGTCATGCGCTCAGCTAATTTGCTAATTTATAAACTTCATATATCACTATAAATTCCACATTTAAAAACAACGTGTTTGTTAGCGCTCATGTAACTAGTGTGAATCAAGGCTTTTGCTTTTGTTTGGGTTTTTTTTTCATGGTACCAGAGATTAATTTTCTCCACAATCCATTACATTTTGGGGGTTCTCTGGGGCTTGCCAGTTAGGAGAAGGCAGTGTGAATGGTTTATGTTATGGGACTGAGACCCACCAAACTCATCTCATTAGAGATGACTAAAAGGCCATTAAATAGGCCAATTTTTAATCTCCACTGAGTTAGACTGGATTCAAACTGATAGCCCACAGGCAAAAGGCTATGAATTTCATTAACAGTACCCTAAAGCACTCAGTCCCCTAATGAGTGCTAATGTTATTCTTCTGAGAATTAAGCTTGTTTTCTGAAAAGATGCATTTATAAAATCAAGTTCTGATACTTTGGAGCATGTATGGGCAGTTTCCCACTGCTCTTCAACACAAGAACTTTATAATAATCTCGTGCAATCCACAGATTTGGACAAGATTCTTGGTCATGCGTGCTCCATGATAGCCCATACACAAACAATAAAACCAGGAAAAAGCAAATATTAATACTAAGCCCATGTTTCTTGCTGAGTATCATCTATTTTATTGTACCCAATTCTTTTAAGGTCATCACACTTACTTCGATATCTTTTGTCCCCTAGCAGATAGTTTTGAAGCAACAGCAGTTCTGGCTTCAATTCTGCAATTAATAGTTGAAGGAAACCACCGAATTCTATTAAATCATTACCTTGTAGAAGAAGATGCAGTGTTTTATTACATTTCACTTCTCTTTGTGAACAAGTAAAATGGTCAGCGTAAGGAAATCCGAACTTTAGTTCTAATGCTGCCAAATCTCACGATCTTATTAGGAGTTTAAAGATATCTAGCACGTTGATAATGCCTCACCTTAACTACTGGAGCTAAAAGGCCCAATTCCATAAGCAGTAGTGAACACTCTAAAAATTGTTTATGATCCACACAGTCTGCGCATCCAGAGAAAAATCCACATTTGGTGTGAATTCACGGAGCACATAACTGCAACTTTTCATCAAAATGGCAGCACGGCAAAAAGACTATGTCAGGTTGTGTCAGAACTCTTGTTTTCATTTCTAATTCTACCAGCTTTGCCACTTAGGTTTATAGTATGTGAAAAGCAGTAGACGATCTTAAAGGCTGCATGTTGGATTAAGAAGACCTGAGAAATACACACAAAATGACGCAAAATGGGGACAGGCACGTTAGGACCAGCCTCCAGTGAGGCACTCTAAGATCAGGGAAAGAACGTGTGTGGCCAGTAACAGACCAGACGAGACGATTCTTGAAAATTAAGCCAGGTATTGGGCAGCTGGCTTTTTGTTTCCAGGAATTCTGGCTGTGTCCTGTATTACTTCTCCACCGATGCAGACGAGGCCTAGTCACGGTTACAACGGCATTTGAAAAACCTCTGGAGAGAAGGCTGATACCTCTTGGTCTTCAAAATGGTTATAAAAAACTTACACCTAGGCAGGTTCTTTCATGTGAGCAGCAAAATACGATTAACTGAAACCAATTTAGGAACTGTTTCTTCATATAAACATTTTTGTAGCTGAAGCTGCAGAGGGAGAGATGGAGCGGGTCTAAGCTGAAGCATTTTGAATGAAAGAAGATTGCAAATGCCTCCTTGTAACACACACACGGCAAAAATCCCAAATGCCTGGAGGGAAAAACTTTTTAATGATAATTTCTTACATTTATATAGCACCTTTTATTCCCTAGGACCCCAAGCACTTCATTAACTCTATGCAAAAAGCTTCACCATGGAAATATAGCCGCTATATGCATCATTCTTTGAAAATTTCATTTTCAGTTGACACATTTCTTCCAATAACAAAATATTCTGCTTATCCTGTATACAGCAACCAAAACAACAACAGATAAAAGATGAAATTATGTAGGTTTGAGTTGTAGAACAAATTAAGCCTGTATGAGTTTCAAAATAGTAATGCACTTGTGTAATGGATGGGTTGCATTTACCCCATCTGTTTCCCCTCTCCTCTTTCTGCTTTGATCTCACCTTTATGCCATGGCCTTTGGTAGAAAATTTTTTCTCCCATAACATTTTTCAAAATTGAAATGATCCTCGACGTCTGAATTTCAGACAAAAATGGTGTTTATAGGGAAAAGGAGTACCTTTTATTAAATCCACTAATAGAAAAAGTAGAGGTTTTGAGTACCCAAGACATAGTGCCTTTTTTTTTTTTTAAGATGATTGTTTTCATAAAATACCTCTACCTATAAGGTTTGTCTTGTCTTTGCCCTTAGCCCCTCGTAACTACAAAAACAAGGCCTCAGAGACACGATATGAAAGCTATCCGTGTGTTAGCGCTCAACTCGCCAGAGTTTTTCTTTTCATCCTACAGAGGTGTTGCCAGTTTCTTGGCCTTTCTTACAAAGACACAGTACTCATTTCACTGACGTCAACAAATTTAGGCACTCAACATACTGGTTGTTTCAACAAACAGTAATTAACATTATTTCCACTGAAATTTTAGAAGAACTAATAACAGAATGAATTGGAGCAGTTTGATTTATTTCAACCTTGTAAATTGAAAGAGGAAAAATGACTTTTCCTAACTTTTTTGTTGCTGTTTGAGCTGTTGATTCGTGTTTTGTTGGCTTGCTTGTTTCACGGGCTCTTTTGAAATACAGTTGTCAGCGTTAATTAAAGGGGATTGTCTAGTCTGTTTTTCAGACAGAACAAAAAATGTATTTTATTTATAATCTAGATTTAGTCTCTGCTATAAATCAAGATAGTCTGGTCACAGAATCATAGAGTCGTCCTCTGTATGGTCTATGATGTGGTCATCTTCGTTGGTATCAGTTAAACTTCTAGAATTGCCAGTAAAACAGTAAGAGGGCAGTAGGTGAATTTGTACGCCATTAAAACCTGTGGCTCTCTCAATGGTAACCCCAAGGTAAGGTTAGTCCTGAAATAAAATAGTTTTGCAATGGAAGGCTATTTAGAAACTCTTCCTAGGGGAACACTACTGCTTGCCGCCGTTCATTGCCTTTAGAACTGCTGCACCGCTGCAAGTGTTTTGAATCTCCCAGCTAGGAAAAGATTTCCCACGTGACGTACCAAAGACAACTGGCACGCTCTGGTTTCCCATTGCTAGGCTTCCGTCTGCAGGCAGCAGACGCAAATCCCCGCTCTGCGGCTCGGACCCGCTCCTCTCGGCCAGGCCTGCGCTACGGTCACAAACCAGCTTTTGTCAGGAGGGTGGCAGGTCCCTACCCCGCCTCCCACGGCTGCCCCCTGCTTCCCGTCTCACCAGGACGGAATGTCGCCGTCACCTGCCACAGCTCAGAGTGTCACCATCATCTGCTGCGGCTCAGAGTGTCACCGTCACCTCCCACGGCTCAGAGAGGAGCAGCGGCTGGGGCAGCACCGTCTGCCTGGCACACGAGGCACCGTTCTTGGCTGGTCCTCAGGTACCACCATAATAAACATTATCAATTAACAAATCCTGGATTAATTATCAGTAGTAATTTATTAACCGTGGTCTTTATGCTTATTTTCTTTTGTCTTGCATTATTCTAATTCACCCCACATTGAAAAGATGATCGTTAAGTCTACATCTTTGTTCCCTTCAGGAGGACCTGACATCTCTCTTCTCATGTCTGAGTTACTGAGCTCAAGTCTGGCAGAATTCGAAGCGCACAAGAAAGCGGATTAGCGTAGGAAAATACCACCATATATTATAGCACTGACCTTCTTAAAAACAACAATGTATTGCCTTGGAGGGTTGCCATTTGCATCACACACAGGAAGTATTAATATATGAAAATACGCTACAAGCAACAAACCCGTAACAAATTTCTTCCTGAGTCTGTTGATGAATTATAATTGAGTGGGAGAAGAAGAAAGCTGTGGCAATAAACTGGCCTTCAGCAGATGATGGGAAGGACCTAGATATAATAGGTATAAATTACCATAGCTCTGCTTAGCCCAGTCTGATAATTCAGGTCGCATTACAGCACCAAAGTGACACACAGACAGAAGATAAGAGAAAATCATTTCAAGTTCCCCGTTTCAGGTGTCGCACTGGCAACCTTGGCGTATCCCTGCAGAGGACAGGGCAGAAGAGTCCGGCTCCTACTGCTATCAGCCATGTGCCTGAGCCTCGCCATGACTGTCCTACGCTGGCAAGCTGTCACCAAGGAGAAGGAAACGGCACTGGACCAGCAGAGGGCCACGTTCTGGTCTCCTCCAAGTTGTGTCACACCCCGCTTCTCCCTACACCCACCTCTGGGACTAGCACCAGGGTCACACCCACAGCTACAGCACGTCTTTGAGAGCTGAGCAACGTGGGGAATTAGTGACAATAATCATTTCAGGCACGCTTCTTCTCCAAATTGGTGACTTCTGTGTGTCCTGGTGAGGGACACAGGTAGCACAACATGGAGAAAGTCACCTCCCTCAGCCAAACACCATTTCAACACCCTCACCTCAGGAAAAGGTTTTGGCAGCCAGCCCCCGCCATTTCTGTACATCAAAGGCCAGATGGAAGTCAGGACAAAGGTCCAAGTGAAGACATCCTCACCAAAAACCTTTGTGTTTAGAAGCGAGTGCCGTATGTTTTAGCAGCACTTGAAAAATGAACAGCATCTCTCAGTTGTCAACGTCATTGCCGGTGCGTAACTACATACTAGGCAGGGTTTCAAACTCCTGCCTTTTCCCCACAGCTTCCTACTGCCCAGTAGGCAACTGCTACGTCAGTAATTGTGATTTCTTTCGTTAAGGCAGGTGGACGTACATGCTCCTGTCCTTATGCTTGACACAAACAATTATGTAAATCTTTATTATCGTTTGTTTGTAAAGCACCAGAGGATTGTGTACGGGAAGATATAATAATCATATTTAAAGAAGTAAAGAAAGTAAAAAAAAAAAAGTGCTTTATTACTATTAATGTGGAAGCACTGAGGAGCTTATTTTGTGTTTAGGTGAGATCACAGCAGCAGAAAGTCTGTTTGATATGCCATACCTTCTGTTTGTTTCTTAATTGTAAGAAGTTTGGTTTTGATCAAGACAATTAATTATGAATATAGCCGAGTTTGCCAACATCAGAGATAAAGCTTAAAAAAAACTACAAAAGCTTTTTTAGAGTATATTGCACTGTATAGATAAGTATATATCTTCAGGGTATGAAAACAGACATCTTTGTAATTGAATCCTGAAAAGGAGGAGGAAAAAAGCTTATATATATAACTGTGATAGTTTTACACAGTCTTAGAGTTAATACACAGTTTTGAAATATTATTTATCAGCTTCAGGGGTTGCACAGAATATGGCATGGTAGGTTGACGAAAGTGAAAAGAGCAAGTTACAGCCTAGGGTTATTACACTGCCAGGTTTGTTCCCCAGTAACTTTTTTCTTTCCAAGCTCCCTGCCAGTCCCTCTCTACGCCAACAGAGGGGAAGCATCTCCTCGCTCCTTGGCTTGGCCACGTCCATTGCCCCTCATCTGCCAAGAAGTACCGCCAGTGCAATGATCAAAGCTATAGTAATGTAACTTTTGCTTCTCTGTTGTTCATCCAGTATTTCCAGATCACATCCCGCCTAAACTCTCAGATGAATTATTTTGAACAGCAGTTCATTTGCCCCTATCCTGTTCAGGAAACACTGTCTTATCTTTGGGATTTGCAGGCAGATCTTGCATTATACTACTACTGCTTTTGGTGTGAAGCTCATAGGAACACAAAATGTCTCATTATAAGCTCAGTGAAATAGCTGCGAAGACTTTAATGAGCTTTCAACCAGTCTCAAAGAAAGAAAAATCTAGCACTAATTTTCCTTGTAATAGAAATCTACATATTTAAAATAACTGTAAAATAATTATTTCAGTATCCTGGAATGCATGCTGAGCAGAGGTTTCTCAGACAAAAGAAAGAATGAAGAAACGCAGAAGAACGCTCAAGTTCACTTTTAAGATTTGTCCCAGTTTCACAGCCCTTGGCTCTGGTTTCCCACAGCATGTTCATAGGTCAGTGTGTGGAAATGGACTCAGGTAAGGCTTTGGAAGTGTATTTTTAGCAGATAATTCATAGGGTAAAAATGGGGTATCTGTCAAACCAGAAATAGCAGAGTAGTCTCAATCTGGGAATTTCAGCAGAAGCAGGTACGTCTGAACACTCCCAGGAAGCACTCTATCTATCTACTAGTGTATCAGATGTGTCTCTGTAATTCCGTCCCAAGCATATTAAAATTCCTTTTTAAGAAGCTATGTGTGAATTTTCATTGAAATATACCTCTGGCTTTGAGTTACAATGTTTATATTCTGCTTTAAAACGGCAGAACAGATTTTACTTACTCTGCGCAAAAGAGAATCCTGATTTTGAATCTTAACAGGAGCCAGATAATGGTGGTTTAATATTTCATGTGGACGTCTTCATCAGCAAGTCATTTAACCCAATCGATGTAAGACAGAGTACTTTTTGAAGTATCCCATTTACAAATAAGCAATAACCATGTTTTTGTCACATTTTATCAATTATGCTTTCTAAAAGGGGAAGATGTCATCACTTTTGTGATAGTACATTAGGAAGCACAGCTTTTCACGATGACTGTTAAAATGGCACATGCTGGGGAAAACAGTGCTTATTAGGATTAATTTAAGACAATGGGTACTCACTGAACATGAATTATATACAATCACTTCCATCATTAATGCGTTATAGTTTATCTCATCCTTTAAAAAGAAATAATTATACTGAGATTTTTTTTTTTCCTGACAGAATTTAAATCCCAGCCCTAAGGAAGGAGAGCAGTGGCTCGAGGCATGAGCAAGACAGCGCAGCAGGCAGTTCAGGCCAGCAAGGGCCACAAGGAACGGTAACAGTCATAGAATCATAGAATGTTTTGGGTTGGAAGGGACCCCTAGAGGTCATCTAGTCCAACCCCCCTGCAGGGAGCAGGGACACGGCTAACCACATCAGGTTGCTCACAGCCCTGTCCAACCTGGCCTTGAATGTTTCCAGGGATGGGGCCTCCACCACCTCTCTGGGCAACCCGTTCCAGTGTTTCACCACCCTCACTGTTAAGAATTTCTTCCTTATATCTAGTCTAAACCTACCCTGGTTTAGTTTAAAGCCATTACCCCTTGTCCTGTCACAGCTGGCCCTACTAAAAAGATTTTCCCCATCTTTCCTATGGGCCCCCTTTAGGTACTGAAAGGCCGCAATCAGGTCTCCCCGCAGCCTTCTCTTCTCCAGGCTGAACAAGCCCACTCCCTCAGCCTGTCCTCATAGGAGAGGTGCTCCAGCCCCCGGATCATTTTTGTGGCCCTCCTCTGGCCCCGCTCCAACACTTCCATGTCCTTCTTGTGCTGAGGGCTCCAGAGCTGGACGCAGTACTCTAGGTGAGGTCTCACCAGAGCAGAGTAGAGGGGCAGAATCACCTCCCTCGACCTGCTGGCCACGCTTTTCCCGATGCAGCCCAGAGTATGGTTGGCCTTCCTTTCAGGAGTTTTTCCGAGCAAAATTAATGATGCCCTACTCTCAAAGCTTGTGTTGATCGAACAGCTCTCCGGCATGCTGAGAGCAGAGAGGCTGAAAATGCCATCTGAGAGGACGTAACTGCTTTTGCTGTGCAGAACCCACCCATAGGAGATCATGGTGCTTCATGGTAGTTCAGGGGGCTGGTACCTGGTGTTAGCAAGAGGGCAGGGCTGGAAATGATGGTGAACCTTCAGGACACAGAGCCACTGTTTCTAACCCCAGGCAAACATTGGCCTTGGCCCTTTTGTATTCCTCCCGCTGAATGGAAAGGGTCATTGTAAAGCACAGCTCGGGGGGAACAGCTAGCAGAAGAACCCTTGAATGCAGAGATGCTGGCAATCAAGGTGTCTGCAGAGGGGCTGCCACTACATGCTGCGTTAGGTCTCCAGGTCTCTTAGGCACATCCGCATGGCACAGCAAATGAGGCACATCTATCCCACAACATCAGCAGAACACCACGTGAGGCCTTTCTGGTACTCGTGTGACATTTATACCACATACAACCTGCAACCGACACACCCCCACCTTGATGTAAAAAGCCTCACGATGACACCCTTCCGATCTCGCCGCAGCAGCCTGTTGATCCCTTCCCTGGATAGCTAGCACCTCTCTGGACCCTTGGTCTATTCTGGGATGATGCACTCAGGCCGTCACTTCAGAAACAGACTCTGTAATGCTCTCCTTTTGCTTTGCAGACAATATGGAGGAAGGTGTCAGCTTGGCCTCCTCCCAAGCATGGAGGAAGACTGGCTGTGAGAAGGCCAAAGCATTTGCAGATGGCAGCCCAGGGCCAAGGAGACGATGAGGGCACGTCACTGTAAACCAGAGGGCTGCATGGCCAGATGGCGCTGAGCAGGTCCGGGCAGGTACAGCACACGTACAGGTGCAGAGCTGTAGCGTCAGGGCCAAGCCATATGGCTCTGTTGGACAGGCATGGGGGTGCTCCAGGGACAGGCGCTGAGGAGTGGAGATGGCCCAGGCTATATGGGGGGGAACAGAGGAGGCTTCGGAGGAATCGCCCCCCAGCATCCTAGCTGGAGCACTCCCAGGGAGCCCCAGAGCACACACGGTGCTCAGGCGACGGAGCCTTGATGGTAGCACAGGAGCACTTCTGCAGGACAGAAGGACAACGCTAGCTGGCCTCCCTGCATTTGGCAGTCCTATCTTTCTGAGTGGGATGAGGATATTTTACTTGCAGGGAGGCTGACTGAACAAATCCCATTTCCCAGTATGAGCAGGAAAATTAAATGGCTTGGGGAGTTCCCCACTGCTTATTTGGAAATGCCATGTGAGTGATTGCCTATGCACCTAAAAGGAAAAATAACCTAATATAAAATGTAGTATGTATCAATGTCAACTGCAATGCATCCTAACCATGGGATCCTTTCTTCCAAAGGTCATATGTTTTTCAAAAATATGCCTTTGAGGCAGTGAATGAAAAAATCTCACGTTCTGTGTTGCATTTAATTTAGAAATTACAATTTATTTATTTATTTATTTTACACTGGGATGGGTTTGAAAAGAGACTATGGAAATAGAACTATCACGAAAGAGCTTGTAGAAGAATCCAAATTTTCTCCTTATTTTTTATTTTACTTCAGTGGAACTGTAAGTGTAAGAGGGCTACCTTGGTCCAGATTTGATCATTCTCTTCTAGAGCCTGGGAGACTTGCAGAAGGAAAGCTCGTGCTTTACATTCTGCTTTATGGGAATATTATTTCAATTTTCATTTTACTGTTACTTAAAAGCACTAGAAGTTCCTGCAGCTGTTTGGTCACATAACAACAGGCAGACTCTAATTTCTCATGCATGGCACCCAGCATGGTGTATCAGAAAAAAGGCCCCAAACCTGCTCCTGCATTCTAATAAGTGCGTGTGTCACTTTGTAGGAGATCAGAACCCTGTCCAAAATCTGCAAACTCTAATAGAACAACAGTTGCCAAATGACAAAACCTATCAGAAGAAACAGAGTAAAAAGGCACGTCTTTGTTTCTGATCTTCACAGCTTCAGTACTGGCAAGAGAAATGTCAAGGTTTCCAAAATAAAGCCAGTTAACCACTGCAACCATTATTAAATATAAACAAGGACATAAAAATAGAGACGATGGAAGCCAGGATATGAACATTTGAAACAGTAGCTATGTATACAATTACGGTTTTGTTAATGTCATCTGCTCCCGGGGCTGTGCAGCTCCACTGGCTGCAGCTGTGCTGGGGAGAAAGGCATAGACCTCTGGGGCCTAGAGCATCGAACCAGCAACGGGGAATCCCAACGGGCAAACGGCCATGCAGCGATGCTGTGGTGTGGTGGGAGGAGAAAAGGGACTGCAGAGAGGTGCAGCTTCTTCCCCTTTACTGTGGCGCAGGGCACGCATTACACAAGGAAGCAGCACGAGTACCTTCACTGTCCTCCTCCCCAGTAACCCTCCTCATCTCAGTAAAGGCAAGCAAGCAAAGTTTGTGACAGCAGCTAGTGGTTTTAAAGGCTCGTAGCCAGAAAAGAATGGATCGATCTATTCTGCCACTGTGGCAATAAGACAACATGCACTGGCATCCTAAACCAGGTAAAATCACCTGGAAGATGATATAAAACTGAGAACTTAACGGGCATTAGTTAGCGTGTTAAAAATATCACCATTTTTCTTGCACAGACACAGCTGGGGAATAAATACACTGCTCAGCATTGATCATCCATATGACATGGCAAATGAAGATGGCGTATTCCTAAGTAAGAATTATGGTCTTGTCTGTACACAAAAACTGCATCCATTTAATTTAATCAGTAAAGAAATGGATGCAGCACAGCCAACATGTAGACAAAATGCAGGGGGTAAAATGACATTGTATTCTATTCAGGACTTACAGTTTTAGCAGCCTTGTTTTCTGCAGGTACAATGCTGGCATTTTTTGTCTGAGCACACCATATAACGATCAAGATTCTGGATGTGAGGAAGAAGGGGGACAAGACTGTGATCCATGACCCCCTGGACTCCATGTTGGTCTGTCAGGGGACTGCTAAAAGAAGTCAAACAGGATTGTTCATCTGCAGAATTGCACTGAGCTGCTATCCAAGACGTGGCCATTATTGGACCATTCCTGGTACTTCAGTTATACAAAATAAATACACTAAAATAATTAATTGATGTCATTAAACTACTGTGGCGTTGAACATATATTGCACTTGAACATAATGAATGTTGACAATTCATCATTTCAGGTTTTATGATAATACCTCTGCGATAAATATTTCTACAAATTCTAAAAGTCAGATGTAAGAAGAAGTCTGCACACTATAAACTGCCACAAAACCGAAGACTTGTCAAAACAAAATGAGCTATAAAAACAATAATATTCAGGCAACGTCACTCTCATTAAACACCTAATGATGCCACAGGCATATTAGTGGGGAAATGCTCATGAGGATCATGAGGAATTAGGAAAAAAAAAATAAAAAAATAAAAACCCTGCCCCTAAAACCGCTTGCCAAGCTGTTTGTACATTCTGCCGCAGGCAGTTTCTTGAAAAAGATGGAGACGTGAATGGAGGCAGTCAGTGACTATTAGGTGCTGATGATGGTGAGGGCAAGCAGGAGAACTGATGCTAGAGATTAAGGGCTGCATTTTGCTTTCAGTTATGTCTCGCATGTCTCAACATTTCATAGTATTTAAATGAATCTGTTACATAAGGCATTTCTCCTGTCTACGCTGCTCAGCAGCCATATTCTCCTTTCTGGTATGGATTGTCTTGGGAAACTTGCCAAGCTGTGACAGAGCAGCGCATAAAAGGAAATCATGCTCATAAGCTGGGGGTGGGGAGAACTGCAGGTGAACAGATTCAGTGCAGCAACACATATAGAGTCTCCTGTCCCAAAAATTCCAGGTTTAAATGAAATGGGAGCCGGAACACTTCTTTAAAAAATGTGCACGGGGCTGCTAGAGACCCCAAACCAACCCAGTCATTTGTTCCAGGGAGGGTGTGAGCACAGCGCGGCAGAATTGCTCAACACTGCACTGGCGGCTGCTGCTTTAGCAGATTGGAAGAATGAACAAGTATTTCCTCTTAAAATGCTAGAAAAGGCCCATCCAGTTTTGGAGCCCATTCCTGCCAGATGCTGAACACCGCCCTTACACTTAGGAAGAATCTGGGCCTTTTAATTAAAGACAGAGGGAAACGAGGGTGGACCCAGCCTCTTGTAGGAGTAAGCTATTACCTGCCTGCCAGGACCTGCCCGAAAGGTCTGGCACTTCCTACAGAATTCAGTGAATGCACTCATTGTTGTTAATAGGCATTATTTTATTTATTAATAGCCAAGCTCTCAGGTAGTTGTTGGCTTTTCATCTCTAGACCTCAAAGTGCTTTACAAAGGAGATCATTATCAACAAAGGAACACAGACATCTGCATTTGGGCTTTGGCATGGAAAGAGCGTCTCAGTTCACCTGTAAAGTAGATGTGCCAGTTGAGCTTTACTCTGGCCACCTGCCTTGGAAACAATCTCCAAATCTTAAATGACGGGGGGCAGAGGGGGGCTTTTCAGCTGAAGTTCAGTAATGCAAACATCTACAGGGGATTAGTCAATCCTGCGCAATGCTGCTTGTGGCTGGAAGATGTGGAGGTCTAGGAGACTCCACCTGAAGTCTACGACACTGGAGCAACCTCCAGGTGTCTCCAGATCAGACTCATTACTACAAGGTACTGCTGTGGATTACAGCACTGAGCACTTTTAATTGCTCCGTCCCTGAAGACAAGATTTACTGTCCTTTCGCCATCTTCACTTGTTATAGTAAAAGACAGGTGAAGAAATGTGCTTGGGCTGATAAATTTTTTGGCAGTTTTGCACTGCACACAGACTAGGATTTTTCATCTTAATGACCTGCAGCTGAAACAGATGTTTTGCTTTAGTGTTTTAAAGCACTTCACAAAACTTAACACTAATTTATTCTTTCACAGTGCAGGGAAAAAAAGATGTTTGATATCGTTACTCACATAACAGAACAATGTGAAAAATGGAAACAGATGTTTCTCATTTAAGCATGAATAAGAAGGAAGTGAAAGAAAAAAGATGATGTAGTAGTCGTGATTAAGAGAAATATGATGGCTTGGTTAAGTCAAGACAATTTCTTATGGATCTCCAGTCAGTCCTGAAAGATCTTTCTAACAACTTGGTCCCTGATTCAGCAAGCACATGGAAGTGCTTAACTCCAGCTGTGGAGGTTGTCTCACATGCTTCATTTATAATATTTTTAAAAGCTGTATAACCAAATGAATGCTTTACAGTTAGGAGTTGAGGGATCAACGGCATTGTTCCTGTAGACAGTAAAACACTGACTGTTTTCACAAACTACAGACATCTACATTTGAATATCAGAATAGAAATAAAGTCAAACTGAAAATACATTGTTTCCTGAAACGCGAAGAAGCGCTTTGATTTTACTACAGCACAGACAGAGCATTGTGAGACCCAGTAGCAGCAACCAGGGACCCGTTAGGTGCTCCCCGCTGAGAGCCCCAGCTTCCCCCCAGGGGTGCAGCACCCAGCAGGGGGGACCGGCTCTGCTTTGGCAACTGCCTCTCAGCTCTCCCTGTCCCGGCAAAAGAAAAGGTCCGACTTCGGCTACAGGGCCTTTCCCAGCAAAAAATCTTTTGGAAACCTCCAGTGAGGCAGGTCTCACCCAGGGAAACTCAACCCTTTACCAATTCACCACCGACTGAACCTGGGGGAAGGGGTGTATGTAACGTGCCCCAATATTTCTGTGTCTGGCAGGATTTGGATGCAGACCAAAGAACCCACCTCTCGTACTTTTTGTCTTAAGCCTGCCTCAGAAGGTGAAGGGTCCAAACAGGCTGGTGTAGACCATCAGGCTTAGACAAAATTGTTCCCCTTCTTCCTTCCCTCCCTCTCGAGTAAAGCCTAGGCCAGGGGATGTGTCCGTGCCCCAGAGCCACCCCCACAGCTTCCACAGGCCTCCGAGGTGCTCTAGGGCTCGCCCGTATGGAAGGCAGGACAGCCCTACCCTGCCAACACAGAGATTTTCCCCACTGCAGGAGAATCCTCCCGGCCGTTCCATCTCACTGAGAGCCTGCTCAGACAGTTTTCACTCTTTGTTACCCCCAGGAAAATGATGCTCTCTCCAGCCTCACTGAATTATTTTTGGTCCATCTGCACCAGCATGTTCTACCCTTTCCAGAGCAACCGAGCCCCAACTGTCAGAAGTGTAGCTACTCCCGATGTTCTAAACAAGGAGGAAAGGCAAAAGAAATATTCATATTCCCCATGGATTACAGCACTGTTAAAAAAAAAAAAAAATCCCTTTGCTTCCAGATTGTACTTACCTACTAGGAACCATTGGGCAGAAATATAGAGCAGCATAAAATTCCTTTCACAGAGGAATTTTTAGACGGAAAAATTGAAAACTAAGCTTCAAATCCTCTTGTTTGAGTTTTAAGGACAACACTTCAGTTCCAGGAACCTGTCGCTTTCTACTCAGCATTTTTAATATGAAAATAATGTTTCTGAAATTGCCACTGATTTCAGCATAGTTGCTGAGAGAAATTTGGCCCTGTATGCAGTCCACAAGCTGTGCATGCAGAATTAATAATCTCGTTAACATTACTATATGCAAATGCTCCCAGGATGCAAAGAGAGATTTGTATTTCAGATTAATATTTTATGTGAATTTTTTGTGTACATGATAAATGAATAAATGGAGGTACACAAGGGGACATGCAGAACATGTGCATCATGTGTGAGAACTGCATTAATTCTTAAATGTTTGCAATGGCCACAAGATGGTTAAGGAACAAAAAAGATATATTGTTGTAATTACAAAGGAGGAGAGAATAAGAGAAGAAAAATGAGAGATCAAGGGAGCTGTTTCATGTTACAGTTTCTCCAGCTGCAGAGCAGGCTTGAGAGGTTCTCCGAGCCCTCCTGCCCCCATCCTTTCCACCCTATGCACCTTCCCCTGGCTGCAGATTACCATCCCTTTAATTTTGCCAATTCAACCATTTGCATGTTCAAGCTTTAAACCAGCTCTTAATTACAACATGGAATCACACCCTTCCTCTACTTGGTCTCTCATTCATTTTCAGCTGCTATATGACAGGGGGCAATACCATATAAAATCTCAGCACTAATACGGTGCCATGGACACGAAAAGAGGCACACCAGGGAGACTGAGAACAGGCCTCAGAATTCGGGGGTTAAAAAGGAGAGTTATTTGGAGAGAACCGTCACTGGTTCCCCACTGCGTCAGCTTCTGAGTCACCCCCTTCCCCACCTCTCCAGTCATCCTTATTCCATTGAAGTTTTCTTGCTACTTTGGAATGACATGGAGCGCTCTCACGCTTTCACTATAAGAAATGTAATATTGTATTTGTCCAAAAACCTACATGAGTAAAAGAAGATCCCTGAGGGGATATTATTAACTGCCTGCTACTTATCATTGATGGTTATTCTCTGAGACAACTCTCCTGTTTAATCTTTATGCTCTTGACAATAACCCTTCTCTCTTTTTGATCAAGTGTTTAATTTTCTTGAAAGATTTTCTCTGACTTTAGTTATTATTGAAGGGGATTTTAATTTTACCCCAACTCTTTAATGGCTAAATCTTGCATATCCACTATTTCAAATAGGGGTATTTCAGTTACTCTAAGTAAATAGTTCAAGGATTTGGTCTTGATAGGTAGCTGGAAAATTTCAAATCAAAACAAAATTGAAACTGCAGTTTCTTTTCCACTTCAGAATAGAGTTTTTAGTCTCCCTGAGTGACCTGTCAGTGTATTGGAATAAGAAATGGATACTGCTAGACTGCTACAGAGCATACTCCCATGTCAGCAGAGTTTCATCAGCATGAGTGGCAGCCCTGTATGTGAAATCAGTTAGCTGGTTACTTCATCTGCAGCTGATCAAAGATAAAAAAGACAAAAAAGACAAACAAAGGAAAGTGGTGATGTAGAATGTATTCTTACTTTTCTAGTCTCCATGGACAATATTATTGCTAAATTTCCTCTAATTGTTTATAGTAGAACTTTAAAGCATAACAGGAGAGAAAAATAAAGAAAAAAACAGTAGAGGTTCAGCAAAGAGCAATGTGTAGAAACCTTTGAAACCTGCTTGCTTTCCCTTCTCACAACCATCCTCAATCCTTCCCCATCGTCGCTGTGTCTCCACAGCCCAGTGAAAGTCCAGATCATGGGTAAATATCTAATAATATAATGGTTACATTTAGAGGGGCCATAGAGCAGGGCAAGATTGCACCATAGGACTGAGAGGTCCTTTTGGGAGGCTTGTTTTGTTTTGGCATACTGGGCACTCCCATTTCCAGTGACCTTGTTGTTCACGATAATTACAAGTTTACAACAGTCTCCTGTTCCCAGAGCCAATAAATTATGAGATTGGGCCCATGATTTTGCAACAGTAGCCTGTATTCCCAATATTGGCTTATTGTCTTTGCTTGCCCAATCTGAATGCGCGTGAGTGAAAGTGCAGAGCCTCTGTCTGCTCCCTCCCGCGCAGCTGCTCTCCTTCCCTCGTTCCCAGGTTCCAAATGGGAAGGAGCTTGGCACAACTTTCTTACAGCCTGAAGCAAGACGGTCATTCGCTCATCTTCCTCGCCCCTTTCCCACAATAATCCATCCTCACGGCTACCCTCCCTCCCAGCACGGACTTGCTCACAGGATGCAATCAGAGAGGTGCCAGGAGCTGCGTGGGAAACAGCTGCTCCACGACCAGGAATTCAGGTGAGGAAAAAGACTGAGTGAAAGGGAGTAGGGCCAAATGCCTACTTAGCAGACACTAGAATACGCAGATCTAAATCTATACAACTGAGCCTTAAGTTTCCCCATCTGTAAAAACAATGCTGAAATACTTAGAATCATAGAATCATAGAATCACTTTGGTTGGAAAAGACCTTTAAGATCATCGAGTCCAACTGTTAACCTAACCCTGCCATCCCACCACTAAACCATGGCCCTAAGCACCTCATCGATCCTTCTTTTAAATACCTCCAGGGATGGGGACTCCATCACCTCCCTGGGCAGCCCATTCCAGAGCCTGACAACCCTTTTGGTGAAGAAGTTTTTCCTAATGTCTAGAATGACTTCCTTATTTCTCAAGGAAGTCACTAGGGTTAATAAATCAATTGATGCTTACATAACAACATATTGTCAGAAAAATCTTTCCCCTAAATTGACATGTTTTCAAATATTTCGGTTGATGACAGAAATTAATTTTACAAACAGGTACAACACAGACTATGAACAGTGGCTAATAACCTCAGGATCATCCCCTTAAGATTAATCTAATATTGCAAAATCTTTCAGAGTGAGTATTTATTTCCCCTGTTGCATTTTTGTTGAGGCAGTTGGACTCAGCCAGCCTCATTTGCTTTCTCAGCATCTGATGCCAGAGTACACAAGCAGTACGGGTGGAAAGAACGCAGCAAGAGAGAGATGTAATCACCAAAGAAATGGAGCAACAGACTTAAAAAGAGCATGATTCTCACAGCAGGTCAGCTGAAGTGGCAGCTGTGCATTTCTGGGCTAGTACCAAGTGTCCACTGCCACCTTGCAGGAGCCTTGTGGCTCTCAATTTTATCCCCATGGACCGAAAGACAAAAATATTTGCTAATAGTACCATTGCCTTTCAGAAAGTACTGGTTCAGTCCCAGCATAGGACAAACTTTCTCCAGTACTTCATTTTTCTAATCTCTAAGGCTCAAACAAGAGATGTGTGGAGAATCTTTCTATGCTGCCCTTCACACTTGCATTCAAATCTTCCCTGCTTAATGAGCCATGGGCTGTTGCTCTGAAACAGAGGACATTAACAGTTCAGAAAAAATAAACCCCTGCAGATTAATCACCTGGCTTCTTCATGGGCCCAATTCCAATCAGCAGTGTGAAAGCAGAGTCTCTATATACACAGCCTGACTGATAAGCATATTAGCTGATCGCTATGTTTGGCTTTGTCAAGCATATAGCATAAGAGTCTTATTTTGTTGTTTATTTCAAATGAATACCAGAGGTCTCCAAATGTCACTGTATTCACAGACACTAACAACTGCGCAGCCATTACATGATTCTCTTAGCATTCCCCCCTTCTCTCTGCCAGTGAAATACCTATTTCATGCTTCTTGATTTTTAAAGTGAATGTTTTATTGCTTTCTGAACAGCACTTAACTACTAGGTATCACTTCTGAGTCCACCGTGCAAAGACAAGGATCTCAATTCATCTTGAGAACTACACTTTCCTAGAAACTGGCCACTGACTAATGATATTGCTGCTCCTTGGTAAACCACTAATAGTTTTATTGTTACTTAGCCTGACCACTCCATCTTAGCACAGGAGAGATAGCATGAAAAGGAAACAGGGTTAAGTGTTGGCCAAAAGGATGGCAAACCCACCAAAAGCCCTTTGCCAAACGTTGAACATAGCACAGGCAGGACACAGTGCTTAATTTTCTGGAAACAGAGAGAAAGGAAACAGCCGAACAACCAGTTGTGCTGTCAGCACAATCTCCCCCATCCTACAGCAAAGTAAGCTCAGAAAAGACAAATGGGATATGGCATTAAACAGTTAAACAGACCTGAACTGCTCCAATTTATGTAATGACAATACCCTCCCACCACCATAACCCACCTCTTCACCCCTGCCCGCCCCAGCTCTCCATGGTTCGGAAGACTTTTTGAACAGAGTGATTCTAGCATAACATGAAGGAAATACCAACTCTTATCTTTTGATCATTTCTTATTCATCTCCTTTCTCTTGTTGGGTCACATCTCAGTCCCACTGAACTCCTGATTTAGCCTATTAGCAGGGAACGGTGAACCCCCGTCCTCATTTCTTTCCTTCACATACCTACTAGCTTGTTTCCCATGTTTCCATTTTTATAGCCCTTGGAGGCTACAGGAGCGTGCTGCTTTGATTGCCTTTACCTTATCCTTCCTATAGGTCATGCAGGTCAGTGGCATACCTGGAGTAAACCGGGACTGTTATTTCAACCGTCAGTCACGCTTCAGCTGGAAGGCAGAGTCCCGTTAGCAGGAAGATTGAAGTACTGCAGAGCAAAGCTGAGGACAGTAGTGTCTTTGATGGCAACTGTGTGCTTCAGCTCCCGCCTGTTAACAGGTATCCATGGGCACCGCTGTTCCCCTGGCTCTGGTTCCCTTTGATCGTGTTGTGCTGCTATTGGAGCATTTCAGTAAGCAGGGCCCAGAGCGGGGTGTACGTGCCCCTGTGACCATGCACCACAGGCTAGATCCTCCACAGATGAAAAGTAAAAAAAAGTTGTGGCGTTTTCCTGAGCTGAGGATTTGGCCCGATACTCTTAATGGCCATCAAGCCGGGCCTCATCAGGCAAGATGCTGAGCAGCGTTTGGCTAAGACCAGTGTGAATGGTGATACTCTTAATGTTCCTCTGCTATCAAGCCGGGCCTCATCAGGCAAGACACTGAGCAGCGTTTGGCTAAGACCAGTGTGAATGGCGTACACCCAACACCACAGATTCCCCAAAAACGGTCCTTTACAAAGAACCACCTGGACGCTACAAAATGAGCCATGTGCGGAGACACCACAAATACAACGGCGCTTCAAACTGGGCATCTTTGTAGACCTTCAGCCTGCGCTGGGGTCACAAGCCCAGCATTCGGGCACGTTAACTCATTACTTCTTCAAAGAGGCAAAAGCACCACCGAGAGGGATGCAAACATGTTTGCTTTATGATGACGCATAAAGAATCTGCCTGGAGTCTCCCAAACAAGCCTTCCCTTTCCTTTAGTGGCATGCGAACAGTGCACACTACATGCTTTAAATGGGATTCAAGTCACTTTTTTCATTACTACTAGAGCAGGTACTGCTGGAGATAAAAGCAACTGTCTCAGAAGAGCAGGTATGACATCTGGTACATCGCGCCAAAAATAAATCTTTAACTTCCTCTCATACCTGCCAAACCTGCTCCCAGGAAATAAACCTGGGAAATATTACAAATACACACTCCTCTCTGATTTCAAAGGAAGAACTGACCTATTTTTTCTCTGCCCGTTTTAAACATTTCCTATGACAAGATCAGTTTGCTAAAACAATGGGCTATGTTTGGAATAACCACAATCATAAAAGAAAATTGCATGCATACGAAAAAGGCAAGTGGCCTGATGTTTGCACTGGAGGTAATTCACGCTAATACCGCTATTTATAGTGCAGCAGCACCTTGGGGACCCAGTCATGCTCGGCACACCTACTTGGTAAGCACTATACAAACATGAAATCTGATAGTCTCTCCCCTGTAGTACACTCATACTTGTGATTTATGGAAACTGGTTGTGTAATGCCATATAATTTGGGAGTGGTCCTTTGTTAAATTATTTTCTCTGGTCATATTCGTGTAGTAAGTGTTTTCCATATCCTTTCAATAGCTGGCCTGGCTTACAAGAAGACAAGAGATTTGCGTATTGGTGAAGATGACCTACTTAAATCAGGAACAATTAAAGACCCAGTTCCTATTTACAGGCTTGACTAAGGAACCACACACACACAAAAAAAAAAATCAAATTGAAGAAGCCAGGAAATGTCTCTCAGTGCTACAGTTCTGGTCATATGGGAGGGTCTATGGGGTGGATCAAAAAAGGAAGTGCTTGTGATTCATTATTAGCAATGTAAATAGGACACATTTGGAGGCTGTCACCATCCTGATCGCTCATCTGCTTTTATTAGTCCTCATTCTTTATTCTTATTGTCTTTGGTTTTCTGCGCTTGTCGTTAAAGTTAGTTATGTTATAGGCATCTGTTTAGCATACTCTATATGAAAATGCAAATAGAGATGAAAAACAGTAAAATAAATATATGCAGCTTCCATGTCATGTATATATTTGACTGTAGCATGTCAAATACAAAAGAATTGTTTATCACTTCGAAAGTCTGCTTATTCATTATGTACATTACTTTTTTACCAGCAGATGGCAGTTTACCATTATTTTAAATAGGTTCTTTTGTTAATATCAGATGGTTTAAAGTTCTAAGCGGTTGGTAAAAAGCCATGAGCTCATTTCAAGGTTAATTTTTAATTCAGTTTCCTCTGCATCATCCCCTCTAGAAAAAGTAATCAGAACTGAGCTATTTCAGTTTACAGTCCTGCTGTTGACCAAAACTAAACATTATCTATATAGTTACCTGACAGCAAGTTCATCCTGCACCACTGGGTATTATATCCAGCCTCACACACTCGCTGCTGCTACCAGCCCCCTGAGGCACACTTCAGACTCCCTAATTCCCAGTCTGCGCTTGGGGAGTTGCACACAACATTATTAACACTAGTAGCAGGGGCAACACGAAGGATGTGCCTGTGTACAAAAGGGCCAGTGGTTTATTTACTGCTGCGTTGCTTGGGCGCCATCTGAATTTTAAGGTAGCAAAGAGTTAAAACTACCATCCGGGCAATGCTGCGCTGCCTCCTGCACCGCAGCTGAGGAGGACGAAGGGCGCAGGGAGTCTGTGCCAGGAGATGCAGCCTGCCGGGCGCTTTCAGAAATCCTGCTGCTACCCAAGGCCATCCTTTAACCCAGTCAGAGGCACAGCTATGAGACCATCTCCCCTGACCTAACACAGGGCTGAGAATGAGAGCTTCCCTAGCGAAAAACTCCAGTAGGGAGCACAATCAAAATGAAGGGATGGGTTTGTCGGCCCAATGCTGCTTAAACGCCTGGGCACAGATTTACCCTACCCCAGGCATCACCAGACACGTGCAGCCCTCACAGGCACAGCAGTGCCATCCACATCCTAAAACCTGGCACTGGGGAGAGACTCACACACCCAGAGCCTCACTCTCCACTGCCCCTGTGGTGACACTGCTCAGTCTGCGTGAGCCCATCTTCCCTTCCTGCCCCCACAACCCTCCCTTTGTGTCAATACCGGCATTCAGGCCGACCCGATGAGGCAACACAGTAGCTCACAGTTGGATTTGTTCCCTCATCCAACTCTGCCACCCACCACAGCACACAAATGCTCCTTTTGGCAGCCTCAGCCGCAGAGATTTTTGCTGGATTAAAGCAATCACGTGACCCCCGGCTTCTCACAGGAGCGGCACCAAAACGGCAACAAAGAGCAGAACTCCTCTCACCTTACCCCACAGGCACGCCAGCTCGGCCTTCCATCTGTGATGGTATTTTAGGCACAGATCCATCTCTGCCGACTCTCCAGGCACTGAGCACGACGGTGGGTTGAAACAGACTGCGCGGAGAGCGGGAAGGAGGAAGGGGCTTCCCTCACCTGCCCACAGCCCGGGGACAGACCGGTTTTGTGGCTGGGCTGGGATTTTGTTCAATTGGGTTTTTTTATTTCGCTTACACGGCAAACTCCCCTTTCCCTAGGGCTGCACAGGTCCTTTCAAGTCCTGCAACTTTTGAATTTGTGTTCCTTGTATTCTCACACTGAAGTGGCAAACGAGAGATCCAGAGATCATTTTGTTTCTGTTAAAGAACTAAACAAAGCTAAACGTTCCAAAACAAAGAGTACTGACACACACCAGTCTGTAACCTATCTTGGGAACACGGCGTTTTCTTTTACAAGCAGTCCCACATAGCCTCTTTTTAATGATCTGCAGAGAGACTGAGAAATTCACCAGTGGTATTAAATTAGAAGCTGAAAACAACAGAGAGCGCAGATGCGTTATACAAATGGGCAGAGGGAGATGAAAAACATGGGAAGGAGAAAGGAAATGTGACAACATTTGGGAAAAACAGGAGGGCATTACAGTGTGGGGAACAATAGGACACATGTATGCATGGTATCAGGTGCAGATTGACCAGGGGAGATCAAAAATGTGCCAAGGGGAACAGTTCAGCAGTAGGGGGGAGAGACTGACCAACAGGTCTTTCCTCTTGAATGCTGAAGATTCCCAAACATGTGAGACGCCAGGTACCCATCCTGGTGAAGCCCTCATGGGCAGAGCTGTGCTTAGAAAATAACACTGATACAGTTCCAACAGCCTTTTGTTGGAACAAATGGCAAATGGAATATTTATGAATCACAAAATGACTTCTTAGCCTTCGATAGTTCCCAACCAATCATCTAGCCAGAAAATACACGCTGATCAACCTCTCTTCCTTGTGTGGGCAACTGCATGAGCAAAGCAGACATCCTAGTGAACCTGACACCACCCCATCAACTTTTGTTTCCATCTGAGAAGTACTTTAAATAACATTCAAAGTAGGCTTAACATCAGTTATTACTCTGTTTGATTATTGCATTCCTGAGATAATGGATTTCAAAATTGTATTTTCCAGTTGAAGATTAAAGAGCTACTTCTAGGTTTCCTACCTTCTTTAATAAAGTAAGATTCAATCTAGTCTCAAAAGTAGAACATTAATATAGAGGAGATTTGCTGTCATCTTAGCAAGCGTTAGCAGCAATCATTTAGCATTCCCATTGCTTTCCCACCCAAACCTCACTTACTCGTGATGAGAAGCAAACTGGGTTCCTTATACTGACACACCACCTTCATTTTGCAGATACCTACCACTGTTGGACCCAGCTTTTCCGCTCTGCTTGACAGAGCAAAAGCAGGTTTGTGCCTCAGGGCAAAAAGAGAGCAGCTTTTCACGCCTGTGATGAACAGGTACTTCCCGGCCTTCTGAGCAGGCCGCTCGCCCTCCAGGGAGGTTGCTGCAAACAGGGGAGAACACCACTGGCCCACCACACGGCCAACATGCAAGCAGCATCTCAGCACATTTGATGCTGTGGTATATGCTTGCCTTTCAAAAACACCACACGTTCCTTCGTAGTGCAAGACAAGAAGGGATCCTTTCAATTGCCAGATCATGCACATCAGCAAGCAGTGGAAGTCTATTTAGCTAGCCCTGCATTTCTTGTATACGCACCGTCACCTTCATACTGCAGGCACAGAGCCCCAGCACTTGCCTATGACTACAGCATACGTCCCCAGAAACAGGGATGGAGGGAAGAAGGAAGAGACCAGACCTATCTCTTGGCAAGATGCAGAGCCAAGAACAGATTAGCTCCTGGCCCTGCTGCTGGAGAAAACAGAGGGAAAATCCCACATCCTGATGAGAATCTGGGGCAAAAGTACGCTCCATGAATTTTTTCTGAGATACGGCATTGCCTAAATCAGGTCTAATTGCCACACAGTACATGATGGAGAATCTCTTAATTCCCCCAGAATCTGTCCCAAAGGCTGAGCACCCATAGCCGCTTCATAATCTTGTGCACCAAGTCGTATTAAAAGTTAAATCAGCACCAGGAGTCAGCCTAGGTTTGCCACTCTATGAACGTGCACCCCACTGTGAGGAAGGAAGAGTTGCAATCTGAGCCTAAAAACCAGGGTGCACATTCCCCCCCACCTCTTGCCCCCAGCTTTATGCCAAAAGCAGAACAGCAACCAGGTGACTTATCTGCTATCAGCACCTTCTATTGTTCTAAGTATCCCATCAGGGCACAGAGAAGCCATGATGCTGAAGAACTGCATCATCTCACTTTGCACCAGATTTTCCACCTCCCTCTGTGACTTACTATGCCAAAATCTTTGCCATTTGAGTGATACGGAAAGCAGGAGACGAAGGCTCAAAAGCTGCAGTTTTGCCTAGGATATGCAGCTAACGTCTAATCAGAAATTAGTATTTGTGAGCTATGTTCCTCTACTATAATTTGTTCTGCCCCAAAGTATCACTACAGCGTCACTCAGAAGAAGGGTTGAGGTGGAGCCTCTTAAGTGAGAAACACAGCAGAGTACCATGTAGGGAGCAGAAGCAGACTGGAGGCTGACAGCACTTGGCTCTACAGAGACGCCGGCCTGCAGGACAAGGACAGAGGAGCCCACAGACAGGAGAGCTTCAGGACATTAAATACCTGGTGGCTGAGAGCTGGTGCAGCTGCAGCAACCAAGAAGGGTTTGTCTTCATCTGCTGAGCAGGGCTGTGGGCTTCTTCCCGGTGGAGGCGGACGTGGGTGGGTCACGTGCAGCCGTGTCCCTGGAGTCCAGCTTCCTGCAGCGTGCTCTGCAGAGGGCAGCAGCTCAGTCAGCGCAGGAACTGAAGCCAGTGAAAAAACACCCGCTTGTCTCACAACACGCCTCACTGTGAGGATGTCACAACATCTCTGCCCTTGCCTCTTGGTTTCTGGGTAGAACTAAGTCCGAGAAACGAGTGTCTCGAACCTGGCACCACACAATGGAGCTTCCAAATAACTGGATGCTTAAAAAAACCCTGTGCTACAATGCATATAATAAAGTTGGGAATCAAACATACGGCAGAAATTCAGGATTTGAGTGTGTGTGTAAAGGAGGCCCCATCCCATCAGAAGCCAGTCTATGATTAAAACCGGGAACAAAGCAAGGCCTGAGCACCTACAGAGCAGAGAATACCCTCAAGTAAAGCAAACAGCTGAAACAAAAAGAACCATTAAGAGCCAAATCCCCCTTCACCTCCTAGTAGTATGTAAACACATAAAGGCCAAATTTAGGCAGAACTGTTGGTTTTTTTGCAGTGAGTTTTCTCCGACTCAAAACTTGTGGTTTTAGTCCAGCATCTGAGATCTCTGGACAAGCTGCACACTGCTACATACTCTGTGGTTCTTCTACATGGCTGGGGTGTGGGACAAACTCAAGAGTAATTTGTCAGCCAGGACTCATCTACTGTGGTAAATATGATAAATTTAGAATACACTGACTAGGACTCACTGGGTCCTATAAATTACAAGTGTTGCAAGGGTTACTGACAATAGAAATTGCAGAATATACTGAGTTTCATTCACAGTTGCTATACTGAAAGTAAGGATCCTTACCCAGGAGTGAATTTTGCTCAATGAAACTCAAAGTTTAAGTAAATGCAAATAGCCTACACTGAAAATGTGAAAAATAAACAAAATATCATTTAATTTAATTTGAGCACCCAAGCAAGTCATTCGCAAGTCTGTTTAATGTTTAGGAAGAAAAAGCCTTAATTCAGTCCCTGCAAATGGTTTTAGTTACTTCTGTGACTTTCCATCTCTTGAGGATAATCTACTTCTAATAAGGACAATTGCTTAGATTTATTACCCCACTGAGGTCTTGTTAAAGATCTAACAAAAATCCTATTTAAATGAAAAGGACAATAGAATCTTTAAAGTCAGTGTAGAGTTTAATTAAATCCTGAAACAGAATCCATGTCTTTAAGCATAAGAAAAGCAAAAACAGATTTCAAAGCTGTTAAACTACATGTAATTGGCATAAACTATCCATTGAGCCAAAGTAAAAAAAAAAAAAAAAAAAAGTAGGCTATCATATGGAAATTGGAGTCTATTAATAAATAACAAACCTGATACATGTGCATAGCGCCATATTTTTGCATGCATTTTTTAATTTGCCTAATTTGCTGGGCGTATCTTAGAGCAAACATGAGACACGCTAGCTGTTAAGTTGAACAAATCCAAAAGGGACAAAAAAAAAAGGCTGATTGAAATCAATGGATTAACATGCACTAGCATTTAAAAACATTTCATAACGTTCCCAAAGAGAGCATGTAAACTGCAGCAGTCTCAGTGCAAAACTGCTGTAATCTGTGTTCCCATGTAGTCATTATTCACACATGGGAGTATACGGTTCCTACAGTCATTTTTCATGCATGAATAGTTCAAAACCCAAAAATCACTGACATAAATACACAAGGGGGAACCTTCCCTTTTGAAAGTTAACATCTTAGGAACTCTGGAAGGGAATGTGAAGGCAGATACCAGCCCATGCGCTGACACAGCCCTCCTGTAGGGAAGGGTCTGTGTGCAGCCCCCTTGCAGCTGGAGGCGCACCCCAGCCTTCCCCAAGCTGGGAGTCACCACCAGCCCCCAGCTGCAGAACCAAATCCAGCAAGGTCAGGACAGGACAGAGTAAAGTCTTACAGCTTCTCCCTTCCCCCCACCAGCATGCAACTAGGGCCACGCATGTAGGGAACGGAGGTCAGCCCAACAGCTGGACATGCGGTTTCCTTTGCAGGAGATAATAAATTCTGAGGGGGGGGGGGGGGGGGAAATAATCCCATAACCTATTTCTGCATTAAAGAAAAGGCACTTTTCCTTCTCTGCTTTTCCACGTGATAAAGGATGATGGGCTGGCTGGGGGCAGGCAGACACACAGTTGGGCTCTGCGCAGAGAGGAAACGCACACGAAGACAGCTCTGTGCAGCAGCAGCAAGCATAACGGCAGCGGCTGGAGAAGGAGGTCACAAAATGGTGGCCCTCCCCTCCTGGCTAGCTCAGTTTGCACCCGACCGGTGAGAATGACAGCGCAAAAGAGTCATCAGGGAACTCTGGCTCTGAGGTGGGTCACACGACTCCCTCATCTGGAAAAATGATGAGAGGATGGAATGTTAACCTTCCCTCTGCAGCATGTCAGCCCCTTGTGTAAGGGTTTAATCAGTTTTGTTAAAAGACATTACAAGCCCACACTAAGTGGCCATCTTGCTCCTTGGGCTTTTCCCCCATTTAAAAATTACAGCTCTTGCCAGTGCTATAGTACAGTCAGCACCTTTGCTTTTACACTGCGTGTTTGTCCCAGTGACCCCTGCCACTGTACCTGACTTGGGTGGCGGCTGCTGAATGTACCAGAAGGGGTAGAAGCCACCATCTCAAGCCAACAGCCGGCTCTATTAACCGGTTCCCAGCTCACCTCTCAGACTCCTATGACTCAACTGGTGGGATGGTGTCCTTTGTCAGTGCTTAGGGCCGCTTCCTTTAAGCCCAGACAAACCTGCCCCAGCCCAGCTGCGTGCCCAGCCAGCAGGTCCCTCACGGGCCTGGCAGGCAGCAGCGGCGGCCCAGGGTCCTTGCCCGGCAAGCCCCTTCCCACCGAGAGCCCCACCATCTCATACTGCAACGATGGGAGAGGTCTTTGGATAAACGCCGTGAAAGACACCACGCTTCGGTTACAACGCAATCCCTCAAACTCACCTTGCACCCGGTGCTACCGACACCGAGC
>NW_009260625.1:528082-542085 GCF_000687185.1 Egretta garzetta
ATGGTTTAGTGGTGGGATGGCAGGGTTAGGTTAAAGGTTGGACTCGATGATCTCAAAGGTCTTTTCCAACCAAAGTGGTTCTATGATTCTGTGATCCCTCAGCGACCTTGCCACAGAACCGCCCTCCAACATCTCATCAGCAGTGAGCGGGGAGGCACAGGCAAAGCCAGCCCTTGAAACGATGGCACCCATTCCTCGTGTCCCACTCCATCCGCATGGCAACTGGAAATGCAAATTTAATGCTGCCGCTGGGGTGAAGTCCTGGCACATCCCAAGCACCTTCAACCTCTCAATGCAACAAGCAGAGCTACATCTTGGCAAGTTATTACTAAGCTACAAATAAAAAAAAACCCAAACAAACCAGCAATCGAAAAGACATTAATAGCTGCCAACGGCAATTCCAAGCAGGATTTAGGATCTGTGTTTTATTAACGTTATGTAGTTCACTCATCACATACACGAAACAAAAGCTATTTTCCAATTTAAGGATGAGTGAAATATAACCACGAAAGATAACATTTTAGTCAGCTTTGCTCTTTGCACGCACGGGCTTTTTTCTAGCAATAACAGCATTGCCAAGAGATTAAGAGACAAGCTTCTCAGGAGGGGGAAGGGGTGGTGGAGGTTACTCACACATTTGTTTTAACGAATTTCAGACAACCACCCTACAGAACAGCTGGACCGGCACAACAGCCGGGTGGCACAGGGCAGGAGCGGAGCTCACAGCAGCATCAACAAGCTTTTCCGCCGGGACAGAATTCATTCTCAGCGAGCACGTTCATTACTGGTTAGGTTCCTGTGTCTTCACAAGCACGTTCCAGTCATACTAACTTCCAAAAACACCTGGCCAGTCAAGCACAACCTTGTCTAACAGTAGAAAACACAGCATCTGCATAAAGTTTGTCAGTAGGAGAGAGAGGGCGAAATAGAGGCAACAAAGGTGAGGAATGTGCCTAACCACACATCTACATCGCTCCAGCAGCCTCAGTGCTTCACCTAAGCAACCAATGACTTCTGAAGCTGTGCCTCTGAAGGAGGCAATACTTTGTCCAGTATTTCTTCCTCCTGTTTTTTTAAGTTACAAGATGAATGAAATTAAAACCATTAGGCCAGATGCCCCACTCCCACATTAAAAGTTATAGAAGGGACTTTTTCATAAAAACACATCCACGAGAGGCTTCCTTAGTCATCTTACCCTGTTGGGGGGACGGCTTCTTGTCCTTGTCCCAGGGCAAGCTGCTCCGAAGAGGCTGACGCTGGGCGCGTGGCTGCTCTGCATTCCTTCCCCAGCCCCAAGCCCTGCTGCTCCCCTCGCGGGCCTGTATCCTGATGTTCCCACGTCCGACACCGGCTCTGCCTACGGCCGCAGTCACCGGCTTTTCAGGGAATACTTTATGCAGCTGTGGCACCTGACGCTGTCTCAGCCTAGCACTTCCAGCACATAGAAAAGGTATGGAGAAATACAAATAAAGCACTCTTCTTCCTTCTGTGCATCCTCCCACCCCAGGAAAGGAAACAGTTTCTCACAGGGCTTCGAGTAATCAAAAGGTGTGGCCTGCAATTAACTGGGGCCACCAATACAAACGTTTTGATAATCACCTCAATGGATAGGTAAATGTTTCGGTGCTAACACCTGAAACCTTGAAACTGGATGACACATTTTAAAATCAGCCTCAGAGTGACGAACAACCCAAAGGAGAATATAGAGCTACTTTGGAAAGCATTAATGCAGATTAAATGCAGTCAATAGCAGAAGTCAGAGTCACTCATAAACTCTTCTGGCCCTCAGATCTGCTCTTCCAGAAGAAAAGCACTGATGTGACAGGCACTTTGCTTTTGGGCAGACGTCAGTAGAGCTCTTGTCTACCCAAGTGAGCAGGAGTTCACTCAGGTGAGTGAACAGGCCTGTCCTGCATCTATTACAACTTACCCGCTTGCAAGGACCAGCACCCAACTATCTCTGTCAACCTAAAACCAAAGAAACAAAACCAGAAAAAGGCAAGGTTTAAGAGTAGTTAGCCCTTTTTGATCCTACCTGCAGGAATCTCTGACTTAGCAATTGTCTTTAGGTAGAAGCTTTTCCTTCTGACAAGCACACCCACAGAATCCAGATTTCTGAGAGCGGGTGTTGTTCGGATGGCTGGACAGAATTTTTCTTCAAATCATGAGAAGTCTGATCCCCAGCAGGGAATATCCAGGACAGCGATTAACACGAGGAACGACTGAAGAGGGACTTGGGCATTTCTTTGAGACAATCCTTTTTGTTTACACAGACGGTAGAAAAGTAGAGTTTTCTGAACATAGTTGTTTTTAAAAAGCAGGAGGTATTTTCTTTGCTCACAATTCAAAGGGACACTCAGTTGCACCAAGCATAAACCTGCTTTTAGCATTTTATTAGGCAAGCTTCTACTGTCAGTGTGAGGAGTCCTATCTTACCGTCACCTTTCCCCGCTGTTGCTAGCGCTGCATTCCACATGCACGTACATGCGGATATGCCCATCTACTAAAACAAAACACAACGAAGCCTCTACCCAGCCTCAGAGCTGCTTAAGCTGACAGTGAAGCCACATGGTACACTAGGAACTACCTATAGCTATTGTCAAGAAAATACAATTAAATAAAACACCAGAAGAGAAGAAAAAAATATTACAGCAGGTTCAGACAAGAACTTAAAGTAATACCTCATTTGTTTTCAGGTTACTGGTTTTTTTGTACTACATTTAAATACTGAAGAATGCTGGCAGGAAAAAAAAATGTTTATGTTGTTGTTGTTCTGGTGTTTCTCTAGGCACCATAAGACAGAGCTTCTGTGGAGGTAGGCTGTGGTGAGAGAATGCATTTAAAAATGATGGCCAGATGGTGGCACAGTAAACGCCCTTCTTTTGAAGGGCTGTATGCGTCTATTAGAAATATTCCTTGTTCCATATGCATATCACAGAGGATTAGACAGATACACTCCTCACACGGAACCACCGCCTCCCAAAACACATGTCAGCAGAGTATTTACTACCAAATCCAGAAGGAGTTTGTGATTCTAACATTGTCCCCATTAATGAGAAAAATGTCACTATACAAAAGCTCTTTTTTTCCTCCCTCCGTCTTATCAAATCCTTCAAACAGCTGATAACTAGCTTTTATAGATTGGAGAGTCAGATAGAATTCTGAATCTATTATTTTACTAAAACCCCAGGGGTCAACTTATCACCTGAAAACCATTTTACATGGACAATTTGACTTTCATGTGGAGTGTCAGAACATACCCTAGATGGAAATCTAAAATAAATTATATGGAATACTGCCTTCTTTGTGCTGAAATTTATCGGTCCCACACTACAATAATTTTGAAAATTGTATCCCTTAAGCTACAGTGCTGAGATATTATTAACTGCGTGGCTAGAAGAGCAGGTCTGACTGGCTGCTATACAGTCTATGGACAGAGACTAATTGCTGTTGAACCACGTCCTTATCCAAAGCTGTTTTCCACCATTCCAAGATGCCAACTTTTATTTTCTTCCAGAACACGCTGCCCGTGTTATTCCTATCACCCTCAGCACGCACTGTCATTTTAGCAAATCTGTTCCAGAAGCTCAGAATGCGTCTAAGCGTCGGCTAATATGGATGCTGGAGACAATCACACCCAAGAGAGGAGGAGGGAGAGAGGTCCACTTGCACCTCTTATCTTCCCAATACAGGTTATTTTCCTCAGTGAGCAAGCCTCCGGTCTCTGAAATGCATCTCAGCGATGTATCACAAGATAAGCGGATCTATTTCATTGCCCACACTTTCTTAATCACTTCTACTGCTGTACTTCTGAAAGAAAATGAGGTGATTATGTGTTGACGCTTTGGTGGTGAATGCTCCTTTTACATCTATCAGTACAATTTTTAGAAAACCACCCAACTGATCTCAGAGCCTAAAGTCTTTGTAATTGAGGAGATACTGAAAGTGTTAATGATCCAGCTGCTGGGCGACTCTTCCTGGAGTAGAAATTCCCAGCTAGGTGGAAAATCCTCCTCTAGGCATAACATGTAAGACATGAGAACAGAGCCCTGGGGTAGGAGTTGTTTATTTCCTGCACCCAGTAACCTAACAGGTCTGGACTACAACAGCTAAAATATCACACTGTGACCAGAAAAAAATAAATTGGAATCCAGTATAATTAACTCTACTGCCTTACTTCCATTCAGATAAATTAATAGCCTTTATAAACCAAAAGAAATTGCTAAAAAGGAAATTCTGACCTGCATATCCAAGTTTCTAGACAGCGCTACTTTAACTTTTTCTTTACCGAACCGAGTCTCAAGCCTCTCTGGTTCAAGAGGCACTGAGAGGAACGGCCGTTCACTGTGACCAGGCAGCCGCTCCGAGCAGACAACCCATCGCTTCTGGCAACGGCATTCGGCTCAGCCAGGCCTTGGCCAAGGACGGATTTGGAAACCCAGGGGTCAGCAGGTCTCTTCCAAACCCCTCACTGCCTGGCTCCCCAGCGTCTGTCTTCCACGTTAGGATATACCTGAGGATTAGGATGTCTCTGAGGAGCAGTAGGAGCCTGTCGGTAGACGAACACACCGTTGCGAAGTCAGAGCCACGGCCTTTCAGGGTGGGAAGCGGCTCGTTGTTGACTGGAGCCCTGTGTTCCCTTCCTCTCACGCTAGCTGACTTCCCGAGGGCGTTCCTCGAGCATCTGGGGGAGCTCTGCTGGCTTGCCTGGGAGCGGCGGGGGTCTGTTCTGCAGACCTTGGCTTTGCTCCGTGCCTAAGCTCAGTACGAGTATTGGTGCCGAAGCCATGCTGAACAGCGTAACATCCCAGTTCGGCAATTAGACGACTACTGCATTGAAGATGGTTCGTTATGAAAATCATCTAGAGTTACACTTTACTGAAACAAATACCGTATTTTAGAGAATTTGTGCAGTGAGCTGCAACAACTGGGATAAAATGGCGTATACATCTTTAGCTTTGAGACACTTGGGGTTTTGTTTTGGCCAGGCGTCTCAACTGGTCAGTGGTGGCCTACATCAGGCAGAAATTTTATAAGCATGAACTTACTTTTAATAGAAAAAATAACCTGAGGAAACGATTTGGGACAGGAAAAATAAAATCCTTGTGTCTGGTTTAATGCTATCCTGCCATTTGTTAAAACGACTAGAGCAAGTTAGCAGAACAACTTCTGTCTTATCCAAACAATAGGAATTCCCTTGCATCACAAATTCACAGTGCTGAACATAAGGAAAAGTGCCAAGTTTGGAGTTGTCCACTTGTATTGATAAATATTCAGAGCAATTTTAAGTGCTTAAACTGTCGAGACAAACGTTTTGGAATATCTCTTTCTACAACTGACAGCTTGATTAGCTCAAAAGACGCCATTCACAGTTTCATAGTGGACACAGCTGACAGAGCCTGCAACGAGCTGGACGCGTGATCAGGTATCAACATGCAGCAGCTTAAAAAAAGTTACCCAAGCTGACCTTAATACGTGTGACTATCAGGTTTTCACTCCAGAAATATATATTTTTTCAATATCCTTTTCTGAGCAGAAATCATGTCATTTATATGCAAATCAGCCCACATTCTGCAGCTGTTTCTTCTGTGCTGATGCCATGGGAATTATTTGCACTTAATAAAGCCTCATAAATAGGTTTTGCCTCTAAAGGGGTGGGGGAGCAGCAAATATATCATAGCCATTTACAGCTACAAGCGTCTTTTTATTTTGAAAGTTATAAGCATCCTTTAATAGGAAGTTTCACAGTTACAAAAGAAACATTGTTGCATTTCTATCAACAAAATACCCTTACAGCCTTCAAACCAAAATGTTTTGCATTTTTCCCTACGCTCAGCTATCTAAAATGTAGGAATTGCCACGTAGCATCAATCAAGAGGACAGTCTGAATCATCATTACACGCTAGCCCGTGGAGTAAATGTCGAATACAGGAAGAAATTCCTTGCTGTTGTATCCCAGCACTTATATTTGAAAGAACACACACCTTCTTTCTATAAAGTATGTCCACCCAGCATCATCTACTGCATTTCTGCAGAAGGCCTAACATTTTTGCACACCACCAGCCAGATGTGCCCCTTGAGTCCTGGCACGTGGAAACAATCCATTTAAAAACTGCAGGAGGACGGATGCCGGGATGCTCGAAGCACATCCCATGGGGCTGTAATGAAAGTGCTGTGTTTCAGCGTGGGAGGCAGCACGCTGAAGCGAATTGGGAAACAACCCGCCCTGACTGGTAGGAAGTGTCGGATTGGGACCTCTCGTTACAAACAGGACACGCGGCGTAGGATGGCAGGTTAACAGCAGTACTGCTTGCCCAGTCGCTTCATGAGAGGGAAATTTTTCACCCTGAGAACAGTCAGCCATTGGAATAATCTCCCCAGGGGAGGGGCTGACTCTGCCACATTGGACACTTTTAAGACTCAGGTGGACAGGGTGCTGGGCCATCTTGTCTAGACTGTGCTCTTACCTAGAAAGGTTGGACCAGATGATCCTTGAGGTCCCTTCCAACATAGGACTGAGACCACGAGTCACAACACTGGGAGAAAAGTGAGGGCTTGGACAGGTACAATTTCATCTCGTAGAGGTTTAAAGAACAGATACAGAAAGACAGTTCAGCGGGGGTGGCCCTTATCTCAGCTGAGCAGTGGCAGCCAACAAACCACTGCCCTTCTGCTATCTGATTTTTTTTCAAGCCGAACTCCATCACTGCACACTATCAGCATGCTGTACGTGCCTCAGTTTGTCCTCATGTAAGCCTTCAATACATCCAATGCCGTGTTAGTCCCCTGCAGGAAGTGAATTTTACCCTGCCTAGCACCTCCCTCTTCTATTTCCTTGTTAAGCAAAGGCACTAAAAAAAACCCCCAGGCATTCATGGATCTCATTTCGTGGATATCATTTAAAGATTGTGTCAGTAAAACAATTGGCATGATACTGCTCTCTTGCTTCTACATCAAAAGCAGAAGGGGTGACATCACGAGGCAAGGCCCTTTCTTTTAGAAGAGATACCACTGATTCTGTCATAATGATGCCTTAGAGAGGTATCATTTCTGCTCTGCAAAATGACTGATTTTAACTATTTTTTCGGGTGCATATTGTTTCCATATGGTGACTTCTGTTCACTCTTTATCATTATGCTGACTGCCTTTAAGAGCACCGACTTTTATACCTCACGTAACTATTCTGTGAAGGTACAGCAAAGTAAAAATACACCCAAATAACAGGAGCCTGGCTTGTCGCAACTGCTGCTGTTATTGTAACAATTACTGTAATGCTTAACCCATTAAAGTCTTCAAATACATGAATGAAGTCTATGTAATTAAAATGATCACGGGACACGCTGAATACAATTTAAATGATTTCACAATACACTTAACAGCGTGCTATATGCTATAAACATACCTTACACACAAATGCGCCTGGCGACGTGTTTAAACACTGCACTTATTTTTCCGCTAACAATTTTTGAAGATCCTGGTTTTTGAGCACATATTGCATTTTCTTCAGGCACAGATACGGTTGACCTCAGTTTATATTTTGAAACCAATATATGTGATAGGACAAGGAAATATATAAGGAAGTTGAAGTTAAATTAAAAGCAGGTATGAGCATGTATTTTATTACGGAGAATCAGACAAGTAAGATAGTAAAATCTGACTTCTTGCCACATTGAATTTTCTTTCACTACTCCATTATGGGAAACAGTATTTTTTTAATCTAAATTTTATAGAATCATCCCCAGACTAAAGTCTGTGGCATTCTATCGCATCCCCAAAGCATTACTTACACAATCCCACCGATTCAAACTCAAGCCACTCATTTAATGTTACAACTCGACGCAGAATTAAAAACAAGGATTCTTTCAGACTTTAGCAATGTTTTTATGTATTTTAGTCTGTGTTTTATCTATTGGTGGTAGCTTAGTGAAATTGTCTGACGTTACCGTGTTGAATCTAATTAGTCTGCTTTATCGTCTGGGCAGCACCTGAAAGGAAGCCGCATGCAGCAACATCAGTGGAGCATAGCCATCTTTCGCCACACAGAAATAAAACTATTCCACTTGGAAAAGTTGGATCCTTATGTGGATAAAAGAACCCAGGCTCCTCACGTACACAAGGAATGCGATATTCAGTGAGCCTGGCTGTGAATTTACAGCACGCCAGCTTCTCCATGCTAACTGCACGTGGGCACTTTTCCTCACGGGTCATTTGGCGAGTTCCACCAGAGAGCAATTCGGCCCACGGACAATCTGCATCACCTTCTGCCAGTGTCTGCCTCTTTCTAGCGACTATGCAGGCAGTCCAGGTGAACGAGGTTTATCACTTCAGGTGATTCAGTTAAATGAGTAAAATTAGACAGCTCTTCATAGCTATGTCTGTACTTACCTTCTGGGGCACGACCTGGGATTTTGATCCCCTGGTGATTCATATAAAGGTCTGCGGAGAAACACCACTGTTCCTGCCCGAGAGCCATTTCCATGGAAATGAGAAGAAGGTGATAGGCAGGAGGTAAATCCTGAATTCTTAGATCTTACCATGACACGGAACTGGGACGTGACTGGGATGTACATGACTAGGACTGCTGGCCTAAACAGCAGTAGTGTAGCAATTCTGAGTTACCTCTGTTTGGAAGTTTAATTTGAAAAAAAATAATAATTCAGATTTGACTAGGTTTTTCTAATTCTGCAGTCAATATGCTCTTTCTGCCTGTATTTGTTTTGAAGTATAGTAATTTTGTATCTGCAATTGATTATTGCCATAGGTCACTTTTGATCTTTCAATTATTATGACTTGAAAAATGGAACAATAGCAAATGCTACCATATGAAAAGTCATTCCTTCTCCTGAGATAGGGAACATTTCCACATACAAGTACCTCCAAACTGTTTTTTTGAAAGCGATTTAGACTTTAAAGAGTCATAGAGCTAATATGAATAATCAAACAAAACAACAATGCCAAATAAAGCACTTATCTCTAGAAAAATGTTTTTGTACCAGAGGTTCAAGATTACTGTAAAGACATTGCAGTATTGAAATGTTTATATTCTGAAATCTGTGAAATGTCAGAAGCAATAGCACAATTTTGTAATTTTCCAAGGATGGTATAAGATGCTGATTTCTTGTGAAAAACAGAGACAGGAAACAATCTTACAAACCATCTCTGCAAAGTACTCTGAGTAGTCTTGAAAGCACTGAAATGTGTTTGTTATCATGTGTTCTGATGATGGATCAAATTGGAAATTAAAGTTTTAGAAATAAAAAGGGAAATTTGAATACAGTATCAGAAAATTAATCAGCCTGAATCTTGGAGAAACCCAATAATAACTACTGAACTCCTGCACTGGGGAAAACTAGGAGGAAAATAAAATACCTGCCTGCCAGGATAATTTTCTTTGAAGTGATAGTCTAAACATAAACCTACTCCTATAAACTAACTAGAAACAAGTGGTTGTATTTAGACTATACAAAAAATGAAGCAGAAATGGCAATAATGTCAATTACTTTCTAGACATCATATAAACTACCAAAATATTTCTCAAAAAAATGGAAATACACCTTCAGTGTAGAAATGGGGCCAAAAAACATCTCCAAAAGATACTTCCTTAGTACAGAGAAATAAATAGAAGTTTACCACATTCTTTTTTATGAAAGCCTAAGCACAATCCACTTCCACTACAGTCACGACCTCACAGTTCAGAGCCGTTACAAGGAGCTTCATGCAGGCTAGCAAGAAAAGGTGCAGCACCTCCCGTCAGAAGCGTGCCCGGTTTGCAGGCAAGGCCTGAGCACCCAACAGATGAGTGAGGTTTTGGAAAGTTGCAAGCTGTATGATGACAAGATTATAAAAAATATATAAATGATATAATCACAAGATTATATTGTTTTCTTCCTCTTCTGTTTTCCATGTTTGAAGTTCAGCTTTGTGTTGCTATGTAAAAGCTTTTGCCAAACTTGAAGAAACTGAGGAACAGCTCCATCAGTTGTTGCAAGCTAAAACCCCAGGGAAAGGCAGGATACAAAGGCAATTAAAGAATGCTATGTAAATATGAACTATACATTGGGAGAAAAAAAAAGTGTATTTCAAGCAGCAAGGAGAGAGTCAGGCACTTAAACATTGGCATCAAGTACCATTTTAGATGCCCTAGAGGACCTGGAACCTCTCCATGTGGGAGACCTGCGCTTTTCTGGTGTGGTAGATGGAGCAAAGGGAAGATTCTCTGAGGCACCTAAAATGACCTTTGGCGCTCTGCATTCTTAAATCTCACCCTGACACTGAACTGGGAGGTGACTGGGATGTACGTGACTAGGACTGCTGGGCTAAACATAGCAGTATATAGTAATTCTGAGTTACCTCAGTTTGGAAGTTTAATTGAGAAAAAAGGCAAAGAGAGATCTGATGTACTATGAACTTCCGGATGTGATGAAATATTTGAGGTACAGCAAGTGAGTTATAAGCTTGGGCCTGCTGGAATTTGCACGGTCAAAAACATATTGAGTGGTGAGAGTTGAGACTGCGTGTGCTAGGCCGTTCTTTCATACGGAGAAGGAGTTACAACAGAAAGTCAGTCAAAAGCGTAAGGAAACATTGGAGTCAAATAAAATGTTTTAGTTGAGAAAAATACAACCTGGTAGTGCAGCAAAACGTGGTTGCATTTGGTTGCACCACAAACAGCGTTGCAAGAACAGACAGATAAGGTTCCATGTGTGATTTTGACATTTTAATTCCACACATTTTGAATAATTAACAGTGAAAGTTAACATTCTCTTGGATTTTAGGCAGTATCATGTATTTTTCTAACTATTGAACTTGCAAAGGTCTACTGTTCAAACACCAGAGCTACAGGAAGATATCCAATCCTTGGTTGCCCAAATCTGTGCTGGCGTGCATAAATGTCCATTTTGTGACCTCGGGTGACAACGGGAACAGCCAAACACAACTTCAGAATACTGTTCACAGACATTTTACAACTGGTTTGTTGAGAGTCTAGAAACACATTTGCTTGAAGGAAGTTGCCCTTTTTTATTAACCAGTTGATAGCACTGTCAAAAGAATAGTCTAGAATAACTTACCATTCTATTACTTTTACTTGTAAATCTAATTATTCTACAGAATCAGTGCTATAAAAAAATTCAGCATTAGAGAAACTGAAAGACAAAACCAAGAAGCACTAAGAAATTTCTGAGGAAAGTGTCTTTTTAAAGAGCACTTGTGAGCAGGGCATGTAATAAACAGCTTACTTTCCCTTATGTGATTTTTTACTTTACCTATAAAAGCACCCTCAGTTTGAGAACTATTCTCCTTTGACACATTCCAGTATTTTTACTTGTAATCCTGAAAACAGCAAGGTCAACAAGCAAATATTTAAGCACTTTTCAAAATCAGATAACATCCCTAGAATTCCATAAATTAGGCATCAATTTTGTTATTATCTACTCTACGCAGCAATCAACCTATTGGTAAACAGGTATACAACAGAAATCAAATTCTCTTAACTGGATTAGAAGGCTTCACTGTGTAAAAATGGCTGTAATGTTTCTCCCCACAGCAGTTACAATATATTTCATTTATATGTTTTACAAAATGCCATCAAATATTCCAAGAAAGAGCTTGACATCATTGATTTCATCATCAAGAAGGTATCTAATGAAGATTAAACAAACAAAAAAAATTGAATTAGGTACAGTACATCAAAACCTATGAAATCAGGAACACTATAAACAGTATAGTCAAGAGATACCAAGACAAGCAAAATAATTTTAAGGTCTTTTCCTTTCTAAGAAAAGTTAATCGCTACTATTATAGAGAAAATTAATATTTTTAAAATCAATGTTATGTATTAACACATCACCTAAACGTCTGTGTTCCATGAAGACCTAAGCACTGGAACACTGAGGCAACACAAAAACAGACACAATTTCGTATTACCTGGGATCTGCTTCGTTCTCCTGTTCTTTTGTGAAAATAAAAAAATCCTCTTTCCTAGTGAATTTAGAAGAGTCTGGGATTATTTGGGGGATCGAAGAACACTCTATGTTCTTCAGCTCTTGTGATGAATTTGAATGCTTTTTTTCTTGAAAACTGAACTGCAACGTAAATGTTAAAAAGTGTATATGGTTAAAATAACTAACCGAAAGAGAAGCTGACAGATTGTTGTAGTATGTAGTACAGGATATTTCTATTGATATTATGGTATTTGATAAAGACCAAGCACACGATAAATATATTTATGCACTTGGATGACTTGCAGAATCACAATCCAATTGAGTAAATAGTTTTGAAGTCATTCTATATAAAGTAAATTCAAGTCCTAGTTCTTTGTATCGTAAGTTGAACACATTGAACACAGGATGCCTGTGTGTTTGGACAACACAGAAAAATTCAGACATTGAGTATGTCCAAACTGATTTGTAAGTCAGATAAGGTAAATATATTCACAGATTAAATACTCTAATTATAGGAAATTCTATTATTGAAATATTTTTACTCACCATATTTGTATTTCCACTCTGCACAGACAAATTTGCTTTTGATGTGCTATTAACCACAGAAACAACTGAGTTCTGAATATTGGTCAGATCTTGTAATGTGCATGAACTGAAAATATCAAGTTGAATAATTTAAGTATTTTTACAGATGTGCAAAATTATTTCCTTTGCAGGTTTTTCTATTTATTTCCCTCCACACTTAAATTTAAAAAAAAAAAATTCAAATAATTAAAAAACTTGTACCTTTTAAATTGAAATTTCACTCACTTTCAGGAATGAACAGCCTTCCATACATTAAATTATACAGATACATGTGAAATACAGACAATATTTTTAAGCAAATAAAATTGTAATAAATTATAAAATGCTTACTCTTTTGAAATGCCATTTGTGCCTTTGCTTCTTGTATACTGGTAAAGTGGTTCACACTCGTCTGGAATTTGAAGGCAGGTATTTCCATGTTCTATATAAGAATGAAAGTTTTAAAAACCAAGTCACAAAACAGCCAAAACCACTTGTAAATATTTTACATAATGTGATAAATAATAGTTTGAAGATTATTCAAATGTCTTAATACTTGAAATATTCCTTCTGTGGGTTTTGGGCTAATGTAAATATAAGCAGTCAGATAAATTAACAGACATGCAGTTGCAGGCCATCAAAAAAATTTTTAATTATGACTTTTCTCAACTCTCTTCTGTATTAGATTTATCTCAATATAGGTGACATTCAGGGTAGTCATAAATCTGTTGGTCAAGTCAATTGACCAAGAACATCAGTTAGTTCTGTTCATTGTATAATATAATTAATTATTCTGAAATAATAGCCTTTAAAATAATTTGTACGTAGGAAAAAAAAAAAAGAATTTTGTTAAAATAACCTTACCTAATTCTCTACTGGCAAAGTTGCTAGCAAGTAAAAGTTTCTCATCATCAATATCATCCCAAACATCATCTCTCAGTTCAAAGTCCATATCCAAAGCATCTGAAAAACAAGATCTGCTTTTATCTGTATCAGTCAAGTTATATATTAAAGATTCTTTAACTTTTTTTTTTTAATGCCATTGTCTCTTGGCTCTTCTTACTCACAAACACTGAATGTTTCCAAGAGAAAGCTGTAATATATTTGTAAGGGACGAGTACAACAAAACTGGTTCTGTTTTACAACCAGTTGTTCAATCTATTGAAAGGAGGATTGTGACATGCATACTTTTTCATCAGCATTCTTTTGAGAACAGTTATTCTCAGTGTACGTTCTAGAAAAACGGGCCTTATGAAAATCACTGCACTTTCATTCTTTCCCTTTGTCAGAAGCATTGTTTGATTCCAAATGTAATACTTCTAATTCGGTCCTTTTTTTTCTCCACAGCTTTCCAAAACACTGCGAATGCTGGTCTTTGTCTCATACATCTAATGCCCAAGAATTAGCCATGACAAACGCAGTTTCAAGCATTGTTGTTAGAATTACTAAGATGTGATCCTTAATGTTTTAAAATACATTTTTTCTGGTGCAAAGATG
>NW_009260625.1:542100-557494 GCF_000687185.1 Egretta garzetta
TCATCAGTCCAATTCTCTCTGCTATTTTTTTTCATCTCTCTTCTGCCATACTACCCTCCAGCATCAGACAGTGCTGGAATCTTTATTCTGCTGTCATGGTCCTAGTACACCTAAGAAACCCTGATCCAGGTCTCCCTTTGAACAGAGGGGGAGCAGGACAGGCTCAAATAAGAAAATCCTGTTCCACAGACACTGGCAACACCAGGAAGGCACTGCTATTGCAATTTTGGACGTGCACAGTCAGCACAGGGCATTACTGCACACACACAGAGGCTTTAAGTAAATTATAGGTTTAGGTTACTACAATTTCACAGTATATTCTTAATTACCTACATTTTTCTTTTTATGGAATGCAAAGATATTACAATGCAGTTAATCCTATAAAAATCATACAAACTGATGCCTTACTTCATTAAAACTATTTTTGGAGCATTTTTTTAAATGCAGCTCGCCCAATGAATATGGCCAGAGTTACCTCTACTACTACTATTCAACAGAGATGGTTTTTAGTCAGCCATATCTACTACATCCTCTTGATCCTGTATGACTTGCCTCAAGATGTTCTTGAGCATAGACTATAGCTATACTGGAAGACCCATCTGTCTTCCCATGACTATTCTTTCAACACAATCATATCATACATTAACTGCCCGACCCCCCAGCAACCGATGATATGGCTATGCAACAGTCTTCCATCTTAAGACTAGATTGCAACTATAGTAGGTAAACTAGTATGGCAGGAAAATATGAAGCGTTAGTTTTAAAGGAATAGGATTACAATCCCATCGTCAAAATATTAAGTAGAAATGAAATTATGCAGTATAGTTGCCAACACTTAGGGCAGTACGGACTAAAAAATGTTTCCGTTAATTTCAACACAGTGTTTCTTCTATGTCTGAGTATAATCTAAACATTGGAGCTGCTCCTTATTAACCAAATTAATCAAAACCTGATTCACATCAATTTGCTGTCACCAAATACAATGGCAAAAGGCATGCAGTGAGGAGAACACCACAGTTCACCTGATAATGAAGACTGATCATTTAACAACAAATGTTAAAACATTTGTGGCCTTTCCGGTGGAAGGGAAACAGAAAGAGGAAAGTTTTTTTCCAGATAGAGACATTTTACTAGTTAGGAAGTCAGTTACTGAACAGTCACATTTTGTCAACTACCAAATAGAAGCTCATATTTCACTAACTCCTTCCAGCAGAAAGGGAAAAGAAGAAAATGTATAGATACAGGGGTAAAATACCCCTTGTCTTACAAGCAGCTTCAGTGGAAATACATTACAGTCTTACCTTTCAGGAAGTATTTATGGATTTTGACCCTCCTATATTTTATTTAATCATTACTATTTTATTTAAAGGTACATTTAGATGCTTAGAGTTGCATTAGAAGTTCTTACTGACACCAGAAAGCAAACCAATTAAGGCCACTATATTGCCCTATACATTCAGTGTTCTACAATGCTATACTGGTTGCTGTAGCAATTTCATCAAGTTTGAGTTTACAAATATATTCAAATCAAAACAGTGAAAATCATAATTTCAAACATTAGCAATAACTTACTACTCTTCCCATAACTGCAGGATTGCAGTTGGTCCTGAGATCCTCCTAAGCTATTAACATTATCTGACTGGTACACTGAAGGTGAAGACGACTGATTATTGCTAGACCTATTAAAAAAAATAATCAGTGACATGTCAGTTGCAGAAAGTTGCAAAATAATTTTATTCAGAAAACAGTTTTTAGTTGTTACAACTTAACATACCATCTAAAATAAGATTTCTTTTTTGTTACTTATATTAATCAGTACCTTGGCAATGCTGGCAACAAAGATTTAGGTGTAAAAACAAATTGTTTGAGATCCACACTTTGAGCTTGATTTAACATCTGCATCTGAAGAAATCAGATTATTGTAACTGGTAAAATATAAACATATTTAAAACTGTTGTTTTTTAACAACCTTAGTGACATCACTAACACTGTATCAAATTAGCATAATTTTTAAAGATCATACATAAAATCTTCCTGATGTCTGCTTATCTAATGTAATCAGCTAAAAAGGTTTGAGTTACATGTTTCTAGTGGAGTTACCCAAGTCCCCGGGCAAAGTCAGGCTGGTTATTACTAACTCTCGTCTGTATTAGCCATAGGCGAAATCATTCCCTATTGCAAACAAACAAGCAAACAAAACTGTGAGGAGGAAATAAAACACTCCAATGCCATTCTCGCTGGAGAAAGAACTAGTTTAGTACTACATTCAAAGGGATAAAGCACAAGCCATGAAATCTTTCAGAGGTTAAAAACTAACACAGTTGGTTTTCTTATAAACAAGTGGTTCTACCTGTCAATGCAAAAAGATCTCTTAGTAGCATTACTCTGATAAATACCACTATTTGTTTTCATTGCAGCTGTATTTTGCCAAAACCAAGTTGCACTACAGTGCCTTCCAACGATGCCCCTGTACCTCACCCACCATAATCTATCAAATGGCATAGAAGTAAGAACAAGGGCTATGTGCACAGAAGTGGAGCATTGGAAGCTGTTCCAAACAGCAGCAGAACCTCTCAAAGATTCCTGGACCTTTGATACCTTTGTACTTCCTTGCTTTTTGCATTCCACACAGAAAAGTCAAATTTGAATGCTCATATTTAGTTATAAAATTCTCTCTGAAAACAAATATATACAAATACATAACAGATTAAATTAAATCTAGTCAATGGCTGACTGCATTCAAATGAACCTTTAGCCGCTTTACTGGAGGTACAGATGAAATTGAGTTCCTGTTCCTTAAATCAGCGAGGTACAAAGAAAACTTTGAATCTCCATTCATCTCAGACTTTGGAGGTACTCCAGTTTTACCTGAAAAAAGGAATTAAAATAATATTCAGATTAGTTTAGAAGGGATAAAGCCTAATTCTTTCAGATCAATAGAAACTTTGCCACTAAGCTTAGTATCTTTTAATAAAAGATCCTAAAAGATTTAACGTGCTAATTAAAAGATTTAACACGCCAATATGTATATGAGCATAACGAGCTTGACATTGCTCTTAAATCATATGCTAGGTGTTCTGAAAAATATAATTAATCATTGTAGTGCCTATGGAAGTGTAATCGACAAAGCTTTTATTACTGCTTTTATGACTGCTTCACAGCAACAACTCATGCCTGACTCTTGTTTACGTTGCTTCTGTTAACGTAGCTATTGGTATAAATGAAGCTTTTCTAAATTATCTTCATCTAAAAGTAACAGAAATAGTAGATTTAATGAAACTCACAGCAGTCGTGTCCACACACATCTTTATTTTTACAGCGATGGTTGCATTCTCTGTTTCCATATTTCTTGTAGGCAATCTCCTGTTTAGATCTGCCTCCTAGATAAATATAATACAGAAATGCTCATTTTTTATTTCATATGTATGGTTGAGAGAGTGCTTCATGCAGTAAAAGATGGGCTAGAAGTAATCTGGGCCACTAAAATTACGTTGCCGTCAACAAAAGTTTGAGCTGCTCTAACAATGTAATCAGAAAGAAATTAATCAATGCTACTGAAAAAGAGAGGCACTACTACATTCCCAAATCCAAGCAGTAATATTAGATACCAGACATTATTTTCAAAATCAAATTGCACTCTGGTACTTGACAAGTGGAAGCAGCGACACTGTATTTTTATTATACTTGAGAAAGGAACAGTATGGATAAATCAAGATCCAGCTTACTGAAAGCAAAATTCCATTTTCTGTTGACTTGGTATTAGCCAGGTGTTGTGATCTGTTTACCTGTATCTACTTTGGCTGCTGGCAGACTTTGTGGTGAGCCATAATAAATATCAAGTGAAGACTCAGCTTGCAGTTTTTGGTTTGTAACCACTTTACTTCCCCCTGCTTTCGGTGTTAAGTAAAAGGCTGTATATGCTTGCTGTATATCAAGGCCAACTTTGAAAAAAAGATAAAAATATTTAAAATTGACACTGAGGGGACCAATGTTTAAATCTACACATGTTAAGGCACAAAATTTTCCACTGTAGAAATCTCTTGCTACTGGAGATGAATCCATATCTAGTATTTTTTTATCACAATGCAAAACCTGCATTGACAAAGACAGCTCTTCCCAGCCTAAATAACCTATCAAGCTGATAGGTTATCCACACTGAAAGTTAGTTCCACTTGAAGGCAAAGGGCAAAAGAGAATCCTAATCTGTATCAACAGAGCAAAACAGTATCACCTAGTAACAGTTTTGATGTTTCCCACTTCATTAATATCCTAGTAAATGAAACAAACAGATACGTAATTAGGACTGCTAGGGAATACTCGAGCTGGTAGAAAACATGTAATAGAATTTTGTTTCCAGATCAGTTAATTTTATTATATTTTTGGCTTGATATAAAGTGGCTTAATAATTTATTCAAAATTCTTAAGCAGTTGTTTTTAAATTAAAAGCATACCAGTCAACCTACCGTAGTCAGAACTGATTAAATTTATACTAATGTCCTCTGATTTGAGAGCTCTTTTCACTTCAATTTTCTTTGTCCAATTTCCGGTTTTCAGCAGCACAGAATCCCTGCAAGGTATCAGTAAAGTTTTGTTAGACATGGACAATGAAAACAAGACTGTATACTGTGGCATGTGGAAACAAGTGAAAGAGCCTTGGGACTTAGTTCTTGGGTTTTGCTCGATAAGTGGCCTAAGAATAACCTTCTAATGATATATGATTTGTGGCCATAGGAGAGCCAGGATCCTGCAGATGAGTTTCAGTTCTGCCAAAGGGGCCAGACTTCAGCCAGAACTCACATGAAGGTCACGCAGTTGGAAAAGATTTTGTTTCTCTTTTCCCATTTGTTCCAAGCATATCTTAGCCAACTGGAGAATTTAATTCCATCTCTGAGTTGGAATAATAATGATATAATTAAAGATAGATAGCTAATAAGAGTAAGTAACAACTTGAGAATGTATCTTTTTAATAGGTTCCATTTGTTCCATATTTATGTGGAAATGATTATGACTTCCATAATATATGACATCAGTGCTGTACAGATATTTACACATACTCTGTACTGACAAGCACACTGGCATGTTTTGGGGGTTCCTGAATCTTGTGCAGCATTTTAAATGACAAGAGTGACTAGAAAATACTGTAGGATAAAGAATAATTTTGTACCATTTGGCATCAGTAGTAAGTATGGCAAAACCCGCAAGTTACAGAAAGGATTAAAAGCCAACACCCTTTAAAGATGCGAGGCAAAAACCCCTGATCATACATACGTAATTTTCTGATTAAAAATGACTTGGTTGTCAGCATCTCCTATGACCAAGGTAACATAGTGAAAGTCTGTTGCTGTTCTCTTTGTCTGTAGCTGCTCATAGTTTTTTAATTTGATGGTTACTAAGATTTCAGCCAATGTATCACTGTATTTTGGAAGCTAGGAAAAAATTATAAGAGAAGATGACATAACTGCTAAAATATGCAAAGTAAAATATATGCCCTTCCATAAATTTTTAAATGTTGATACAAGCACAAAAGCTTCATTCAAGCAATTTCAATTTGTGGTACAATTTTTATTTGTTGTTCTGAGACACTATTATACAGTACTAACTTGCCCATAGCTGAATATCCTAAATTTGACTGAGAATAAAAGACAGTCTACATTAAGCCCCTGAAAAATCCTCCTCCGTTCAGTGCAAAGAGGAAGATGCAAGAAAAAAAAACTTAGGTATATTTTGGCATCCCAACATTCCTCTATAAATTATTTATAATTGTCAAATCTTTCTTTTGAGAATAACTTTAGAGACACCCATCTGCTATTATATCAAATGAAAAACTGAAATAGAACTAATCATTATAACAGTATTTCACACATTTACTGAGTTTTTAAACATCAGAGGTATCTTCATGTGTACCAACTTCATGAGATACTTTAAGGCTATTTTTTAAATTTTGCATTTCAGCCAGGTAGAGTGGCTATGTGACCTGTTTAAAGCCAAAATGCATATCGGAACCTCAAAGCTCTTGATTGCACATGGAATTGCACCTTTCCTTTGAAAGGGTAGCAACTAAGTTAATGTAATAATTTACTGTTCGCTTATATTCCTAAGCATGACGTAGAAAATAAACACGAGCTAATGCTTCTTCAGTAAGTTTTATATGGATGTTTTTCTGTCTCTAGGGCTTATTTATATTCAAGATAGAAGAGAGCTCTCAGACTCACATATAATGCTAGAATGTGGAATATACTGGTTTGCACCTGTAACGTAAAATGCTATGAGAGAGAGAGGCCAATGTATTATAGAGAATGTCTATTCCAAGGCTCTCCTTCAATGTTCAAGAGTTTGAATATATGTGCTAAGGTGGAAGGAGACCACAATATTGTGTAATCTTCTATCAGCAAAGGTCCAAAATTTCTTTAAGTCAGTATTTACTCTTTCATTTAATAATGTCAGCATAAAACCATAAAATAAATAGAAAAAGCATTTACCTGTTCAATGTCAAGTTCGTATTTTGGAAGGTGCAAAACAGATTCTTTTATCTGGTTTCCAAAAGGAGGATGTCTGTTTAAAATCTGCAAAGATTTAATTTAATTTCTGATACAGTCAGCTGATCGGAGATGCCAACAGAAATGTAAATCCAAGTCACCAGAGTAATTATGCTATCAACAAAAGCCCTTATTGCTCCTGGTTCTCTACTGTCAGTCATGCCCAGAATAGCAACATAACCAAGAGAAAATGCCAATACTTTTTCACATTGTTACCAATTCTGTTGAGGTAACAGCCCATGAACTAGCCAATGACAACAAAACCTGACCACTCAGGTTTTATATGAGATGACTCTTCTATGTTGCCCTAGTTTTAGTCAAAACAAATCACAGGAAAACTGCAAAAGGAAGTGGAAAAGAGAAATCAAATTCCTAAAGCCCAAACCAGAAAAACCCAATTAAGATTGACGTCCTTTAGAAATACGTTGTATCTTCCAGAACACTGGAAAAACAGTTTCCTCAGAAAAGATGACAAGGGCCAAAGAACTTGTCCTGGGGTAAAATCTAACTTCCCTAAAATAAGAAGTGCTTTATGGATGGTTCAGAAGAATTTGATTCTATGACTATCTTTAACTGAAACTTGCAATAATGGAAATTCAGGATGTTCATCATTAACATACATTAAGAGAAATTTTAAATACATATTCCCTTTTATATTTTTTCTAATACTCCTAAAAGGGAAATGCATATTGTCTTTCGTTTCGAACCATGTTAATGATTAAATTCTACATATTTAAGCAACTGCTTCCCAAAACCAGCCAAAAATCAGTAAAATCATCCACATTAAATTCACTAGAACAAAACATCATACACATTTTCAAGGAAAAATAGCAGTAGCCACATATTTTTCTTTAATTCACTAATATAAATGAATAAACCACTTAAACTACTCAATTTTGTTGACAATCATATACCAGATATATATTAACCACCAGTAACACTTTTACTGGTAACAATATTTTTCTTATCATATTTATCTGCATACAAAATAATAAATTACCAATTCAAGTTCCCTTGCATTTGTCTCTTCTATTTTTTTAAATGATGTCAGCCCAGCATTTACCATAGCATTTGACAGTGATACACCTGTGAAAAATTTAAGTTTTATGCTATTAAATGACAATTACTAATATCAAATTATTCTCAACAACTGCATTATAGCAGGTAAACCAAAGCAGAAATCATTTTATAGTATGTTAGTCCCAGCTTTTTGCCCAGCAAATCACCAAATTTCTTTTCAGTTGATTAAATATTTTAGTATTATTTAACAACTCATCCATTAGTAAAAAGAAATGCAATACAAATCAAGCATGCAAACATTCAATATTTCAATACTGACAATTTTTAGTTACGTTTTCTAGAGTAAAACAGGTTTTAGATCACTTTCTACAAGAGTCAAGAAACGTGTTCTGCATATATATGATGAAAAAAAGCACATCACACAGCATTCTTTGTCTCAGAACTTTTTTCCCTATCCAAGGAATTATTTAACTATGTTAAAGTCATAAGGATCTCAATGTTTCTGAGCAGGCTAACAATGAAATTCACTCAAAAAAAAATATTTATTATAATCTTCTAGGAGTCTCTGCAGATTTAGCAAAAAAATTTCCCATGGCTTTATCCAACAAAAGCAGACTGGCAGAGAATTCCACATGCAATCTTATTTCTCCTCATGACTCCTAGTTCTTTCAAACTTCTAGTGAGACTTAGAGTCATCAGAGGTTATGAAAAGGCAAGTCCCCTACCTGGAACTACAGCCTGCTACAATAACTGCAGTAATTTTGGATAAAAGATATTACCAAATACTTAGAATGAGTATGTGGATTCTTCATGCGTAATTCTGTAGAAACAGTAAAAGAGATCTGAAAATTAAGTGGGAAACCTCCCGAGAGACTCTTAGGTTGCTTCTTGGAAGATGTTACAGCAATCTTATAAGAAAAGACTCATTTCAACTCAAGAATTTAATGATTTAGAGAAACAGAAGACCCTTCATCCTTTTACGTATATTTGAACACCTTTTGGGTCTAACTTAGAGAAAGCATCTTCTACCATTTCCTGTCTTTTGCAGAAGCTCTGCAGTCTGAAGATTCCCTACTTGCTGCTTCTGCAGCTACATCAGTTAGAGCTGGTGCCTTGTTTCTTTATCAGAGAAACTAAAGCCTAGTTCTTTTGTCCTAATTCCTAAAATGGCAGAAGGGTTTCCACCAGTGAAGAAAATACAAGATACAAATAAGACTTTTTCTCTTTATCTATTTCTCAGCAAGAAAATAATGGAGGTGGAAATCAAACTGAACAAGTAGTAAAGGTGATAAAGTCTTGTGTAGTAAAGGTGATAAAGTCTTGTACAGCAACTGATCATTATCCTGTCTGTCAGAACAAGCAAACAGAAATTAAGCACATCATACAGCAACAAGAGGGAGCAACATTATTGGACAAGAGTAACAAATCGAGATAGTCACAGAAAGGCAATAAGAATTCAACTGATTCCTCAATCTCAGTAAGGCCAAATGTCGGTTAAAGAACAATCACTCTTATAAAGGAAATACTGATTACTAAAGCATCTTTAAGATTCAGAAAATAACATACTGACATAAGAATTTTAAAATCAGGGATTTCTAAATATGTTATGCAGTATCAGTACATTTCTGTGAGCTCAAACAATTCACTTAACTTCACAAAGGGATAGAATAGGCTCAGCAGCCATAGCGTGACAGCAGTCAAGAATCAGACATCATCCTATAGTTATCAATTCAGTATTTGATTCAGGAAAAGAGTGAACTATCAGCAGACGGTTCCAAAGAAGCCTGTGAGTGGAATAAATGGAACTTTGAAAGTTAGCAATTCTTTGTAACATATGCTGCAAGAGCAATGACAGCATAGGAAAAAGAATACAAAAAAAAAAACCAAAACCAAAAAACAACAACAAAAAAAACCAGAACATAGACGTATATATAGCACTTCTATTAAAAAAATAGAACTGAATTTATTCTATTGAATATAGTGTACAGGAAAGGATTTTTCTACACTGCAAGTGCCACGTTTACTCCACTAAACCTAAACCCCTAGAAATGCTGAACATGAGGCAGACTCCTCAGGTGACCACGTGCACTTGGCACAGATCCAGAAGTAGTGGACATGGGGTCCCACCATGCTGCACTGTGCTGTGCACAAGCTAACAAGCCCTGACTCTTGCTTTGAATCCACGTGAATGGCACGATACAGCTTTTGCACCTGAGCTAGCAAGGCTGTAATATACTGTACCACACAGATCTCCTGGCTTAGCTATTCTCCAATTGCAGACGTCTGTACCACACCGTTCTGTACAGAGCAGATGTGTCTTTAAAGAAGAAATACAGAGAACACTGCAGTGAATTCTGAAAGCATGAAGGTATGGTAAGACCAAACATCATCAGAGCAGGAACCTCAAGCAAGCATAACTACATTTTTGTACTACAGAGGACTCCAAAATTTCTGAAATCCTTTTCAAATAATTAGGACAAGTCTGTACTTCCAGCCAGAAGTTCATCCAGTAACATGATATAATGATAGGAAGAAGATTATTAGAAATTTGTGATCCTCATGTGTATAAGAACCTCATGCACAGTAAATTTATTTCTATTTCTTGATTTCTATCCATGTCAATGCAAATTAAAAGGCTTTCATGCTTATAAATAACAGGACCTACAGTGACAGCGGTTTGGAAAGGAAGGCATAGCCTAGTTGGAGATACGCAATCGCACAAATGTGGAGTATGCCCAAGATATGGAGATGAACATTAAGAAAAAAGAAGAACTCTCAAGTACTTTGAAAGCCTGGAGAAAATTACTAAACAGTTTACTTTTACTTTTATCATGACAGACCATTATGACAACTGTGGTACTCAATTATGCCAAATGAGTAATTAGGAGACTCATTTAGTTACGTAACCAGGCACCCCAAAAATTAGCAGGCTAATTATGAGGTTTGATTCTGTATCAGATTACACCTTTATCATTTCTGACTAGTACCTACCAATTTTTTCCAATTGTTTAGACACGTGACGAGAATTTTCCCAAAGTTTGCACCTGAAACACTTTGCTAAAATCAAAGAGTTTAATAAGGCAGAAAAGTTGTTCTTACATGATGCCAGAAAGTCAGATAACCCTGTAAAAATAAGATCGACTTGTATTAATCAAATAAAATGTAGCTTCTTATTATATGTACTAAAAATTAAAATTTTACCATACATCTAGTAACTCTTAAGCCATTTCTAAATATTCTGCCAGTATCTTGTGTCAAAGTAAAGTCTTGAATAGGAATGCATCCTAGCTGAGCCTGAATAAGACTGGAAAAAAATATTCTTTGGTATACAAGCCATACTGTAAGCAAAGAATAACAACATGAAAGTTTCCACTGGAAAATAAAATTCAGAATAGAAACAATGAAATGCAAGTTCTGGCCCTCTATAAAATGATACAAATTTTAGCAGGGACTTCAACAGTCATAAAACAACAGCTTTTAAATAAAAGGTAACAAAATAATATAATATTTACCAGTTTATTTTCATTTCTCTTGTTTTTATCTTCCCCTCCATTGGAAACCTATGCATGAAAACATACATATTTTGTGCTACTCATTTTATTTATTGCTAAAAAGATACTTTCCTTTTTCAGTGTATTTATTTTTTTATACCTGATAGTTATTTTGTCCTTGTCTTTATTCAAAGTGTTCAGTATTTTCTTTTCATTTGTTCTTAACTTGACATCCAGAAATTCTGTGCAGTTGGAGATCATTGTAATCTGTAACAATTTAACATTTTTATTGTTTTTCTTTGCCATTTTTTCTACCACTTCTTCCAACTTTTTAAAAAAAAAAAAGCTTTTAAAAAAATGTGATTGTCTCAAACACCATGACCATGAAAAGATGGTCAATCAGTTCTTTCTAATACTGACCAACTTTCTTTTATATAAAAAAAGGGGAAGATTTTTCTTTTAGTTTTTAGAGTACTATGCCAATTGAACTTACCCAACATCAACCACACTGGTAACACTTTATGACATACAAGACAACTATAAACAGTCTTTGCTATCTGTTATGTACTCCACTTTACTTTCGTCATCCTTTAGTAACAAAGATAGCCGTAGGAAAACAGGCATTCCATTTTTTCATGGCCAATCTGTTCTACCATAGTATTTGCTTGAAAACAAAATGCCTTTTGTGACTTAACGGTAGCAATAACAACCTGGTATCTTACAGAGGAAAATGACTTAAAACAGAAAGACAAAAACTTTCCCTTAAAAGTAATATCAGCTCTGTGTGCAGCTGCTTTTTGCAATAAAAAGTAACTACTAAACCAGAAAACAATAGTGTTTAATACATAAACAGAACAGCTTCAGCAACTTTATATCTTCATATGCAAGGTTAGTGAGGGGAGAAAGAGTTGGAAATCAAAAGATCTCAGAGTACAAAGCCTCAAGAACACTCCATATGGAATTTATTTACATGTATTCTCTAAAACTTTATACTTTATATAAACAAAGCCTGAGCCCTTTAAAAGAAATAAAACCTTCTGCTTCTTATCTTTGATTCTGTTTAAAATCAATCGAACATATGTAAATTTTCTTTAAAAAGTTAAATTACCAATTCATTTAAAGTCTCTGTTCCCTTAATTGTGAAAAATTGTTTCACTGTATCAAATGCAATATAATACCATGCCATTAATCTTCCGGTCTCTGTAAAAGAAGAATGTACTTTAAAAAAATAAATATGCCAAGTATTCATAGAATCATAGAATGCTTTGGGTTGGAGGTCATCTAGTCCAACCCCCCTGCAGTGAGCAGAGACACTGTTAACTAGATCAGGTTGCTCAGAGCCCCATCCAACCTGGCCTTGGTATTTTCTTAGTGTATTTTTTTTAAGTCACAAAATTGAATTAACTTTCTTATTACGGGGCTCTATGAGATTTACCATCGCTGACTTGGTATGCTATTGCCCCCAGCTGTCTGATGGATATTACTGACCCCATCACAGAGTCACAGACATACACACCAGTTACAGTTTTCTCCAATGGAGATGAATTCACATGAATATACCAGACTGTGAACTGTGGTTGCTGAGAAACCAACCACCTCTAGCAGAGGATTGTAGAGAAGAGCAGGTATTGAGAAGACCTGTCCTTCATTGCACTCTGTCACATCCAATTATCCTGTGATAATATTCTAGAATTTTCTCCTAATCATCTGCAACAAAATTTCCAGCAACAACAAGAGAAGATCTATTCATGGATCAACATTAAGAGGATGAACTTCCATGATTTGTTAGAAGAAACTTACTCATATATTCTAGTCAAACAATCTCTCAGGTTCTACTCTCTACTACATTTGTGTACTCTTATTAATGGGTCACAAGAAGAGTTGTGACCCTTTGTAGTTCACTACTATCTATCTCAACATCACTTCTGAAAACAAGTTTATTTTTAAAAAGTGTTACCTGTTGGTTTGAAATTATTGGCTTCATCCATCCTGATCAAATCAAAAGATGATAAATCATTTAAATTCTTCAAACACAGTTCTGTTGACAATTTGGAAATACATGTATTTTTAGTACATACAGAAAAACTTATCTGTGTACAAACGAGAAACATCGTCATCAAACTGCAATGAGTAAAAAAGCTGAACTCATGTGAAGGGTTTAGAATATGATCCTGCTTCTACTAAAGCTGGTGGGTACCTTCTGCCTGGGGAAAGCTCACTCGCAGATATTTGATACAGGACAACCCAACTCTTTTTCAGTAAAGCAAAAGTAGCAAAAGTTACTTTTCTAGTAAAAGAAACTAGACGCATGGAACGTAGGCTGCCATATTCAATTCAGAATGACAGACCGGGGAGCTCACAGTAGTTAAACAAAAGATTTCTGCTATAGTGTTAACACTGAAATGGTTGAAATTTCAAATATTCATAGGTATTTATGAATCCTTCATCAGAAATGTCCATACTGTATCAGGTGCATTTGTACTTATTTCACTAAACCTATCTAGTGAGATATCTGCATAAGGATGACCGAAGTGTTTTGTTTTTCTCTCTTTCAAAACTAAGGTAATTAGAAGGCAAAAATTACATTAATACAAATTTAAATTTGTTCAGAATTTAAAAGCAAGCTGGGAAAGCACTCAAAATGATAGTTCCCAGAGCAATAGAAATCATTCACTTTGCACATGAAATGTATAAAGACATAAATAACTATATGCATCATTACAAAATATTTCATATGTGCAGGGAAGAGGGGCTAGTTTCTGTAAAAACCTTAAAAAGAAGTTGTTTTTAAGATCAGAGCACTTCAAAGAAATATAATCCACACCTAAAAAGCACTTGTAAGTGAAGCTTTCTACACTAGCGGCAGGGTAAAGGTGGTTTCAAACCATGCCCTCTAGAAAACAGCTGAAAAGGCATATGAACTAGGTAATTTTTCTCACCGGTAAGTACTTTTTTTCCTATCTGCAAGTCACAGTCAATGTGTCTCGTATTTGGAGACTTCAAGCAGTAGTGTATATACTAAGTGTATTCCTGGAGACGGGTCCTTGAAACCCTCACACAATGAACAGCCTCAGCGTAGTTCCAGCAAGCCCAACATCAGTAACAATTTTTTCTACACAATTGTGTAGAATTTAATGAATGTGTAAGTGGAGTTCAAGTATTGGCTCTACACATTTCAGGGCATATATCAGTCTGTGTTTTCATGTACCAGCCCCCCTCCAGATATTTAAGCTCCAAATGGTTTAGTATATGAATATACAGAATTATGACGGACATGAGGACTTTCACTGAAGAGAGAAAAATGCATTTGCAGATTTGCAGAAGTCCATTTACAATCTTAGCAAGTAGTCTTTTATTAATGTACTTATTTTGGATCTACTAGAAAACTTTCAAATGAGAGGTACTGATACCCTAGTATCTATTAACTATTTAGTCAGCTATATAAAAATATATATATATATAAATATAACTATTTAGTCAGCTGTATGTTTTCCAGTGGAATTGTAAATAACTAAAAAGCAGTATTTAAAAAAAAATTCAGTAACTGCGTTTTATTCAAGTCTTAGCAAAAAAAAAGCCTCTTAGAAGTAGTCTTCCAGTAACTCTTACAGTATTACGGGAAAAACATGGTGCTGCTGATTTTTTTAATTGTTTTTTTTTTTTTTTGTATCGGTAATGTTGGATGCCTCATTCTCACATTACTGCTCACTTGAAGAGCAAATGTAATTTCTTAATTATGTATTTGCATTCTCTTAGTTCTTTGCTATGGTATTATGCGTTTGCTATTCATATGCAAATTTTAAAACTAAATTTAGAATTAAAATAGCAAAATAATTCTTAAGAATCTAAGATCTATTGAATCCATGCATCTGAGATATAACTGATACTGTATGAAACTTTAAATGCACAGAAATCTTCGAAAGGCTGCAAGTCTTCCTTTGACGGCCCTAAGCAAAATGAGTAATTCAGTCCATAACAGCCAAATTTCAGGTAACACGGAAATGATAAACTAGAATGTACATCTCCAATGCAAAATGTCATGGTTAGAGAGTGGAATTCTCAGATCATTCTAGTCCAGCTGTCTGAACGGCAAACCCATACAATACAAGTATTGTGACTTACCTCTACAAAAATACAGAATTTAAGATTTGCTCCTATCCTCCAGTTCACCAAGTCCATCACTGGACAAGATCCACCACACTCTGGAGTTCTCTACAATTCCTTTTCCACATTATTTATCCATTTTTGAATGACCAATGTAAAAATATCGATCATAAAAAAAATTAATGTATTCTCTCTTCACCTACTTTTTATTATTGTTGTCTAACATGCTATAACCATGCAATT
>NW_009260626.1:0-334 GCF_000687185.1 Egretta garzetta
AAGCCGCTCGTTAAGGGATGGGATTAACGAGTGCTGAAAGGAGAGACCCGCCTCGTTAAGGAACCACGCTAACGAACGTCCAGTTGACCAGCACCAAGGAAGCCACTCATTAAGGGATGGGATTAACGAGTGGTGAAAGGGAGACCCCGCTCATTAAGGAACCACGCTAACGAATGTCCAGCCAACCAGGCCCAGGAAAGCTGCTCGTTAAGGGATGGGATTAACGAGTGGCGGTGAAACACCATTAGGAGACATCGTGCTCGTTAAGGAACCGGAGTAACGAACGTCCAGGGAACCAGGCCCAGCAAAGCCGCTCGTTAAGGGATGGGATTAA
>NW_009260627.1:0-494 GCF_000687185.1 Egretta garzetta
GTGGCAGAAGCCACCGTGTGCGTGCGCTGAGCTGCTGTCGGGAGAGACGCTGCGAGGCTGAGCCGTGCCGAGCGCGGCCTTTCCGAGGTTCGTTTCCTCCTCAAACACCTGGAAAGTGCCTCCTTTCCAGGAAAATAAAAAAATCAGAGCCATCCCCCGCAAGGTGGGCACTGGTGGCACCCACACGACCCGGGGGGCTCCAGACCTCGGGCTGCCGCCAGCGAATGCAGAAGCAAGCCCTAACAGCCCTCGCAACCGCTGGATGCCGTTCCTTTAGGGAAGCTGGGAGTCTCATGCTCTTCCCCAACGTTTCTCATCCCTGTCAGTGCTTAAGGCGCTTGCAACGGGGGAATTTCTGCCAGGGAATTCCTGCCAGGCGCCCGTCGTGTCGCCCCTCGCAAGAAGGGCAGCAGAAGCCACCGTGTGCGTGCGCTGAGCTGCTGTCGGGAGAGACGCTGCGAGGCTGAGCCGTGCCGAGCGCGGCCTTTCCGAGG
>NW_009260627.1:2195-2726 GCF_000687185.1 Egretta garzetta
GCATTAGGAGCTCGGAGCAGGTCCTGGCTGTGCACGAGTGGCTCGGAGCAGGTCCTGGCTGTGCATGAGGAGCTTGGAGCAGGTCCTGGCTGTGCACGAGCAGCTTGGAGCAGGTCCTCGGTGCACATGAGCGGCTTGGAGCGGGTCCGCGGTGCACCCCCCAGCCACCGTGTCTCCTCCTGGGACCGCTCTGGCAGCAAGAGGGTCCCTGGGCATCAGGGGGTGGTTGGGCAGTTTGTGGGGTCCACCTCCCCATCGCAGGCGTGGCTATTGCTGCTGTTCCCCAGGGACGCCCTGTCCCGGAGCGGGTGGCCAGCCCTGCCCTGGGTGCCGAGCTCGGTCCAACCTCATGGGACCACAGTTTTCTCTCCCCGGGCACGCTGGCTTGTGCCGTCCAGAGGGGAGCTGGGGAGGGGAAAGAGCCTACAAGCTCGCACTTTTCAGACATCCCAGTGGTGCTAGGCTAACCCGTTTCCAGCCGTAACTCCGGAATATATTCCCGAAGGGGGGAGGCGAGACGCCGTGACGGCC
>NW_009260627.1:2786-3244 GCF_000687185.1 Egretta garzetta
GCAGCCCAAGCCAGCAGCCACCGGACCAGGACATTGGAGCAAGGGACCTCCTGGGTCCCCACAGTGGCACCCAAGGGCGAGGGCTGCTCTTCAGAACTGAGCACCGGCAGCTGGAAACTTTTGCTGGGACTCGTTACAGCCCAAAATGACCCTTTCCGGGGGGTTCCCCAGGCAAGCGACTCCCTGGATGTAGCTGGCTTTGCCGGAGAGAGCAAGGAGGAGGGGACGCTCCCAAGCCCAGGGCCGGGACAAGAGGGGAGGAAAGGACTCTGCCAGGTCATTGCCGGTCACCTGGGGTGGCTCAGCCAAGAAGGGCCAGCCTGTACCCCCCTCGTGGCCACGAGGCTCAGGCTCCTGAGCCGCTACGGCACATCTGCAAGAGGAAACGCTGGCCCGGGGCACAGCCAGCCTGCACGGCATCGGAGAGAGCGCTTCTGCGGCACGGCAGGGACTCCCAC
>NW_009260627.1:3452-4261 GCF_000687185.1 Egretta garzetta
GGGGGATCTCATCCCCACGTCCCAGTGCCTCAGGGGTGGCTACAGGAAGATGGAGGCTCCCTTGTCACAAGGAGTCCCGTGGAGAGGACGAGGGGGAACGCACACCAGTTGATCCTGACAAGATTCCGACTGGACACGAGAGGGAAATGTTTCCCCCTGAGAGCAGTCACCCATGGGAATAATCTCCCCAGGGGAGGGGGTGACTCCGCCACACTGGGCACTGTCAGGCCTCAGCTGGACGGGGTGCTGGGCCATCTTGTCTGGACTGGGCTCTGGCGCAGAGAGGTTGGGCCAGGTGATCCTGGAGGTGCCTTCCAGCCTGGGATTCTGTGATCCCCTCCTGAAAACCTCAGGCCACTGACAGAACATGAAAGCCCCTGGGTGCCTCGCTTAGGGCAGCACGTTTCTGGATCCCCGCCACACGGCCGCGGCGCTCACCGCCATCCACGAAGACCGAAGCCGGCGGCGTTACCCTACGTGAAGGCAGGACGCGCGCGTTGCTGCTGCTTTATCTGCTTTTCCTACCGTGCCGCTCCAAGAATCCGACCCGACCGCGGTGAATGAGAGAGGGTGAGGAAATGGGAATGGACCGGCTTTGCAAAGAAAAGCAGCAGGGAGCAAAGCATGGGGTCAAGAAAGGATGGTAGGGGTGGGGAGGGAGAGGAGAGGGCAGGGGGAGGATATAAAATAAATATTTGTTTTCCCTCGGCTCCGCACCCTGGCTCGAGGGCGCCGGGCACTAACGCAGGGCTGGGGCCACCAGCCCCCTGCGCCCCCGCTGCCTCGGCGCTCCCATGGCTGCGCCCGTG
>NW_009260627.1:4946-6449 GCF_000687185.1 Egretta garzetta
TGTTTGAGCCGGCTTCTCTTGGGAGGTCTCGCCACCATTGGCATCTGCTGGACAGGAGAGGGGCTAAAGCGCTCCAGCCACCCGAAGCGCTCAGGGTGGCACTCTCCTCCTACCAAGGGAGCCAGGAATTTTTTGGGTTGCGTTTTCATCCTTGGCAGCGGCTCCCTGGAAGGCCGTGCTCAGCCTGGGCTTCCCCATCTGTTCTGCTCGCCTCTCTGGGAGGCTGCGGAGCTCGAGGGACGCGCGTAAAGGCCGCCGGGACTGCTTATAGAAAAGAGAAAGAGCAACGCGTCGGCTCGTGCTGCGGCACTCCGCGGCAGCGCTGGCAGAGAGGCGCCGACACAGGCTCTCCCGATGGCGCCGTTTGACAGAAAATGGAAAGCAACACCACGAGAACACATCTGGGCACCCAACGCTTCATTTCTGCTTGTGGAAATGAACAGAGAATGGATGAGCATGGATTTTGGAGTCGTCTGTCCCTGCCGAAGCGAACCTTGGGTGAGAAGTTCTTACTCTGCAAAGCTCCAGCGCTCCCTCAGTCGCCCGGCATCGACGGGCGGTCTTGGCTGTGGGAATGGGGAAAGCAGCCCTACCCGCCGCTGAAGGCAATTCGGTTCTAACTACGTGCCCCCGGGGAACACAGAGGAGCCCCCAGCTATTCCCTGCTCACAACCTCTCGGCACCAACGCCCTGTCCAGCTGGGATCCCAAAGCGGCCCCACGCCTCCCTCGGCCACGCTCGGGGCAGCCTGCGGGTTTGAGGCTCTAACCTGGTCAGCAATTAAACCAATCACGGGCCTCAGCTGAAAAAAAAAAAAAATCACGTTTATAAAGCTATTTTTGAAGCAGCCTGTCAGCCTTCGAGCCCCCGGGACGAGCCCTCCTTTCTGCAGCCGGAGGGCGATGGTGAACAGGGACTGTGCGACGCCACCCGGAGCGTTCCCAGCTTTCATCAGTCCAACGGGGGCAGCTGCAACTCAACTCAACTCGGCAGTAATTAATCTAGATTTTAATTATGCCGCTTCTCAGAATCCCAACTCAAATATTACTGAGCTAACCGAGGCGTTGCGCTCTGATGGTCCACGGTGGAGCAGTAATTTCTCCCCGCCCCGACGCTCCAGAACCCATCCTCTGCCCGGGGCTGTACAGGCGCCGCTCCCGCAGCCTGGGCTTCGAGACGCGGGGTTAGCGAGGGGCTGCGACACCCAAACCAGAGACACCAGGCGAGAACCCGCGCCTGAGGGCAGAGGTCCCTACGGATAAGGGAATAACGGTGCGACGTGCCGGGATGGATGACGATGCGGTGACTTGGGACGTTGTCCTGCCTGGATAAACAAACCTGGAAGGACACCGCCCCTACCGACCTCCTCACCGAGAGGCTCCCAGCCCTTCCCAGCAGCCTGTTCCCCAGCGCTGAGGATGAGGAGGCTGGTTTTACTTTTACCGAGGAGAAAGCGCGGACCAGGGAGATGGAATGGCGTGGCCGGGGTCACGGGCAGCTCCC
>NW_009260627.1:6644-8459 GCF_000687185.1 Egretta garzetta
CACGGACCTCTGCAGAAGGAAGCCCCCCGGGGCCGCCCAAGGCACGCGATCCCCTCTCTGCCCGGGGTACGGAACATTCCTGAGCTCGGGACGCCTGCCGGAGGCCCCCGCGCAGCACCCCAGGTAGACCGGGCAGGATTCCCACATCCATATCCCCCCCCAGTCCTTCGCCTCTCTAACACCAGTGTGGGGAATGAGGAGAGGTCAGGGATTTAGGGATGTGGACAATAACCAGCCCCCCGGATCCTATCGCACGCAGGTCTCCCCAGAGCCGCCGCTTGCCGGCCGTTACCTCTGAAAGGGACCAAGGCAAAGCCAGCGATCCAGCAGCAAGAAGCCCCAGTCCCTCCTCGTTATTCAGACGTTCCTTAGCCAGAGCGCAGCCGTGCCTCCTCCCCCACCAGAACAGGGGTAGGGAGTCACAAAATCCCTGAACGCCCCTTTTTGCCACCTCCTAAAACCAGCGCAAACGTCAAACCCTCCTCTCTCTCCCAGCACCTGCCCACCGCGCTGCCTTTGCGAGCCGCTCGGGAAGACCCCAGGTAAGCCAGGGCTTCGCATAAGGTCAGCGTTTGAGTCGTCGTGTCACCTTTGTGCTCCCGGGTGCGGCACCCAAGGGAAAGCCCGACTCACTTAGCGATAACCCAGCGCCCCGGAGCTCTCACGTGCTTAGTGCCAGGTAGACAGCAGCACCTCCCTGGTTTGGGCACCCACAGAGCTGGCTGGCACGGGAGAGCGGTTGAAGAAACAAACGTGTGGATAAAAAAATGAAACAAAGGCCCAAAAGGCAAAGGCAGAGGAATCGAGGAGGAGGAGCGCCCGAGCAAGCGTCAGCTCCGAGACACAGCAGGCAGGGGGGAGCTAGAAAAGAAACAGCGATATACCCAAAGCTCTCAGTGCGACAGCGAACTCCAGAGGTGACATCAGGAGGGGGCAGATCGGGGATGGAGTCCATCTGAAGGAAATAAGAGGAGGTGGTGTGATGGTAACAGATAGGGTGGACATGGCAAGCAGGAGCAGATGCAGTGGTGGTGGATGAGGAGCAAGAGGTGGAAGAGGTGGCGGTGGCAGCAGGCGATGGGCTGGTGGTGCCGGGAAGCTCGGAACTGAACGACTGTCCAGAGGAGAGGCTGTGCATTCGACGGAGGGAGACTCTGCCCGCCCGGTAGTGGGCAGCTTGGCCCGACTCATTCTGGCCTTGCACATAACTCTCTACCAACCTCTGAGATCCGTGGGCGTGCTGTGGGTCCACCAGGCGCTGGCGAACTGTGCTGGGCAAGGCAGGAGCTGTAAGGAGAGAAAGGGGAGAACGCTGAAGGCCGCTGGCAAGAGACCCCACGTCAAATCAGCGAGGAGGCACGGCGAGAAAGCTGCCACCCAGGGCCAGGGCTGTGCCACCACAGCACCGAGCCTTCTGCCACCGCGACGCTTGCCTGGGCCACTGCAGCCACCCCGCCGCGTGCTCCACGTTACGCTGGTTTAATGCAGGAGAAGCATTAAGCTGGCGCTGCTGCTCGACATGCTAGATTAATGCCCAGCCCAGGAAAACCGACATTCCTGACCTAGGTGCCTTCTGAACACCTTATCTGATCATCCTGCTCGAAGCAGAATCTGGCTGCATGGTTCATCCTACCCAACCTCACGCCAGAGCCACCACCCAGGCTCCCTTTGCAGCCAACGTGAAGAAGCCGGTACTTTCAGGGCATGATTCGTTTCATCCCGACGCCGACACCCAGCTCGTTCCGGCGCTTCGTGCCGTGGTAGCACCCTGCAAAAGGAGCCTCCGGTGAGCGGCTCGGCCGCACGGCCCCCAAA
>NW_009260627.1:8854-9327 GCF_000687185.1 Egretta garzetta
ATGTGGGAGGGGCCGGGGAGCTCGGGCAGTCGGCTCTGCCCCACGGCTACGCACGGAGCCGGGGACGCCTCCACGGGCACCTGCACCTACGCCGAGATTTCCGCGCCTCCAGCAGGCAGAGGGTGACACGGGGAAAGCCGAGGCTCCCCGGGCTGCGTCGGGACCCGGCGGCCAGCCCGACCGGCTGCACTGGATCCACCAGCGGTAATTTCCACACAAGATGTTCCTTCTTTTGCAGGAGATAAGGTGTTCAGGACTGCTCAGGGTTTCTTATGTGCATGAGAAATAAATGTAAGAACGGTTAAAAAGGTGGACAGAGAGGAAAGCTCAGAAATGGGGTAGGAGGAGGAGAGCTCCTTCGGGACTGGAAGAACCAGCAAATCACCGCTATGAAAACATGCGACCGGGAGACATGGATCCCCCGCGCCCAGCAGCAGCTCCAGCGCTGAAGGATCGCTGCTGGGACCTATTTT
>NW_009260627.1:9376-11398 GCF_000687185.1 Egretta garzetta
GTCCCCAGGGCTCCGCACAGTTTCCCTCGCAGGGTCCCATGGCTCAGGCTGGCGACGTCCTGCTTTACTGCGTCGCCCACCCACGACCCTTTCGCCCACGTGCTGCTTCAGGGTTTGGTTTTTTTTTTCCTTTCGAGAGCTCCGGAGCTGAGATTAAATGAAGCTGAGTCACACGGACTCAAGGTGGAAAAAACCCTCCCTTGCTCTGGTGGGGGTTGCAAAAAGGCGACCAGAGGTGGCGAGGGGGCGAGTGTTAATGGGCAGAACTGGGGGCTGCTCCCGCTCCCCGGCTGCGCCGCGGCGGCAGGGGCGGGAATGGCGCAGCTGATCCCTGCTTGCCTGCTGCTGGCAGGGATATGGTTTGGAAGGGGAGTCTCAGTTTGGGGGGGGTAAGGGGGATCCAAGCCCTGCAGAATAACTAGCGGGGGGATTACGGGTGTCTGCTACCGATTTCTTTTTCTCTTGGGCCGTGCTTTTTTCCCTAAGGGGTTTTCGGTTTGGTTTGTTTTTCCCGCTGGTGTCCCACTCCTCATTTACCAACCTGACACCTTTGCGCTCTCCTTTCGCCTGATTTACCTCGCGATAAGCCCAGGACCGAAGGCCGAGACCTCGCCTGGCACAGAGACCCTCACTTCCCACAAATGTCACTTCTCTCCATGTTTTATCAACATTCAGCCACGTAACCTCCTCATCATCTTGAGGAAGGCCAGCGCCACGCAAGCCCCAACCAACGCCCCAACCGGCCCCGCTGCTGCTCCGCCCCGTGCTCCGGCAGCCCACGGCCGGCGTTGGGCAGCGCTCCACAAAGGGAAGGCTTCCGGCTGGAACCAGGGGGCTCGGCGTCCCTGGGGCTGAGCGTGCCGTCCCCGCGGCCCCGGGGGGCAGATGAGCCCAATAGGTGGCATTGCTCAATTTATTGAAGGCTACCGAGGGGAGAAAGGCACCGGCAATCGGCATCAGCCCTGCGGGGTCGGCCTCAGCTGGCAGCGGAGGGGCGGCGAGCAAAGTCTGCACGGGGAAGGGGTCGGGATGGGAAAGGAGACGTTATCACCTCCTCCTGGCCTGCTCTGAACCCTTAATCCTCACTTCAGGGGTAAAAACAAGTAAAAAGAACCCTCCAGATTCCATAACTGGACTTCTTGAAGTCCAAATTTAAGCAAAACCCAAGAGCACATGAGAACTACAGCAAGCTGTGATTCTTCTTCATCCCACCAGGCTCTTCCCGGGTTAGTAAAGGTGCTGATGGCTCAGTGAAGAGAGGCTCATTCATTAGTTTTCCATGCCAGAAAGTTGGAAAATTTGTGTATGTATTTTAGTCCAGAAAAAGGGCAGAGGGTAGAACAAAAAAATTAAAATATAATTGAAGAGAACCAAACCAGGGTATTTCCAGAGGGACTGGTCCTCCGAGGACAGAGACGAGCGGTCACTGAACCTGCGCCCGAAAAGCCAGGCTGCGTCTGGGATGGGCCAGCCGGGGCGAACGGGAGAGAGAAAAATGTGATTTACTGGAAGGATCATCACGGGCAGTCAGCAACACCCCCAATGCATCTGGGGGGGAACCTCTGTGCTGCTCTCCTGAGGCAGCTTTTGCACACAGAGAAAGAAAAAATCCTCCAGGGAAAGGCAAACGCTCCCCCGCTTGGGGAACGTGGGTGCCCAGCGGCGGCTCCTCGGGGTTTTCGCCGGCAGGGACGTGGGCTCGCCGCCCATCGCCGGGCTGACGGGAATGGCAAGCGCAAAAATCTCACCCGAGGTGTCTCAAGCAAGGCACGAAGAAGCTGAGGCTTAAAATCTGGGATGAAGGCTCCTGCTGCATAGAGCTCACATCTTTCGGAGAGCGTGCTTTGGGTGCTGCTCAGGGACCCCGGGCATCCCTCTCTCGTAGAGTGTTTTGGGTGAGAAGGGACCCCCAGAGGTCACCCAGCCCAACCCCCCTGCAGGAGCAGGGACACCTTGAACCACATCAGGTTGCTCACAGCCCCGGCCAACCTGGCCTGGAATGGTCCCAGGGATGGGGCCTCC
>NW_009260627.1:11532-11995 GCF_000687185.1 Egretta garzetta
CAAATGGTAACCGATAATCAGAGGCTGGGAGGGAGGACACCATTAGGTAATGGATGCTTTAAACCTTCCCTACGCCCGTAACGCACCCCCGTGCCCGCGGAGCCCTGGGTACAGGCAAACACCCCCCTCCTCCTGCCTTCAGCAGCCCGCAGGCTGCCCAAACCCTCGGTGCTCTGCCTCCAGCGCCCTGCGCCCGACCGCAGCGCTTGCCTCCAGACCTTCACAGCATCGAACCAGAGCCCGACGCCGCGAGGGGGGGACGGCGATGGCAGTCCTTCTATCCCAATACCTAGCTTGCACCTTTGCAAGTGTTCCCTCAGAGCTGCCCAGCTTGGCTTCCAACGGTAACCGATAATCAGAGGCTGGGAGGGAGGACACCATTAGGTAATGGATGCTTTAAACCTTCCCTACGCCCGTAACGCACCCCCGTGCCCGCGGAGCCCTGGGGACAGGCAAACGCCCC
>NW_009260627.1:12059-12705 GCF_000687185.1 Egretta garzetta
GCCCGACCGCAGCGCTTGCCTCCAGGCCTTCACAGCATCGAACCAGAGCCCGACGCCGCGAGGGGGGGACGGCGATGGCAGCGACGGGCATCTGCAGCGCACGCTGCCAGCCCCGAGACTCCGCTGCTCCTCCTCCCCACCTCCCACTCGGTTAAACAGGCGTTTGATGAAGGCCTCGCGAGGAGGTGACCCGTCAGACACGGCCCAGGGCATCGCTGCAGCCAGGGCTGTCGGCACCGGCTCCCCTCGCCCCGCTGGAGCTCCCGGCACCACGCAGACGGCCGTCGCCGGGCGCCTGTCGGAGCAGCTGGAACAGCTCTTCAGGCCCCCCCTTCTCTTGTGCAAGAGCCAGAGATAGGAGATGTATTTGGAAAATGCACTTTTGAGAAAAGCAAGGCCAAATCTGGGCGAATTGAACATGGGAACGGTGGGCAAGACTGATTCACAAACCTTTAGTGGAGAAGGAGACAGCCTTCGCTTAATGCTCAGCAATTGAGAGAGGAACTGGTACCAGTTCAACCCCTTCCTCTGAGAGATAGAATAGAATCCCGGAATGGTTTGGGTTGGCAAAGCCCTTTAAGCTCCCCCAGCCCAACCGCTCCCCTACCCCTGCCATCCCACCCCCAAACCCTGGCCCTCAGCACCG
>NW_009260627.1:13225-16205 GCF_000687185.1 Egretta garzetta
GCCCTTGGCCTTGTTGCCCCCCACCCAACTGGGCTGGGCCCATGGATCCAGCCTGGCCAGGTCCCTCTGCAGAGCCCTCCCCCCCCACCAGATCCACACTCCCGCCCAGCTCGGTGTCCTCTGCAAATTTAGTGAGGGTGCCCTTGATCCCCTCGCCCAGGTCATGGTTAACAACATTGAACAGAACTGGGGCCAGCACTGAGCCCTGGGGGCACCGCTTGTGCCTGGAATCTGGGCTCAGGAGAGCAGGATCATCCACCCGCCCTCCCCAGCAGCCCCATTCCTCCCTACAGGCGTTGATGCGCTTCGTGTATGAACGGTCGCCGATCAAAAGGGAGTGAGCGCCCACCCTGGTGACCACAACACCCGCGCAGGAGATGGGGCACGGGGGTGCCAGGCTTTGCTCCAGGCGGTGCTGAGCAGGTCCTTGCAGGCAGGCAGCACCGCCACGCGGACTGCTCCTCCCGTGCCCCACAGCAGGAGGTGCAAGTCCAAAGCTGTGCAGGAGGATGGGGCGTCTTCACCACCTTTTATATCCCAAACGAGCGCTCTAGCCAAGGCGGGGGGGACACAATGCACTTCATTTTCCTTTCTCACTTTTGGGAGCCTGGACCGTGCCTTCAGGGGTTTTTTTGTAAATGCTTAAATTCAGTGACTTGAACAGAAGAGCAAACAGGTGATTACATGGCGACTAATAACACCTACTAATAACACCCACTAATTACTGGTTCCGCTGGAATTCACAGGCTCCGAGCGACCCCAGCTCTGGCAGTCCGGCACGTGTGGACATTCCTGACCCTTAGCGACTAACGGTTTGGGTTTGGTCATTTAAAAAACAACTTAGGCACCTTAATTCCTCCTCACACACTGGAACGGCTGTTCCGGGCCGGCCCCACGTCGCAGGACGCGGCAGCACGGCAGAGGCAGACTCGCCACGCGCAGCTCGTACGTACATTGTATGGACATGGGAGACACGATCTCTTCGTCCAAGTCGTCCACGTCGTCTGTCATGATGAAGTGCGAGGGGTTAGGCCGCGGGGTGCCCATCCAGCTGGGGTCGATGTTCAGGGCTGACGCCAGGGTGTGGATGCCCGGGTTGTTGACGATCTGGAAGCCGCAGAGCAGCTCTATCTGCTGCCAGCGATGCAGGCGCTCCCGCAGCGCAGCCGTCACTTCGCTCAGCGCTTGCCTGGAAGCAAGGTTCAAACACGGGAGAATGTAGGCAACGAAGGAAAAAGACACCACGTATTGTCTGAACCGGGAGGCTGGCGGTTCGGCTTTGTATCCTGATACTCAAGAGATCTTGCATCCTATTTTCAGGGGTACAGGAATTAAAAAAAAACCCAGCAACGACTGAAATATCCCGGGATAACCGCTTAGGAACACTGCAGCCTCCCGAACCCTCCCTTGGACAGGACTCCTCATCGCTCTGCAGAACGCCATGTCTTGTTTCACGCAAACCAATGAAAAGGCTATCGATGCAATGTTATTGATGCAAAGGAGCAAGCCCAGGCCCAGGTGACTGAAGCCAACGGAGGAAGAGGTGAGCACAATGAGACCGAGAGCCCGCGCCTGTGACACCGGCGGGACGACATAAGGGAAGATATTAAGTAGATACTCACTTTGCAGTTAAGATTTTATGATCAACGTCGTCTAGAGACGAGCTGTGAGCAACGTGAAATGTTCCAAACAGGGTGTTTCGCTTCTTCTTAATTTTTTCAGCCTGGAACATCAACAGAAAGAGGTCACAGGAAGAAGACGACCTCAAGTTTCCTCCAGGACCAGAACCTCCTGGCTGGGCTGCGACCGAAATAGCCCCCGCAGCTGTCTGCACACGCGTTCACAGCGCCAGCGGGGTCTGCTGGAGGATGTTCTGCTTCCCAGCGCCGTGGGTGAGGAATTTGCCAGCAGCGAGCACGCAGGCTGCGGGTTTCTCGCTCCTCCCTGGCCCTTCTGACTGCCCAAGAGTTGGGGGGGACAGAACCAGCTTCTTCGTACGGCGCACGGCTCTCATGGAGCCTTGCCTTGCCATCCCCACGGGCAAACTCTTAGGGAAAAGCACTGCTGTTCCCCAGGGCTGTTGGTTTGGGGAGGCTTTTTGGCTCGGGGTTGGGTTTTCTGCCTTCCCCTTTGCAGCACAGTGTGTGTGCAAATTAAATCTCCGCGCACAGCGCTCTGGTTCACAGATCTGGTGGCATTAACTTGAGACTCACAGGACACAAACCAAGGGCACAGACAGGAGAACTGGCGCGGCAAAAGGAAAACCACGGAAAAGTTGGAAGTGTTCAGCATAAAAACATATTAAGGCAGCCAAATTTTCCTGTGCTGCCAGCTCCGACTGCTGGGTACGGCCACGGAGACAAAGACGTGTTACAACAGCTTCCCCGCGGCTCCTCGCTTGCTGGCTGGCACTGGGAATTTTAAGCCACTGGGAATACAGAAATGATTCATCGCTACAGATCGCACGCATACGTTAGAGATGTTGTTGCCTGTGCACGTAAATCACCTAGCGCGGGGATCGCGCTCAGAAGGTGCAGATCCCTTCTGCTCGCTGCCTGCCCGCAGCGCCGCCGCACGGGCAGCGATTCACGCGCTGCGCCTTCCCGGGGCTCCCGCAGCGGCTCTGCAGGGCCCCATTCGCAGCCCCTGCTCATGCCTTGACGAAGGTTTGCGCTGCGCTTTAAAAAAATGCACATTTAAGGCGTGGGAAGGGAAATAAAGAAGGCGCGGAGAAACCAACTCCGCAGGTTTCATCCCCTGAATGTTTCCCCGCGGCCGCGAGGGGAGGACCCGGGGCGGGACGCTGAAATTCTCACCCCTTCCTTGGCCACCAGCAGCTGCTTCTCCGCATTCTGTTTCTTGATGTTGTAGTACTGGACCTCCACCTCGTGGGTCAGCTGGAGCCACTTCTGCAGGGCCTCTGCCGCAGCCCAGCTGCAGTGGGACTCCAGCTCCTTCTCGGCGTTCTTGCGCGCCATCC
>NW_009260627.1:16313-18287 GCF_000687185.1 Egretta garzetta
CGGAGGGTGTCCTGAGCCCCCCGCCCTGGGTGACCCTGCTGGAGCAGGCGCCGGGTGAGCTGCGGAGCGCCCTGCCAGCCCCGGCCATGCTGGGATTCTGGGATTCTGACAGACAAGGCTGCTGCTCGGATGACCGGAACACCCCCCCGTGCTTTCCTTCCATCCTAAAGGGGAGCTCCCTCCTTCCTGGGGGATTTCCAGCCATCGCGACGCTGTCCTGCCTCAGCCCTCGGGGGGGTAAGCAGAGCTGCCCCGGTCCTGCCTCTCCCCGTCAGCTCCTCTGCCTCGCAAACGGCACGCGAACCCTCCGGGGCTGGCAGCACGATGCCCGAGTCAGTTAAAAGGGAACTGGGCGCTAGGGAGGGGTATTCAGGGCGCTCATCTCAGCGGCCAGGGTTGCCGCCTGCCTGCCAAACCCCCGGGTTCTCCTCCCGAGGCAGAACCGCTGACAAAACTCTGCAGGCAATCGCCTTTTTTTTTTCTCTGCAGCTCCTGAGCCAAGCAGAGGGAGCTTGTCAAGAGACAACTTTCACACTGGAGCAAGATGATAAAAATATTTAGACACAAAACATGTGCTGCTTGGTCAGGAAAAGAAATAACACGTCTGGGATCGGCAGTTTCTGCAGCCTTCTGGGGGCTCTCCCTCCATCCCAGCTCCATCTCCTCCACACACCATCGGCCTGGTCTCCTCCACACACTTACTTATCCTGCTGGAGATGGGAGCGATTACAAAATTAGAAGAAAGTGGGTGACAAGCAAGTCAAACCTTACATAAAAGCACTCGGTGCTAGAGACCGCAAAGAACTCACACTTCCCTTCCATTGCGCGTGATGTGGAGGGACTTCAACAAACCCGAAGCCTGGCACAAGGCCTGCGAGAAGTGAACACTGGAGAAACCAGTGGCAAGCCCCGGCCCACCAACACAGACCTTCTCCTAACAGAGGGGGAGCTGGGAGGGAAGGTCCAGCCACGGCACGGCCAGCTACGCCGTCAGGGCCATGCCTGTCCCCAGGATGATGATGCCGGGATGATGATGCCGGGATGATGATGCCGGGATGATGCCAGGATGATGATGCCAGGGTGATGATGCCAGGATGATCCCATTTTCTCTTTCTGGTCTCTAGGGCCCAGGTCCAAGCAGCAGAGGGGCGGCAGGAATATCCAGCGACCCGCTGGGGCTCTGCACCAGACCCATCCCAATGCCCAGGGCGCGCTTCCCGCAGCCACGTCTACACCCACCCCTGCCCGGTGCCGCTGCCTCTTCGTTCCCCACCAAGCACAGCCGCAAGCGGGCCGAAGAGAAGCCGTTTTTTTAAAAGCTTGCTCCAACCTGGATCCTCTCCCTTAAGGTGTTCTTTAGCTCAGTCCTGCCTCCCCAGGTCTGGCCCAGGCATCATCTCTAGCGAGCCCAAAGCACCGGGTTACCCACAGGTATTTGGGATCCCCTATTTTACCCCCCAGCACGTTCGCATGGTCCAGCTAGAAGGAGCCAGGAGGCACAGCACCAAAGAGGTCAACTACTGACATCGCTTACGCGTGATTTAGTCTTACTGGGCCTAACGTCACCTAAATCGTTTGGAAAGTTACAAATCCAGAATCGCAGACCCCAGGGGGCTGTTTTTTCCCCTCTGACACCAGCGGCACCAGGCGCTGCTCCCACCCTGACCACGGCCCACAAGCACCTGGGATTTAGGAATAGGGAGGGTAAGCGGGCAGGAAATCTGCCGCTAGGTATTTGGGATAGAGGAGTGCTCAAAACATTTACAGGAACAACATTTTTATGGGATGGTGGAAAAGGGAAGCAGTGCAGAACAACAGCCAAGGGCCAGTGGTGGAGATGAGCCGTCATCCAGCAGTGTCCAGAACTCAAACCCCCTGGCTTCTGCAGGGCAACCGGTGCAAACAGGAGCCGCTTGGGCTGCCTGCAGCCTCCCGTGAAGATTTCCGAGATCCCATTTTGACCAGTAAGAGCAA
>NW_009260627.1:18308-25871 GCF_000687185.1 Egretta garzetta
TCTGCAGCCCTGGCTGGGTCCATGGTCTGGGGGGGAGGGTGACCTAGCGAGGAAAGAGGGTCGGCATGAAGAGTCCCACCCCACAAGTATGCTGCTTCTCCATCTCATACGCCCGACTCCAGTAGGAGCCTCCAAACCCTCCAGTATCGTTTCAGCGATCAGAATCAACTGGCACAAAAGAAGGTCTTGTTTTAACATTCCCTGGGACCCAAGAATATCTTCAAATCGGATGAGTTTTAGGTCAGTGGGAGTGACTGGTTAATGTAATCCGTGGTCTACAGCTCGCCGGGAGGGTGGTCGTGTTATAATCACACAGTGTGGGTCAGGTGGGCAAAACCAATACTCACCCTGCCAACGCATCCCTCCCGAAGGCCTCTAAGGAACAACACAGCGGTCAAGTCACCTCTGGCTTTTCGAGTTTCTTAACAAAGGTAAAATGGAGGGGGAAGCGGAATGGATGAGACCCTGCCGTCTCCAAAAGCCAGGAGCAGGTTGGGTATGAGGGGTTACAGGAGGAAGGAAGGCTACGCATCCTTATTCAACGGCCCATGACACAACGTGACCGAATTTCTGCGTGTGCGAACACGGGACGCCCCAACGCGTGTCCTGAAACGGCACTCGGTGACTTTGGGGAGAGGTTGGGTGAACTCTTAGGAGGAGAATGTTGGACCACGAGAGCAAAGCCGGTAATGGGCGCCTGTGGGTGCCTGGGCTGGTGGTATATATAAACCTGCGCCAGGGCAGGTTGAAGCTAGACATTAGGAAAAACTTCTTCACCGAAAGGGTTGTCAGGCTCTGGAATGGGCTGCCCAGGGAGGTGGTAGAGTCCTCCTCCCTGGAGGTATTTAAAAGAAGGAGAGATGAGGTGCTTGGGGACAGGGTTTAGTGGTGGGATGGCAGGGTTAGGTTAAAGGTTGGACTCGATGATCTCAAAAGGGCTTTTCCAACCAAAGTGACTCTATGATTCTATGATTCTATTCCAAGCAGGAAGGAGATGGGCCGTTTGCTGCCTGCTTGCATTCCCAGCCCACGCTGCCCCGTGGCACCCTGGTTACCTGATGACCCAGGACACTTGTTTCTCCCTTGCCACTGGAAACCCTACATTCTTGTCCCGTTTTCTTCCCCATCCTCCCCGGTGGCACAGAAGACGGGCACAGTCAGGTTGGGAGGACACGCTGGTGGCCGCAGGACAGCCAAGGTACTCGCTTGGCTCATGCAATCCGGGCTCACGCAATTTCAGCGTGACCTGACCTGTCCGTGACAGCCCGGTAGGATTTGTCCCTCAGGAAGCAGCAGCTGCAGTTGTGGGCTTGGGCCCAGGGTGGGTTTGGGGCGTAATTCCCAGATTCTTGCTCTTTGCCCTCCGTTACCGCAGGCAGGCGCCACGAGCAACGCCCTCGACTTCCATGATTTCCCTATGGCTTTTGTTACAGGTCTCCGGGGTTTTAGGTGTGGGACTGGGAATGCTTTTCCTGACCCACAACCAATTGTTTTACAAATGCTCTGTGCACCCTTCCGGACCGAACGCCTCTCATTTTTGCCAGCAGCAGCGTTATGCACAGGACTCTGTCGAGGCCGGCGTTACGGTATCCAACGTGGGGACGTATTTTCCACCAGGTTGGACGGGGCCGTGAGCAACCTGATGTGGTTAAAGGTGTCCCTGCTCCCTGCAGGGGGGTTGGGCTGGGTGACCTCTAGGGGTCCCTTCCAACCCAAAACATTTCTATGATTCTATGATATTTTCCTGATAGTTTAAAATGAAAACTAATGGTTTTGAGAATCGCATACGAACTCTAACCTTGCTGTACAGATTCTAACCTAGTGCTAAATTTCCTTGGAAGGCAATTTCCGTCGTACACCTCTGATCCAGAAGAGAACACAGTGAGCACCACCAAGCTCATTCTAAATCCCTCCTAAAACCACGGATCGATACGGAAGGGGAAAAAGAAGGAGCTTATGGCTTGGAGTGGGAGCTAGAGGTCCTCAGAGGGGTGCAGCTACAGGCCAACTCCAACACCCCTCCTTCTGCGGGGCCAGCGCGTGGTAGCAGCAGAGCGCTCCTGCGGCAGCCTTGCGCGGTCCCTGCTGCCCCCGGCACAAGCAGGGCTGTTCCAGAGCGTAGGGGACGCGTAACCTGGCGCAGCGCAAGAAATACTTGGATCTTTTCCCACACGAAGAGAGTGGGAAAGCAGAGGCGGAAGGAAGAGCGCTGTAAGCAGAACATCACTGGATTTCTCCAAAGGATGAAGCAGGGGAGGAACCGCCTACGGCTCTCCTGGCACGTCTCGTATGCAAGCGCATCCATCTGTCTGAGCCCTTACCTGCTCCAGTTCTTGCTCGGCATATTTCTGCCTGCTCAGCTCATTCTCCGTGCCCTCCCGCAGCTCGCGGAGCCGGTGTGCCTCCTGCTTGGCGATGCTGATCTCATCCTGCAGCTTCTTCTCCAGGTGCACCTTCTCCACCTCCACAGAGCGATGCTCCTCCTGGGCCTTCTGCAGCCTGCAACACACGGAGACCAAGAGCCCCATGCTGCGCCTGCCGGGCTACCCGCGCTCAGCGGGAGGAGTCCGCGGCACAAGGGCTGGCCAGCCGCCGTCTAGACCAACCCTGCCCTTATTTACTCTGCGTTGATGTCAACAGGGATCTGGATTTGGAAAGTCAAGGAGAAAGTTCATCGTGCCCCGGAAGGAATTAAATTGTCAGCTCCACAGTATCAGCTCTATTTCATGGATTAAATACTCAGTACGTATTTTCTTAATTTTCCAAAGCACATCGAGATCTCCTTTAATAAGCCTCAAATTAATTTGAATTTTCAGTGTTTTTACAAAAGTGAAGACTTTGCCTTTAATAAAAAAAGGAGGGGAAGATCCGTGTATGACCACCCAGATGGAACGTCTCCGTCTTCCCCTCTTCCCCTTGCCTTTGAATTTAGACACATCTTAATCTTGCCTGGAAGTTATGATCTTTCCTCATGACAGAATTAAGTCAGTAGGAATTATATATGGCAACAAAAATTAAAAACAGATTACTGGTACGCACTCAGGAAGGTTCAGCTGTTCGGCTGGGAAAGCCTCAGCCCTCTGAAGGAGGCACGGCCGCTTGCGTTTCGGGGGAGTTGCACTGGTGTAAACCCAATCCTTGCACGAGTTCAGTGAAAGCAAATGAGCATTGAGAATGGACCTGGCCCACGTGAGCTGTCCCGCAAAGGGGTGGCGAAGCCTCTGGTTGCTGCCACCCAAACAAGCTCTAACAGCAGCAGTGCCTCCCTGAAACACAGTCCCAAAGCCACGTGCTTCCAGAGACACAGTGATGGCCACCTAACACAGCCCCAAAGCCACGTGCTTCCAGAGACACAGCCATCGCCACCTAACACAGCCCCAAAGCCACGTGCTTCCAGAGACACAGCCATCGCCACCTAACAGAGAAATGATTGGGAAATATTCGGTTGAAATGAAATGCAGAGGTTCACTTCAGAACGAAGGGTCTGAAAAATCGCCTTGCACAAATCCTCCCAAGGAAAGAAAGAAGAGAGTCGAAGGGCTTCTTCCTCTGCAAGGACCAGCCAAATGATTCAAATGGAGAAGATTTTTTGGTTTTAAATGATGGCACCAATTAAACCCTGGATGAACTTCCGAGGAGTGGTACCTCTGTGCTTGGGTAACTCCAAGAGGTGACGAGTTTCCAGAACACGCACCTCAGCTACTGGATCGAACACAACGAAGCGTCATGGCTTGCAGTCAGAAACCAGGTGCGTCCATCTAACAGTCCTGCCTTGTCCACCTGAACTTCTCCCTCAAGCCTCAGTTATCACAGTTTGAGAGAAATCAATAAATATTTGGCAAAACTGTACTGTAGGAGCAGCCGAGGCAGCGCTACTGTAACCCAGACCAAACTGAGGATGCTCCTGTTTCTGCCCCGAGAAGCAAAGCTCCACTCCCCACCCAAACTGCAGGGGGGTTGGACTGGATGACCTCTAGGGGTCCCTTCCAACCCAAAACATTCTATGATTCTATGATTCAAACCAGCCCCTGCCCAGGCAGCTTCTCTGTGGGTCGGTGGGACCTTGGGTAAAGTGCTCATCTGCACTGGAGCTATCAGCAACGTCCGTGAGGTTAGCAAGAGCTTAACCAGCAAAACCAGTAGCGGCTCACAGCAGGTGGATTTTCAGTGACCAAGTCAAACTCCCCATGCAATGACAAGAAAAAAAAAAAACATCCTAAACCCCCAAATGGAATAATCTCAGCCAGGAAAGAGTATTTCAAGGTCATAAAATCTTCTCCCACTCAAGATCTTCAACATTCAAACTGGAGAGCAAACCAAAGGAGCAACGTGCATGGAGGGGAGGGTGAGGTCTGGTGCCGGGCAAATGGCAAACACCCCAGAAGGGCACCACCAGGCTGCCCGAGCAGCTCCCGCCCAGCCTGGACCAGCTGGGGACTACCAGAAAGGGAAAACTGACCCTCAGTCGCTAAGAAGGCTGCTCCCTGCAGCACGCGCGGAGGTGTCCATCTGCCAGCCCTGCACTGAAGGACAGGCAAGTCCTGCTTTTAGCAGGGCCTGTGGTGACAGGACAAGGGGGGATGGCTTTAAACTGAAGCAGGGGAGGTTTAGACTGGATCTAAGGAAGAAATTCATTACAGTGAGGGTGGTGAAACCCTGGCAGGGGTTGCCCAGAGAGGGGGTGGAGGCCCCATCCCTGGGACCATTCCAGGCCAGGTTGGCCGGGGCTGTGAGCAACCTGATGTGGTTCAAGGTGTCCCTGCTCCTGCAGGGGGGTTGGGCTGGGTGGGCTCTGGGGGTCCCTTCCCACCCAAACCATTCTGTGATTCTATGACTGCACTTGGTCGTGCTCTTGGCAAGACGGAGCACAGCCCGCGCAGGCTGGTGGCAGGGACCCATCACTACCGTTCGGGTCAAGAGCGAAGCTGTTCGCTGTCCCAGCCAAGGGCTCCTCTTCCTCAGGCTCCTCCTCGGCATGCCGATGGCCATGTGAAACAGATGGGACAGGCTGGACACTCCTCAGCTGTGATGTTGGCTCTCTTCTTGGAAAAGGCTGATTTCCAATTTACAGCTCTGCTGAGCGACCCAAGTGTTTTTCCTCCCGATTTAAAGACACTCTTGCCAAGACATTCCAAGTTTTTAGATAAACCCACGCTCTCTGCCCTGCGCATCAGTGTTAAAGCTCTTCCATACTAGGGCTGGAGAATGCCAAACCACCAAGTATCTCTGTTTAAAGGAGAAATTCCCCTGTACTATGACGCAGAACAGGAAGAAATTTTATCCTTAAGATAATTCCCAAAGGCACTCGAACACCCTATCTTCCCCTACTACCATTTTTTTCCTGACAGCAGAACCCGTATTTTCTTCTGTTGGTTATGGGCAAACCCACGCCTTGTCTGCGCGTTCCCATTCAAACCCAGCCGACCGAGCCACGCTGGGTTTCCCTGCGCTGAGCTCCTCAAGACGACCGAGCGCCTTCAGAGCTGCACTCGGAGGGCAAGAAATCGAGACCCATCTGGGGGCTTCACAGCTCAGGAGGAGATCTTCAATACAATCAGTGGATCATCCATACAGCTCTTCAGTCATCAGTAGGATGTGCTAAGACATGAACATTTTTATCTTGATGGCTCATTTAATTGACCGGCAAGCGCCACTGATGAAGGACATTCTCAACAGGTATTTTGAGGATGAACAAAAAATGGTTTTTCACATCAATCTACCCAACTCTTCCAGAGCGTATCAGAGTTGTTCATCAAGTAACAGCACCAGCAGCTGTAGGCAACTGGAAAGGCATCACGTGCCTTCTGGGGGTCTCTTCAGCGCTGATTTCCAACGAACCAGGAAAGGAGGTTACTTCAAGCTCCAGAAAAGAAGTTTCTGAGCTTCTGAACGAGTCGATGGGAACATGCTCTTGGTAGCGTTTGCCATTTCTACAGTGGCCGAGGACCACAGCTCAACCTTGCTGGGGCTCAAGGACGAGGAAGTCAAGGCGTCTCCCCCCCTTCAGGGGCGAATTAGGTCAATCCTCTGCCAAGGAGCCCCACAAGGGCCACCTCCCGCTTCCTGCACTCCCGCTCGGTGCCCCTGCAGGGGAGAAGCTGCACACCCTGCACGAGCATCGCAAGCTGCTCTGGGTTAAGACTCAAGCCATGCTCATACATGGGTGTACATGGGTTCATGTTTCTTCCCACCTGGCTTTAGAGCATTGGTTAAATTTCCCAGGCCCAGCTATTTGTTTACATGGCTCTGCCCTTGGCAGCAGCAGATCCCAAGGTCGTTCCCCCCACAGCACATTCACAGCAGCCGGCATTTGGCCCTCTGCTGTGACCTGCTCGTCAGTGTCCCCCAGCAGAGACCTCCCGCCCCGGATGCGGCTCTGCTGCTCCAAGAGATGGACGTTGAGAAGGAATTCCTGTGTCCTTCCGGCTGTCGGAAAAAACCCACCGCACTGGGGTATTTCCAACCTGCGATGTAAAATTACAAAAGCCCTGTGAAACCAGCTGTGGCTTGAAGCCGGCTCGGTGGCAGGCAGAGGGGAAATGCACTTTATTCCATCTCTATGCCAAAAAGAAAGCAGGTCACGTATCCGCGTTACTGCCAGGGGAACGCGCCCAGTTTGGCACCATCACCTCAGTACTCTCTCAAGTGTTTGCCCTCCACATGGACACCAACTGATGCCATCACACTCGAAAGGCTTTCGAGCAACGCTCACATGTGGAACAGTTCCCTGAAGGCTGTCATGAGCGGGCAGGCAAGAAATCATGGGTGCATCGTACGGTTTCCGAAGGCTCAGCTGCATGCAGAAGTCTCCACGGCAGACTGACACCCGTGGGATCCCAGCCTTTGCACGGGTGCTCCTTACACCACCTGTGAGCGGCCGGCACGCATACCTGGGGCCAGGCTCTGCTTTTGGAGAAGCCATTGGGAATGGAGCCGTCAGCTTATATGGCAGCCAAATTAAGGTCTATCCTCCAAAATTACACTTAAAACTAATGACAAATCGTTACAGCCCAAGACTATCACACCCTGCTATTTGCTAAACCTGCCCTGGAAAAATCTTATTGCCAAAACACCCCACTGGTTTGTCATCAACCGTCCCGAACGCTCTTCTCTTCCCCAGAGACCCCTGTGTCTGCAGAGGGCCCCTTCTGCAGCCCGTTCTCTGATGAGTAGTTTTACTGGAACCATTACAACCTTTTCTGTGAGCTGAGGTCTCATTCCTGAAGCTACGCTATTTGCCCAAGTGCCTGGAGTTCAACTCTTCACATGTGATACTCCAAAATTATTTTCTTTATTCTTCCCCGGCAACAGTCCTGGATTTAGGTACTGCTGTGCAGGCAGGGAAGCACGGACTTCTACATGCAAATATCTCAAGGGTGGGGGTCACCAGGATGGAGTCAGACTCTTCCCAGTGGTGCCCAGCGCCAGGACAAGGGGCCATGGGCACAACCTGAAGCAGAAGAGGTTCCAGTTGAACGGGAGGAAGAACTTCTTGACTTGGAGGGTGCCCGAGCCCTGGCCCAGGCTGCCCAGGGGGGCTGTGGAGTCTCCTTCTCTGGAGAT
>NW_009260627.1:25885-30097 GCF_000687185.1 Egretta garzetta
GCCTGGACACTGTCCTGTGCCCCCTGCTCTGGGTGAGCCTGCTTGAGCAGGGGGGTGGCACTGGGTGATCCACGGAGGGCCCTGCCAACCCCTGCCACGCTGGGATTCTGGGATTCTGTGACTCAGGAAGGTGCTGACTCTGGTACACAGCACCAGGCGACTGCTGCACAGAAGCACGGCAGCAAAAAAGAACATCTTCCCTGAAAGCTAAACGAGGAGTAACCTTGCAGGGAAGATCAACAGTTGGGTGCTCCAGCTGGGCGGATGCATAAAACCCACCTTTCCTGAAGGTCGTGGAGAGACTGTTCAGCTCTGTGGAGTCCTTCGAGGTCTTTCATCATCTTCTTCATGTGCTCCTTTGAATAGCGATTCTGGATGTAGGCAAACCAGCAGCCACCCACGCCAATGACGATGGACACCACCAGCATGAAGTCCTTCAGGTGGTTGTGACGAGTTACTGGAAGAGAACCAGAGATAGGACTGAGTTCAAAAGAACATGCGCATTAACCCCGCAACGTTTCGCCTGCACCCGAGCTGGACATGAGAACTTGAGAAAATATTAGAAGGAATTGTGGCCCAAGTTTCACAAAGATGAGCGATGTCGATATTTAAGGGAAGAACCTTGACAACATTTATTCAATTTGAATGAGGAAGGAAAAAAAAAGAGATGAAACTCAAAACGTTCTGGATACAATTCACCGTAATTCGGCCGGCAATACACGCTGCAGGAGCGCACCTCCACGCAGGGACCCCAGAACAGCTCTGCGCTGTTACGACAACTCACGTAATGTTGAACACGAAGATACGAGCTAAGAAGACAATAATGTTGTTGATAAAACCAGGACTGTGGTCATCAAGATGGAGCAGATCAAGAAGCAAACCATCAAGGTGCAAAGTTTTCCATCAGAGTTACAACTCCACATGGAATCTCCCTTTTCAACAGTTAGCAAAAAGCCGTAACTTAGAAAGAAGTGTGGATGGGTGTAAGAGGACGGAAGTCAATAAGTGGGCGTCTAAGTGCTAAACAAAACCCAAAACCATGACTCAAGCAGTTTTCTGCTGTTTACTGCTCAGCAAATCCTCAAACAAGCACAAACTGAGAAAGCTAAAACCGAGAGAGCAGCTCCGTCAAGCGAGCTGCAACCGTTCAGCATCTGCATGTCCTGAGCTAAAAGGAGGTGGGTTCAGACTAAATATAGGGAAGAAATTCTTTACAGTGAGGGTGGTGAGACCCTGGCCCAGGTTGCCCAGAGCGGTGGTGGCTGCCCCATCCCTGGACATGTCCCAGGTCAGGTTGGACGGGGCTGTGAGCAATCTGATGTGGTTGGAGATGTCCCTGCCCATGGCAGGGGTTGGGCTGGATGAGCTTTGACGGCCCCTGCCCACCCAAACCCTTCCATGATTCCACGACCCCGCAGGCTGCAAACTCCCAAGCGCAACCTTCCGCTCGCACGTCTCACAGCGCTGTAACGCACCCTCGCCATTACTCTAAAAGGAGTCAGAAATGCTGCGTTCCCCAAATCGATGCAGCATCCCTTCCTCTGCCCTGCGTCCGGCCTGGAGGACACCTCACCTCAGCGTGCGCGAGGTGGGCTGCACCCAAAGCAGCACCCACTTTCACAAGAAAAACACTTTAGTGAGGCCGGTCCTCGCCGCCGGATCCTGGCAGCCATACCACGGGGCAGATGGGTCGCGGCGGGCCCGCAGACTCCACAGCCCCCCTGGGCAGCCCTTGTTGAACTTCATCAGGTTCCTCTCCACCCAACTCTCCAATTGTCCAGGTCCCGCTGAATGGCAGTGCAGTCTTCCAGCGTACCAGCCACTCCTCCCAGTTCCCAATGTCCAACCTAACCCTGCCCTGGCACAACTTGAGGCCGTTTCATAGAATCATAGAATGTTTTGGGTTGGAAGGGACCCCTAGAGGTCATCTAGTCCAACCCTCGTCCCATCGTCGTTAAGATATGCGTTTCTCATCGCGCTTAGGTCCAAGCATCAGCTTTGCACAAGGCCAGAGAGAATTGCCCAGCTGGCCTTTTCAATTTGAAATTCCCATTTATCTCATCCCAGGGAAGTCAAGGCTCTTTAAGGCCACGTCTGAAGGCTATTACTGGGTATCCTGAACCATGGTAAAATCCCCAACAGGCGGAAAGAACCACGGAAAGGCAGCGTGGTGGTTCCTCCCACCGGGAAGGGTTAAGATACAACCCCTCTGATCGCCAGCAATCCATGAACACGCTCATTGCCAACGTGGCGGTGCTTGTGTTCTCCCAGCTTTGTGAGAAGTCCCACGATGTGAAACACAAAGGGCACGCGGCACCGCCCAAGAACCCCGTTTGCTTTCAGGAACCTCCAGAACCGGGTAAATCACAAAAGGAGCAGAGACTTCGCCTCGTCAGGAGGCCTACGGATGGTTCTCAGGCTGTAACAACACCCAATATTTGGTGTCAGGTCTCGTCAAAACCGCTAAAAAAAAGAAAAAAAAAATCACCTCCGTCATTGGGAGGGATGAGGGCTCTCACGGCTGAGGCAGGAACCGTATTTATGGTACCCCAACCTCGTTACACCCTCACGAAATCAAGCGCAGGGACACAAGACCTTTGCTTTAACTCATCCCCAAATCCCCCCCCCATGGATCTGGTTTGTCAAGACATGAGATGCAGAAGCCAAAGGTTACGGCAGGCGTGCAAAATGTGACGAGGCGGAGATGAAAAAGCAGTAAAGGAGGAGGATGCTGACATGCTTTAATTGGGAGAAAGATTGCTGGGTTTGATACAGCTCCGTATGCGGGGGGAGGCGGGCTGGAATGCTGCGCTTACATTCTCATGTGTCTTCCATAAAGGGTTGGGACCTCCTAGCACAGGGAGAGCGGCAGCGGGGCGGTGAGGGCATCTCCACCAGGCACAGACGATAGCCTAGATCAGCATGTTCTTTTTCACGTACCGAAGCTGTCGCCTAGCGGGTACCGGGGCTCCTCAGCAGCTCGGTTACGGGCCACAGCCAGGATATCCCGGCGCCATCAAGAATACAAACATGCATGCATGCGTAAAGATTGGGCCAAACCGAACCATTCTGAGTCGAAGGCTTTAGATGAAGCACGGCGCAAAGGCACGTGCAGCCTCAGCCTAGGCAATACATTGCCCCATGCCTCGCGGGCAGACGTGAGCCGGAGAGGACAGAAGCCTGCAGCAGGGCACAGCAGAGACCACACTACGCCAGATTAAAAATTCAGAGGCAGACGGACGGGTGTGTTCCAATGGCAAGGGCATTAAGCCTGCCATTAAGAAAGGGCCTTGCATCAGATCTTGCCTTTCTCGGCTTTGAGCAAAGCCCAGCTGACACGCGCCGTAACTGGGGAGAGAAGAGGCTCTCAGAGGTCGGTTCCCCCCGGCAGCAGATGATGGAGGCACACGCTCCGACTCCTCCGACTGCATCGTACGGGACACTCGTTGGACTTGATGATCTTAAAGGTCTTTTCCAACCTAAACAATTCGATGATTCGATGATTCTATGACACATCTTTATCATGTTGAGGCGCTGGGGTCTGCCCCCGGCTATGGCACCAGGCTCCATCCCATGACTCCTTCTGGTCACGACCCATCTTGGGTTTCTCTGGAGCTCTCCCTCCGCTGCGAGTGAAACCAGCCTGGGCACGCAACAGCCTACGGGGGCCGCCCTCACCAGCAGAAAAACGATTTCTGGAGGGACTCAAGTGGGCTGCTGCCATCTGTGGCTGGCAGGAATTGCTCCGGTTGACTGAGAGCCAGGAATGAGGAATACACATAAGCCAGCACAAGAAACAGAGGTGAAGCAGCAGAGTATCCCGGCTTCAGAGGAACATCCTGACGCGACACGGTGGGCATTCTGCAGATAGAAACCCGATAGAGATCTTCTGGAGCAGACAGACCGCCCGAGGAGCACCAGGAAAGCCCACGGACAGGACACACACGTCTTGGGTGAGGTTGGCTGCTTTCTGTAGCTGCATTTAAGTGAAAGGCTGCGCCCAGGAAGCCAGCGCAGGACCCGAGGTGGTGGCAGGCGGCGACTGGAGCCGCCCAGAGCGTTCACCTCGAGAGCATCACGGCTGCTGAGCCAGGGCACAGGCTTCCCCATATGTCCGGGGAAGGTTTTCCAGGTGATGGGCGTACAAACCCGGGACGATGCAGCACATCCTCCTGCACTTTCAGTACAAAGCACGGCTACCAACAGAGATGG
>NW_009260627.1:30795-31017 GCF_000687185.1 Egretta garzetta
GGGCCAGCCGCAATAACTCATTAACTCCAGCACTCGCATCGCACGGGCCATCTCTCCCTGACCCCACGCTGCTTTTCTCCGTTCTGTTTTTCCCGACCAGCTTTCTAGGACACACAAAACTTCAGACTGGTGACGAACACCGCATCGCCCTAAGGCTGGACCGAGCGCAACCGGCGCCAGGCAGCGGCGCGGGGAATCGCTGGCGGGGCTCGGGCTGCGGCC
>NW_009260627.1:31175-34186 GCF_000687185.1 Egretta garzetta
GCCGGAGCTGCTCCCCTTCCCCAGGAGCGGAGCGGGAGCAGCCGTGTGCCTGCCAGGGGAAACCCCCCCAGTGTAACCTGCAAGTCTGGGCGCTCAGGAGCAATCCCCTCCGTCTGCCCGAAGCAGATGAACGGGGTTTCAGCAGAAATTGGTTAAATAAACCCCATGGCTTAGCAATACTGCTACAGCTAATGAAGCAGTGTGTGATTTCTTATCTTAGGAAAATAAAGATTTTTAATTTTTTTTTTTTTTTTAAACCGTGACATTTACCTCTGGAATTTTGCAGAGGGAACCTAATCTACTGCTGAAAAATCGTCACTGCCCTCTGTCCCCACAGAGCGCAACCCATGCGCAGCGATGGACATCAGCACCATGCCCAGCCCACCAGCACCCCGCTGCCGGATTAATGGCTTTCATGTACATGTAAACACTGTAAACCATGTGAAGGAACACTGCAAACGGGAAATCCCAGCTGAGGGTCTGGGGGATGGAGCGGCCGCTGGCGCTGCAGCCACCTCTTAGATGCACAAAGCTAAGAAAGAAGAGGAGCGGCGCCCTTGCTCGGGACAAGCTCTCCTGCAAACTGGCAGGCACTGGAGCAAACGAGCTTTTCCAGGGGCTCCACTCCTTTCCAGAAGCAGATGAAATAGCTTTGGCGCCATCTCATAACCTGACCCTGGCTGCTTTCCAGCGGGGCAAGGTGCTCTGGCTAAAATCCAGGTAGCACCGCTCCCCTCCATGGGCTGACCGTTCCGGGCTCAGCCCTTTCTGGGAACACTTTGCTGTGACCTGGCAGCGTTTTCCCAGCAGGGACAGGTCCTGCAGCCAGCCCGGGCGCACGGCGGCGAGCAGGAGGCAGCTGGGGTGGGAGCGGAGACCGGCAGCGTCCTCCCTCCTGCAGCACCCCGAGCCCAGCACCACCCCGAGCCCAGCACCACCCTGAGCCCAGCAGCACCCCGAGCCCAACAGCACCCTGAGCCCTGCAGCATAAAGGAAACCCAACCCAGCCCGGAGTCAAACTGGCAAAGCCCATACTGGGAGGCACCACTGGACAGACAGACAGACTATATGAATCATAGAGTCATAGAATGGTTTGGGTGGGAAGGGACCCCTAGAGGTCACCCAGCCCAACCCCTCTGCAGGGAGCAGGGACACCTTGAACCAGGTCAGGATATGGGGTGCAGGGAGCTCCCCTGTGCGAGGGATGACCAAAGGGGTGCCAGATGGACGCTCACCAGGGTTGCTGATTGTGACAGGACAAGGGGTAACGGTTTTAAACTGGAAGAGGGCAAATTTAGATTAGATGTAAGGAAGAAATCCTTCACCCTGACGGTGGTGAGGCGGTTGGCACTGGCTGCCTGGAGAAGCTGTGGATGCCTCCTCCCTGGAAGGGTTCAAGGCCGGGTTGGATGGGGCTCAACTTGCCCTGGTGGGAGCTGTCCCTGCCCATGGCAGGGGGGTGGAACCAAATCAGCTTGGAAGTCCCTTCCAACCCAAACCCTTCTGCGATTCTACGATCGCAGCCAAAATAGGTGCGTCACATCAGCAGGGGGGCAGGAGGGAAGGACGGACGCCTGGGGACAGGCTGGTCCCTGGGGGTGGAACCCTGAAGGCATAAGGTAAAGCAGACCGTGGGCTGGGGGGGCTGCCCAGCAGCCCCACACCGGCACTGCACGGAGCGGGGACAGTGGTGCTGCTGCCCTGACCGCAGCAGAGGGGCTTTCCCCCGCGGGGGGAGAGGGACAGGACCTTTCTCCAAACGTTCAGCAGACACCCACGCACCTTCTCCCCTTCTCTTCGTGAGCTCCACCGTGTGATCCGTCACCTAACGCGCCACAGAGGAGTTCAATCATCCTCTGAAAACATTCACTCATAAATTCAAGCCTAGAGGAATAAACAAGATTCCTCCTGGCCCCGTTTCCCACCCCGGATGGATTATCACAACATCCTCTTCCTAAGGAGCAGACGCCGGCAAGTTGCTGCGGACGCGTAATTGTGAATCCCTTTTATTTGGTGTTTTGAGGAGTCTCCTCAGCTGCCTTGTTCAGAGGGTTGGTTTTCCACCCCCCCCAGCTCTTACAGCTCTCCGCTCCCTTACGGTTTCCCCCACCGCTGCCATTGCCTGCTCTGCCCAACGTGCTGCCAGCGCAGCCGCCTCCCCAGCCGGCCCGAAAATCGCCCCAAGCAAGTTGGGTGTTGCACAGAGAAATACCCGCCCGCCCCGCCTCGAGCGGATCCATGCCCCACCTCCAGCGGATCCATACCCCACCTCCAGTGGATCCATGCCCCACCTCGGGCAGATCCATACGCCACCTCGAGAGGATCCATGCCCCACAGCCGTTCCCGGTGCCGTCCCGAGTGGCACCACGCAAGTGCCTGACAAACAGCCTCCCCCTTCAGCAGCCGTCGCTCCAGACAAGCGCATCAGGAAACGGCACGGAAAGCTCAGCTGGGAGCAAATGCAGCCGTTCCGCTTGCTAGAACTTCACAGAATCATGGAATGCTTTGGGTGGGAAGGGGCCGTTAAAGCTCATCCAGCCCAACCCCTGCCACGGGCAGGGACATCTCCAACCACATCAGGTTGCTCACAGCCCCGTCCAACCTGGCCTGGGATGTGGCCAGGGATGGGGCAGCCACCACCGCTCTGGGCAACCTGGGCCAGGGTCTCACCGCCCTCAGGGTAAAGAATTTCTTCCTCATGCCCAGCCTGGATCCCCCCTCCTTCAGTTTAAATCCATCCCCCCTTGTCCTGTCGCTACAGGCCCTGCTAACAACATTGTCACCGTCAAATCAGCCTTCCCAAAATATGGGTGGCCACCCATAACCCTCACCAACATCCCTCTTGGAGCCCATCCTGTAGAATGTATTCACTTTATGAGTCGCGCAAAAAGGAATCCCAGCACATCCGCTCCTCGGAAGATGAAGGGGGTATTTGAATGGACTGTGCATGCTCAGCAGTCGCTTTCTTGCATTACCCCTCTGCAACGCTGTCAAACGTTGGGATCAAGGGC
>NW_009260627.1:34597-40620 GCF_000687185.1 Egretta garzetta
CCATCCCTCCCCCCCCAGCCTGTGTGGGTACCGGAGGTTGCCCCCACCCAGGGGCAGGACCTTGCACTTGGCCTTGTTGAACCCCACAAGGTTCACATGCCCCCACCTCTCCAGCTTGTCCCGGTCCCTCTGGATGCCATCCCGTCCTTCTGGCAACTTACAACCTCTTACAACTTCTCTTGGGAAGAAACGTGTGGGTACCAAAGGCTAAATTGAGCCACACTGGCTTTCCTCTGCAGCTCTTCTCCCAAGAGAAGGGAAGGGCTCCCAGACCATGGGAGTAATTTGGCTGCTGTGAGCAAGGAACTTGCCTCTTCCCACCAGTGCAACCAGCACCAGGGCTCCCACCTCCAACATACACCTTGGTCGCTCCCTCTAAGTGACTCAAGGAACGGTAAATAAAAATCCAATTAACCTGAACCATAACTGTTTGCACGCTTGGGCTGTTTCAGATCCAACCCACGGTGCCAAGCATGTCGCCCTGCAGAGCGGGCGGGCAGCAGGGTGAAGTCCTGCGCATCCCAAATGGACTTTGGGAAGATGAAGAGGAAGGGAGGAAAAGGATGAAAGAAGTACAGCTGTTACATTTTGTAGTAAACTTCACAAAAAAATCATAGAATCATAGAATGATTTGGTTTGGAAGGGACCCCTAGAGGTCATCTAGTCCAACCCCCAAAAAAATCCCAGTCTTAGCCACAAACTGCCCATTATTTTTCCACAAATGCAGCTGTCAGTACTGTTAACCTACTCAAAAATGAACAGCACAAAGCACGGTCATTGGCATGATCATTAGCATGGTCATTAGCAAGGGGTTTCCCTGGCAGGCATCTCACAAAGTCCCTTTGGAGAACACAGATTGCTCCGTGGTGCACAATGCCACCCCAAACCCAACCAACCCACCCCGTATTTCTGACACCGCTGATGGAAGTGCGCAAGTGAACAGTTCTCGTTCTCAAAGAGCTGAAATTGCAGTTCAGAGAAAACCTCAGAGGGGTCCTGTCAGAGTCTGCTGGGAGAGGCACTGGAAGGCACAGGGTGAAGTGACCTGAGACCCCACCTGGGGCACTGCGCCCAGTTCTGGGCTCCCCAGTTCAAGAAAGATGAGGAACTCCTTGAGAGAGTCCAGAGGAGGGCAACAAGGATGATGGGGGGACTGGAGCATCTCCCCTACGAGGAAAGGCTGAGGGAGCTGGGCTTGTTCAGCCTGGAGAAGAGAAGGCTGAGAGGGGATCTCATCAACACCTACAAATATCTCAAGGGTGGGGGTCACCAGGACGGAGCCAGACTCTTCCCAGTGGTGCCCAGCACCAGGACAAGGGGCCATGGGCACAACCTGAAGCAGAAGAGGTTCCAGTTGAACGGGAGGAAGAACTTGTTGACTGTGAGGGTGCCCGAGCCCTGGCCCAGGCTGCCCAGGGGGGCTGTGACGTCTCCTTCTCTGGAGATCTTCAACCCCCGCCTGGATGAAGTCCTGTGTAACATGCTCTAGGAGAACCTGCTTGAGCAGGGGGTTGGACTGGGCGAGTTCCCGAGGTCCCTTCCAAACCTTGCAATTCTGTGATTCTGGGTTGATAAGCTGGTGAGAGTAACTGCTGCAGGAGAAGTCAGTCTCCTCCCGGGCGCAGAGTGCCCTTCCGAGGCAGAATACTGGGAAAGGCTGCAAGTGACGACAGGAGAGGTGTTCGGGCATGGAATACCTTCTGCTGGGGTCGCTCTTGGGAAGCACAGGCCACCCACGGAAGAGCTGCGTAGGGCTGCCCTGCCCCGGGCTCCCCGCACGGCACGGCTCAGAAGAACCAGGGCACGTTCAGCTCTCCGCCCCGCTACTGCAACCACAGACCCACGTCAAGCAGAGCGAGACGGCGGTTTTCCTGCGTCACGTCCGTCCCCGTCCGTTGCCACCGCTGCCGGCGCACGGAGGGGTGGGATGGGTCCCTCTCGACTCCCTCTGACCACCTGCCAAGGCTTCTGCTCCTACGGCGCGTACCGGCCGCTGGTGGGGGGACCCTTCGGGGCGTTGTATTGCCAAGGCAACGCAAGATCATCTTTACGCTCTCAATTTTCTTGCTTTTTTAAACTTGTAGGAGAACTCAGTGTTATTGTAGCTATTTAGCTCTGTACCCAACGCCCTGCGGCAGTGGCCAAACCGTGCAGCGAGGCTCTGGAGCAGAGCTTCTACAGCTGAAGCCGGGATGGTTTGCGTCCGGTTTATTGCCACTTAAATCAGGCTCCCAGCACCCGCCGCCGGGCAAACCTGGGCAGCAAAAGCTGCAGGAAAAAGCCCCCAACGCCAGCGAAAACTGATTTCTGTTTTTTTTTTTTTTCCCATTCTTTTTAGGGGAAAGAAGGAAGAATGGGCACGATTCTGCGTTGTTACGCACCGCCCGCCCGCCCATCAGCGTCATGCCGGGTTTGCAGCGCTGCCTCTGCCCTACGTGTTAGAGCAGCAAGGCAAAAAGCTGGACAACAGCAAAACCCAACGGCAACCTCGGGTGCATGAGCAGAGGAGTCCCGCCAGGAAAGACACAAATTCAAAGGCCCAATTTTTAAGCAGAAAGTTTCAAAGTTTTACTTCGGGAATAAACCCAGCACGGATTGTTAGAACCTCGGCAATTTCACAGCGGCCTATGGAAGCGTTTATGGAATAAGAGCAAATCTATGCACTCGGTAAATCCTGCGCCGGTCGTTCGTGTTGGAGCTGGAATACCAGAGCAGCACACGCGGGGGAATGACCGGCGCCTTCATTTCCCTATGGGATGCATCGGAGCCGCGATGCCGCCTTCCTGGCGTAGCAGCCGAGGGGTTCAGACACAAGACAGTGAAGAAGAAGAAGAACCTGAGGTGCAGCGGTGGGGCAGGCACCGTCCCCTCTAACGCCGGCCTGGGGGCAGCTGCCGTAAGCTTGAGAGCATGAAACAAAACACAGAAATGCCTCTGTTCTTAAGGAACCCAACCCAAGCCAAGAGCTCAATGAGCTCCCCTGATGGCACCTAGAATTCTTCTGCCTGCGCCAAGCTTCGGCCCCCCCTCGAGCACTTGGACGCTGCTTTTTGTCTGCTCCTGGGCCCAGAGGACGCCTCCGTAAAGAGCCTTTTGTGACCGTGCTGGTGCCCACCGGCGACGGGGCGCCCCCAACACCAGCCAGGCTTCTCCGTCACCCCGCTCCCCGGCTTTTTGGGCTTGAGCTCTCGCTCCCTACGGAGCAGCCAAACCTAAAGCCCTGTCCGTCGTCTTGCCCAGGTGCTGCTGGCAGACGGACCGGGAAGGCTGTCGGATAACGCCAACGAACCCTGCGGAGCCCGGGAACGCGATAGAGCTGCTTTGCTGCCTGGGTGCAGGTAACCTAAACACAATCCAGTTAACTGTAAATATTTAAAGTGGATGGTAAATCTCCCAGCGATAAATTAATCTGGTATTTGCTTAAGGAATTCTATTGCTTTAAACAAATAATGATTCAGCGGCTCTCAGAGTACTTGTCATCTGAATTATAACAAAGGGAAATGGAGCGGCTCTAGTGGAAGCTACAGCGAGGCAAAGGGGCTTCACCCACCCCGGAGAGCCGGCCCCGCGGGGTGAACGCTTCCAGAAACCTCCAGCAAGTCCCACCTCACGACGGGGAATCACCTCCTTTCCAGGCACCCGGCCCTGGCGCCTCTGTTAACCCACGCACAGACGTTCAACGAACGAAGGGCAATGCCCCGGGTGACAGCTAACGATGGCCATTGTTCCCAATGGCCAACCTGATGTCTAAATCACGTACAGGCAACACGCTCTGCCTTAAAAATCCATCTCGCCTGCGCCACGCCAAGCAGAACCAGGCCCTCATCAAGCGAGGTTTCTGTTGTCCCCACAAAAGCATCTAACGCTCATGGGAAAGACATGAGTAAGAGGGAGAGAGACAGAAGGACCTTTAATAAAGAGGCAGTAGACATGAGCCAGACGGAGTGAATGCAAAAGGAGCACCCCGAGCAGCGCCGAGATAAGCATCAGAGGGCTTGGAGATCGCGCCAACAGATGCCTGTAATCAGCATCAAAGGAACCCAGTCCCTCGTGCTCATCCAGCCTAAATGCCTTCCCATCCAGCCCACGCTGCTCTTTCCCCCATCCAAAGGCGGGTCACCCGCAGCCTGAGTCACCGACGGAGCCCCAGGTCCCGCCGGCAGCAGCTTCCCTCGGAGCAGGCGGGGTGGCTGCCCTCGCCACGTCCCCTCCGGGGCAGCGCGAAGCTCACCGCGCCGTCAGCACCGCAACGAAGAGGGAGGACGGGAAGGTTTCACCCTGGGGGGACAGGAGCTCCAGCAGGACAGCGGGTCGGCTCCCCCGCGAGCGGCCCGTCAGGGACGGAAACGCAAGCCCAGCAGGCAGGACGCCTCCGGGCTACAGAGCCGCTCCGATAGATCCAGAGGCAACCCGCTCCTGCTTCAGGGGATCTGCACCAGGGACAAGTCACCCAGGTGAGGCTGCGCAGGGCACAGCTTGGCGCACCCAGCCCTGTTCTGCCCAGTACTGAGCAGGCACAGATCCCCTTGACGAATGGCCCAAGGGCTTGGAATTTTGGTACTTACAGAGCGGAGGCCCAAAGAGCACCGTGTCCAGCGCCTTCAGCTGCAGCTTCTGCCTGTGGCTTCGATCCGTCATTTTCAGCACACTTCCCATCATGGTAGCGTTGTTCACTGCTAGCCTGTGGGAAAAATAAATATATATCTGGGGGTTGGACTAGATGACCTCTAAGGGTCCCTTCCAACCCAAAACATTCTATGATTCTATGATGATATATATTAGAAAAAGAGATAGGCGTGCTCATATCCATCTGGATTAATAACAGACCAAAAATTGAACATGGAGACTAGAGGAGGAGAAACACAATGAGCAGGACCCGAGGACTCCCTGCTGAGGCTTAGGACAAAAGAAATCCCTCGTTACTGTCACCTCTGGTGCAGGGCATCCCTAGGGAAGAGTTCAGCAGCAGGCTCTTTGGCTGTACTGGGAGAAGGAAAAGCCAAGGCCACACCTATTTCATTAACCCTGACCACCTCAGTGACTGATTCCCTATCAAAACCGATCCATTGGTGTCTTACCAATTACTAACCTTTTTTTTTAAATCAACCCGACACCGCTAGCCCTTGTCATCTCATTCCATGAACCATGCGACCGTACTTCTCACCTGGAACGTGGGCACCCTGTGCCCTGCCTCGAACACCTGATTTTAGCCCAGGCAATCCCTCCTGCCCAGCCCGTTTCCAGGCCTCTTTTCAGCAACGACACCCTTTACCCAAAGAAACTGCACTGAATTTTTCCAAGCCTGTTATGAGTTTAGGCCAACTCACAGCCAGTGTTTCTCTCGAGGAACGCAGGGCTTGGAGGTCTCCTTTGCCGGAGCATCGAGGAGGAGGAATTAGCATCAGCACACACCAGTGCTGGGTGGTGCGGAGATACATAACCAGTAGCCCTTGAACTGGGAACTTGAACGCTGCTTAGATGCAGCCCAGAGAGCAGAGATGATATTCTGAACGACGACGGAGAAGTTCCGCGGCTGGGCTGGGGTTATCGAGGAAGGCTGCAGCAGAGCCGGGACGTAGCCTACGCCTGTTTTGTTCCAGGGCAGGGGTTTGGCCCTAAATGCGTCGCTTCAGGCGTAGGCAGGTGGAGCCTCGCGTACGAACCAGCAAGGACAGTATTGAGTGTGCCCTCAGTAAATTTGCAGAGGACACCGAGCTGGGCGGGAGTGTGGATCTGCTGCGGGGAGGAGGGCTCTGCAGGGGGACCTGGCCAGGCTGGATCCATGGGCCCAGCCCAGTTGGGTGAGGGTCAACAAGGCCAAGGGCCGGGTCCTGCCCTGGGGTCACCACAACCCCAGGCAGCGCTCCAGGCGTGGGGCAGAGGGGCTGGAAAGCTGCCCGGCGGAAAAGGCCCTGGGGGGGTTGGTGGAGAGGGGGCTGGATAGGAGGCAGCAGGGTGCCCAGGTGGCCAAGAGGGCCAGCGGCATCCTGGCTTGTATCAGGAGGGGGGTGGCCAGGCGGGGG
>NW_009260627.1:40902-51611 GCF_000687185.1 Egretta garzetta
CCTGGGGGGATTTAACAGCCGGGCAGAGGCGGTGCTGAGGGCCAGGGTTTGGGGGTGGGATGGCAGGGGTAGGGGGGCGGTTGGGCTGGGGGAGCTTCAAGGGCTTTGCCAACCCAAACCATTCTGGGATTCTATTCCCGGCCACACAGCCGAGCTGCAGCCTCTCCTTTCACCCGCAGCAGGTACACGCTAAATCGCTCCCCGCAGAGAGGGCCGCAGCGCAGCCGAAGCCTCCAGATGAAGCGAAGCGGAACAGGAATTAAGGCTTGGCTCTGGACCCGCCGAGGAATTGCATATGATGTTACGAGCCGCCTCAGATCTGTCTTTCTCCCTGGCCCGCGTCCCGGAGGAACACAAGACAATGCCGTGAGCACTGACCTGGGCATGGCATGGCCACTCAGCTGCAGCTTTCTGAAGGTCTCTTCGTACTGCGGCAGCTCTACGTAGGTAATGAGCCACTGAACCACCTCGTCGACTGTCCAGTTATACACTGTGGAGGCAGAACAGAAGCAAGCAGCTTAATATTTACCCTAAACAACTAACATCATTGAGCCAGCAGCAGCAGCATAACTCCCCAGACATGCCTCAGCCTACCTTCCCACCCGCAGAGTTTAAACCCATTCCTATTAAATATGCTGTGAGCTGGGGCAGGGACATTCAATCCTGTGGACTATTAGAGAAGAAAGAACCCCCCTGGGATACCCCAGGCACTCCTGCAGCTCCTCAGCCCCAGGCTGTTTGCTTGGGTGATGACTTTTGCTGGTCTGTTCTATACACGATGGGCTGCTACAGGTTCAGCGTAGACACGAGGGGCTGCTACACCTTTAGCCTTACAGACACCGCCACCCCGCGCGTAAGGACCAGTGCTTTCCCAACCACATCTGACGTGGTTGATTGTAGCCTGTGCTTCCAGCTCATGGAAGAAAACCAGGCAGCGAGGCCATCAGAGGCAGGAGCAGCCTCGGCCAGCACCGGCGCAGCCTTCTGCAGTGTCACCAGGAGGCCGGGGTCCTTGGAGAGGCAACACCCAGAGTGCTGGCAGGCAGCAAGGGCAACCACTTCGTTTCCTATCGCCCAAGTGATGTCGCTGTCTCCAAACTCCCAACGGAGTATGTTCACCCTCACCCACGCGCCCAAACCCCTGAAGAACTGAATCCAAACATCGCAGCCAGTGATGCCCTCCGAGAGCCTCACCCCCTCCTCCGGACCACGCGAGTATCAACTTCAAAAAAGCGCAGAGGAGAAATGTGTAAGAAAAGGGTCGTAAACAGCTCGAGAAGGTGACTCGCAGGAGGAGGTGGAGCGGGTGTGTATTGGGTCGAGCAGCATAGGGCTGTGCTTTCTATTGGTGTGGAGAAAGGGGTTGATGATAACACACCAATATTTTGGGTACTGCTGAGCAGTGCTCGAACGGCACCAAGGCTGTGCCTCCAATATTTCCCACCACCACCACCACCAGTGGGCTGGAAGGGGGCAAGATCTTGGGAGGGGACGTAGCCAAGACCCCTGACCAAACCAACCAAAGGCATATTCCATACCATGTGACGTCAGCTCAGATATAAAACTAAGGGAAAAGGAAGAGGAGGGGGGGACATTCATCTTTTGTGACGTTTTGTCTTCGGGAAGGAACAACTACGTGTACTGAAGCCCTGCTCCCCGGGAAGTGGCTGGGCATCGCCTGCTAATGGGAAGTAGAGAATAAAATCTTGTTTTCTTTCCTTTTGCTACCGCGCACGGCCTTTGCTTTTTTTTTTTTCTTTATTAAACTGCCTTTATCTCGACCCACGAGCCCTTTGATTTACTTTTCTCTCCTCTGTCTGGTTAGAGGGGAGTGATAGAGCAGCTCTGGTGGGCACCCAGCATCCAACCAGGGTCAAACCACCACAGGGCGCCGCAGTCCAAGCCAACCGGGCGAACTTTTCTGCCTCACCTGTGGATTTGTGGATCATTTTGGGGGCTGACACACAGCTCCAAAGGCACAGATAAGGCAATCTTTGGAAACGGAGCTTCTGCCTTTGCCACGGAGCTTTGTCGCGCTCACAGCAGTGGTGCGAAAGCAAAGCAAAGCACGCACCAGATTTGGTTTGTCGTAGGAGAGAGCGGAGGGGTGGCTATGCTCTAACTTATCGCCTCCTGCCTTTGCTTAGCACGGGCTGAGCTCTTGCGGCATCTACCCAGCCTCCAGCGGCCCAGCGCCCTGTGCTGGGCATCGCCCGCTGCTGACGGTCACCACCTCGCACGCTTCTGGCCCAGCGTCCGTCGGTCTGTCCCACACGCCCTTTCCGACAGCCAAGTGGAGAAGAGGCCCATTTACTGCCGGCTCCGAGGGCCGCAGCACTGCCGAGCTCAGAGCTGCGCGGCGCTTCTTAAATGTCAACAGTGAGTTGTCCCACAAGTATGAGAAACATCTCCCAGCTCACTCCAGCTCGCTAAACGCCTCCGATGGGAAGATGACAGAGCAGACAGGGCGAGAGCCAAGCGAAGGACAGCAAGACTTGCAAAGAAGGGGTCGTCTCCCCATGGGCTCGCGCGGCGACTCGCAAGCACAGAGCCAGCAAACTGCCCTCGCCCAAGGGAACTCCCTTTAATTCCAGGGTTCCTGGCCCACAGACTGTGGGAAACTCATTTCTGTGGCCACCAGCAATGCTGTGGGGCCCGAGGCTGGGCAGCCCGGCCACCGCACGCCGCCCTCAGAGGTCCCTGAGCACCCAGCAGCCGGGGAGGCGAATGGGGGGAGGCTCTGAAGAGCCCAGCGTGAAGCCCTGGGGGCGGCGGGCTGGCCCCTGGAGGGCCCGGGGGAGGCATGGGAGGCACGAGGGCTCGCCCCCTCCTCGCCAGCGACGCAGGGCTTGTCCCATGAGGCCCCTCCATGTCCCCACCCCTCCCCATGCCAGCAGCCGTGCCCCCTGCCCATAGCCGTGCCCCTGCCCATAGCCGTGCTCCTGCCCATAGCCGTGCCCCTGCCCATAGCCGTGCTCCTGCCCATAGCCGTGCCCCTGCCCATAGCCGTGCTCCTGCCCATAGCCGTGCCCCTGCCCATAGCCGTGCTCCTGCCCATAGCCGTGCCCCTGCCCATAGCCGTGCTCCTGCCCATAGCCGTGCCCCTGCCCATAGCCGTGCTCCTGCCCATAGCCGTGCCCCTGCCCATAGCCGTGCTCCTGCCCATAGCCGTGCCCCTGCCCATAGCCGTGCTCCTGCCCATAGCCGTGCCCCTGCCCATAGCCGTGCTCCTGCCCATAGCCGTGCCCCTGCCCATAGCCGTGCTCCTGCCCATAGCCGTGCCCCTGCCCATAGCCGTGCTCCTGCCCATAGCCGTGCCCCTGCCCATAGCCGTGCTCCTGCCCATAGCCGTGCCCCTGCCCATAGCCGTGCTCCTGCCCATAGCCGTGCCCCTGCCCATAGCCGTGCTCCTGCCCATAGCCGTGCCCCTGCCCATAGCCGTGCTCCTGCCCATAGCCGTGCCCCTGCCCATAGCCGTGCTCCTGCCCATAGCCGTGCCCCTGCCCATAGCCGTGCTCCTGCCCATAGCCGTGCCCCTGCCCATAGCCGTGCTCCTGCCCATAGCCGTGCCCCTGCCCATAGCCGTGCTCCTGCCCATAGCCGTGCCCCTGCCCATAGCCGTGCTCCTGCCCATAGCCGTGCCCCTGCCCATAGCCGTGCTCCTGCCCATAGCCGTGCCCCTGCCCATAGCCGTGCTCCTGCCCATAGCCGTGCCCCTGCCCATAGCCGTGCTCCTGCCCATAGCCGTGCCCCTGCCCATAGCCGTGCTCCTGCCCATAGCCGTGCCCCTGCCCATAGCCGTGCTCCTGCCCATAGCCGTGCCCCTGCCCATAGCCGTGCTCCTGCCCATAGCCGTGCCCCTGCCCATAGCCGTGCTCCTGCCCATAGCCGTGCCCCTGCCCATAGCCGTGCTCCTGCCCATAGCCGTGCCCCTGCCCATAGCCGTGCTCCTGCCCATAGCCGTGCCCCTGCCCATAGCCGTGCTCCTGCCCATAGCCGTGCCCCCGGCCAGCAGCCCCTGCGTGGCCCAGCCCTGCCAGGCACTGGGTTCCTCTGAAGCCCCCAGATTGTCTCTTTCTTTTTGGCCTAACATATCCAGTGGTCTTTATTTTGGGAAGAAGTCACTGAGAAACGAGCTGGCGGCGTTAGGCAGCTGGATCCCCTGCCCCGCACCCTTGCCGCGATGCCGGGATCTGCTCCTGCCGCGGCTTCGGCAGAGCCGTGCTTACCCAGAGCTTTGTCTATCAAAGCCAACGCCTTGTAAGAGCACCTCAACCTTTCTATTTCTGGATAATCAGGGGGCAGAAGCAACGTTTTATTTCGCACATGTGGCCGGGAACAAAAGCAAGGGCAGGCAGGAGAAGCACTCGGCTCGGAAGCAGAGGGAAGGGGCAGAGCTGCCCCCGGCCCCCAACCCCCCGAGCTGCTTTTCACGCCCGCACCAAGGAGCAGACCTTCCCTACGAGCCTGATTCTACCAGTTTTCCAGCTCCAGTTCAAATGCCAAGGCTATTGCCCATCCTTTGGAAACTCCTGGTCTAAAAAGCCGCGGCCAAGGCCGTGGCAGGTCCCCTGTGTGTCGGAAGCAGGGAGAGAGCAAAAGCAGCTCAGCAATTAAAGGAGCAGGGAGTATCACGGGACGTTCTCCTCCATCCCTTAATGATTTCTACCCTTTCGCAGCCACCATTAAAACACTCCAGGCAAAGCCATCTGTAAACAGCCGCACCATAGAATAAATATTTCTTAGATGGGGCTTTCCTCGAGCACAGGAGACGAAGCGACTCAGCATCATCCCGACTTGTCAGTGGTTTGGACAAGAATTTTCAACACGTGGCTGCCCGTCTCCGCGGGACGGAGCCTGCTCCTGGACGAACAGCTCCGGGATCACGCGCAGAACCACCGTGCTTTCGAACCGCCGTCCAAATGCTGCACCCGAGCACCTATTTAGTCCTGCCGGGATTGCGAGGGACTGAGCCATTACTGACAGCTACATCCACCCCGTGCTTTGAAAACACCGAGCACTTCCTACCCCTCGGTAATGTATAGGCTGAGACAGAAGAATCAAATACGAATGGAACCGGATGCGAATGAGAACTGAAAACCTTCTAATTTATTCATTGGTCGGAAGATGAAAATCCCCTTTTTCAAGTGTTGGGGGTTGATAAGATTACCTGATCTGGGAAGAGAGGGGGAAAGGAAAAGACTGCAAGTGAAGGGAAGAGCAGCGATTAAAAATATCAGAAAAAAAGACGTTCCAGGTCTTGAGAGCAACGTGACAACCAGCGCTCCGAGAGGAAAGGCAAAGCGCAAGGGGGGGAGCAGCCGTCGGCAGAAACGTTCCATGCCACGGGGAAGACCCGACGCCCCGCTGCCATCCCATCCGAACGCCACTCGCCACGCAGCAAGGAAAGCAAAACGCGTCGTGCAGTCAGCGCTGCACCTAGGGCCTGCAGAAGCACACCCCTACGCCGGTGCCCTCCCCACGTCATTTCCAAGGCACCGAAGATGTCCCTCATTAGCGCTACTGGTCTTGAGATAAAATACCGTTCTGCAGCAAAGCCCAACATTTGCGAATAAAAAGTCTAACTAGAAAGAAGGAAGAAAAAATCAGTTTTAAGAGCTCTCAAAAAAAGAGAAATTCCCAAATTCTGGTTGGGGAAAAAGGAGGAGTGCAATGTAAAAGCCCAGGGCGTGGGGCGCCCCGCACGCAGCCACCAGGGCCAACGCCAAGGTCTCTTCCAAGAGTCCGAAGCTTCAGGGAGTCTCCTACCAGACTGAACACCCCCCGCCACCCGGGGCCAACGTGCCGTGATGAGCAATGAGTAACGCCGCTGCTGAATGGCCGGCAGCTCATTTCTGCATCGACTGGATTTAGCTGCACTTCCAGTTCTGGGACACTGTTCGACCTTCTTTTCACTAGAGTAAGGAGCTTTCCAGGGTCAGCAAATTTCTTTTAGGGAAAACACAATCTGTAGGAAAGCTCCCACACAGCTCGACTGAATATTCAGGATGCTCTTACCCCAAAACACCTGCTGAAACCGGGCGTTTGAGGGAGAACCTGGACCAGGACAGCATTTGGCTCTATTTTAATACACATTTACGGGGGCAGAGAGACAAAACGACTGTTTGTACGCTTATGGCTGTACTGGGACGCCAGCATTAACAGCTGGGGAGCACCAAGACCAATGAAATCCTGAAAGACTCCCCCCCAAAAAAGGAAGCTGGAAGAGTGCTCATAGGAGGCAGCAACAGCGGCGTGGTCGTCCCGGGAGGCAGACACGGAGCACGGCGGGGGTTGGAAGGGCCCTCGGGAGATCATCCAGTCCAACCCCCCCGCCAAGGCCGCTGCCGAGGTGATGTGAAATCCCAAATGTTTATCACTTGCATGGCAAGGGGGCCGTTTCAATTCGCCTGTTTGTCTTTTTTACCTTCAGATGTCTTCCAGGCCTTCCAGAGATCTTCCACGCTAATGAGCTTGTCTTCTCCATGGAAGGTACTGTGCTTGACTGTTGGGTCATGGTAATTCAAGTCCTCCCTCAAGAACTAGGAGAAGAATAAACAGGGGGATTATTCTTTTGACTCATCTTTTAGAGAGATGAGAGCATTAAAAAAAAACAACCCATCTTTCACCTGTCTTCATTATTACCCTTATTACTCACGGTTGTTAGGTCCTAACTTCTGTGCCAAAGTCCTAAGAAGCCCGAGATGCAGCATCTCTGGCCTTCCAATCCCTGATCAAAACTACATCATCTCAAGGGTTTGGGGTGGAAGAACCCTTTGACGGCCATGGAGTCCAGCCCCCTGCCACGAGCAGGGACATCTCCAACTGGACTAGGTTGCTCAGAGCCCTGTCCCACCCAGCCCTGAACGCTGCCAGTGATGGGGCATCCACAGCTTCTCCGGGCAGCCAGTTCCAGCGTCTCTCCTCCTGCAGCATGAAAAATTTCTTCCTTAAGTCCAAGCTTCCTCATGGCATAATAGGATGAAGGGAAACAGCCTCAAGTTGTGCCAGGGCAGGGTGAGGTTGGCCATGGGGAACAATTCCTTCCCCTTGGGGCTGTCAGGCGCTGGAAGGGGCTGCCCAGGGAAGGGGTCGAGTCCCCAGCCCTGGGGGGATTTAACAGCCGGGCAGAGGCGGTGCTGAGGGCCAGGGTTTGGGGGTGGGATGGCAGGGGTAGGGGAAGGGTTGGGCTGGGGGAGCTTCAAGGGCTTTCCCAACCCAAACCATTCCCTCCTCCGGCCCCGCTCCAGCAGGTCCCTGTCTGCCCTGCGCTGGGGACCCCCGAGCTGGATGTGGGGCTCCGGGGGGGTCTGACCGGCGTGGCTGAGCTGCTCTGACACATAGCACCATCTATCACAGACCTGCACCTTACTTCTGGCTGAATGCATTTTCCTCTGCTTCCAGTTTCAGCATTTTATTCCGCCCCCCAGTTTCAGGATGTTATTCTGCCCCCCCTTTGCTCGGCAGCCCCCTGCCAGCAGATTCCTGCCCGGGGCCATGCTGACAGCAAGCGAGTCGGCTCATGAGCTTCAGCCTCTCATTCGGAGACGCAATCCTTCCAGACACCAGACCATCCCACTCGTTCTGCTGCTCCCCAAGTCCTTCGCTGACCCATCAGCCGAGGAAGGCACACAGGTACGTACGGCAGCGATAATCCCCCCCTCCTGGCACAGAAATAAAAACCTGCTTGTGCCGCTGTGCCCTCCCCTCGGAGAGACCCCACAACCCCCAGAGCATCTGCCGAAGGAACGAGGGGCTATTTGGGAAGCCGAGCGCTCCTTTGGGAACCTCCCCATCTCTGATACCGCCCGATAGTTACGGAATAACACGGGCTGTAAACCCCGGAATGACACGTCCTCCTCTGAGAAACGCTAAATGCCCCAAAGTTCTCCCCAAGACCGAGGCAGGCGATGCCCACGGCAGGGCCCAGTAAATAGATGTGCGATGGAAGCGTTAGCCCCGTCACGCTGGGAAGCGAGAGGAGAAGCCCAGCGCCGGGGTCCGCGCTCTCCCCGCGCTCTGGGGATGGGGCACAAGAGAGCGGCCACGGGAAACGTGGAAAAAAGCTTTTTCTACGGAGGAATGGGGCCAGCCGAGGGCAGCGCTGCAAGGCCTTGGTATCTACGGGGGGGTCTCCATGGCGGGAGGGAGGGAGGGGAGCCGGGCTGGGGCAGGCGGCAGCGGCCGCGCTCAGCGCAGGAATCGACCCGGAGCCCCGGAATCACCCGGTAAGAGCTGAAGGTGAAATGCAAAAGCTACTTCAGAAAATAAGGGGGGGGATATAAACCGCTATGTATAATCACAGTAACACTCTTTTTAAAAAATTGTTATTATTATTATTATTTTAGCTTTTTGTACCTGTGTTCCATTACCGCGAGCCTACGCTTTCGGGGAGGCGCTGCCATTTACCCTTCGTCGTTACGAAGCCGAGGCTGCGCAATCAGGCAAAGAGCCCGAGCTGCTCCGCGCTCACAGGCGAGGCAAAGCCTGAAATCCCAGGTTTGCTGGGTTTCAGCAAATCCTCAGCTTCCAGGCTCCGGGAGGTTTGCCCGTTCTGTGAGACCTTGTGTTCCGTGGCATGGAAATGCAGGGCACCAAAACCACCCGGCGCTGCCAAGGAGCAGCCTCTGCTCTTTCGTAGGCGGCCCCGTGTCCACGCGAGTTCTACCGGGGGGACTTCCCACCCGGCTGACGCACCACGCACGGCGCTGGAAGCTCGTCTCCTCCAACAGCCAGAATCCCAGGATCACACAGAATCCCAGCCTGGCAGGGGTTGGCAGGGCCCTCGGGAGCTCACCCAGTGCCACCCCCCTGCCCAAGCAGGCTCACCCAGAGCAGGGGGCACAGGACAGCGGCCAGGCGGGGGTTGAAGATCTCCAGAGAAGGAGACTCCACAGCCCCCCTGGGCAGCCTGGGCCAGGGCTCGGGCACCCTCACAGTCAACAAGTTCTTCCTCCCGTTCAACTGGAACCTCTTCTGCTTCAGGTTGTGCCCATGGCCCCTTGTCCTGGCGCTGGGCACCACTGGCAATCAGCCGCAAGCGCGGCTGCGAATGAGACCCACGGCCCTGCCCACACCGGGAGCAACGCAGGACGGGGGCCGGGGAGCTGCAGCTGCAGATCGCTGCAGGCACAGTTCTGTACGGCAGGGTCTATACAAGAGAATATATATGGGCTTTTATTTTCTGTACATGTAAAATGTGTATATAATATAAAATCATTGCCTCTATAATAATATATACATATGTATTTATACTTCTAGATATCTATAATAAAATCATTAGCAAAGTATTTTTGTCGCTGCACAACCCCGGCAGATCAAACGGAAGAGGAACCTTCTCCGCAGCACATCTGCGGGTTTCTGTTCCCCGTAAGACAAGCCAGGAAATATTCAGCAAGTATTTAGGATAAATTAATTTTAAGACAGATGGACAGAGTATAGGAAATTAATATGGCCTGGGCCTTTGGGACTCCGGGCTTTCCTTGGAATCACAGCATCACCAACAATTCCACCGACCGGCACAAGGGAACCAACTCCATGGCCATGGAGGAAGAGTCCAGCGCAGCAGCAGCAGGAGGCAGGGACGCTCGCCCCGGGCTGAGCCCCCAGCAAAGCTCAGGCGTAATATTGCCAGCGTGGTGGGCAGATTTATCACAGTTCCCGTGGGGACCACGTCTGCCACGGGAACGCGCTCTGGCGTGTCCTACCCGCGCTCCCCTCGGGAGGGGACGGGCCAGCAGCAGAAGCCACAGGAAAGTGAAGGAAATTGCATCGGAAAAAAAAAAATGAAGGGAGGGTGCGGAAAGGGCAACAAGATCTGAGACAGCCCTGTCCGCGGGAGGGATCCGTGAGATGGGAGGCAAGGAAAGCACCTGGAAATCCAACAGAAGGAAGGGGATGGCTCCCATTCCAGCACCCAGCACACGCAACAGAATTAAAAGATGATGTCACGTTTACAGCCCTGCATGCATCATCGGTGCACGATCGCCCTGCAGGCGTCTCCACTACAGGTCCCTTAAGCGTGCAACACAATTATGGGGGAAAAAAGTCATCGCTAGATAAGGAGATGGTGTTTTAAGGAGATGGTGTTTTAAGGAGATGGTGTTTTAATATCAGACAGGGCATGAAAAATATCCGTGAAAGTTTTCACTTCCCAGTCGCTTCCGTTGCAGATGCTACCACGGCCACCGCCAGGCACCGGCGGCTTTGAGCCGGGGGCCTCCCTGCTCTCCCGCTTCCCAGCCCTCCGAAAGCATCCACTGCTCTTCCCATCTTGCAGACCAACATGGAAAATGGGAACATTCGGGCAGCGTCAGCAGGGCAGCCCGCAGCCGTCGGGGTCTCCTGCCTGTGTGCCCTGCCAGCCCACGCGGGGAGAGGCCAACTCGTCAGCCTCCCGGCTCGTTAACTCGTGACCGAGAGGGAACGCGGCAATGTCACCCGGTGCCGCGCACCGCAGGGCTGCCAGCTCCCGCCGGGACCGGAGGGATCAGCTGCTGCTCTGTATATTTAGCTCGGGGAGCAGAGAAAGGAAAAGTGATCCCTTGCAGCTTTCCTTCAGCGCACCATCACCAAAACAAACCCCCAAGGACTCTGCGCAGGGGACGGGGCGGCTGCGGTGAGAACATCTCTATGAACAAGCGGGGAGGAGGAGCAGGATGGGGCCGCCCCCTCCTCCGCCGAGCTGCTCCTGCACGGCGCGGCCCGAG
>NW_009260627.1:54982-56009 GCF_000687185.1 Egretta garzetta
AGGACGTGTGGCCCCACAGGAGGAGGAGCCCAGGCTGGAGCAGGTTTGCTGGCTGGGCTGGTGACCCCGTGGGGGACCCACGCTGGAGCAGTCTGCTGCTGAAGGACTGCACCCCATGGAAGGGACCCATGCAGGAGCAGTTCATGAAGAACTGCAGCCTGTGGGAAGGACTCACATTGGAGAAGTTCATGACGGACTGTCTGCCGTGGGAGGGACCCCAGGCTGGAGCAGGGGCAGAGGGGCAGAGTGTGAGGAGTCCTCCCCTGAGGAGGAAGAAGCAGCAGAGCCAACGTGTGATGGACTGACCCCAACCCCCATCCCATCCCCCTGCACCGCTGGGGGGAGGAGGGAGAGAAACTGGGAGTGAAGTTGAGCCCAGGAAGAAGGGAGGGGTGGGGGGAAGGTTTTTAAGATCCAGCAGTTTTTCTCCTCTCCTTCTCTGATTTTGATTGATAATAAATTAATTTTTTTCAAGTCGAGTCTGTTTTGCCCGTGATGGTAACGGATAAAATGATCTCTCCCTGTCCTTATCTCGACCCACGAGCCTTTTGATTTACTTTTCTCTCCTCTGCCTGGTTAGAGGGGAGCGATGGAGCGGCTTTGGGGGGGGGGCGGCCGGAGCTGCATCGGAGCGAGCGCCACGCACAGAAATAGATTGCTAATTAGGAGATTGCTCCCCGAGGGACAGCTCTCTCCGTTGAATTGAGGTCACTGATGTCATCTTAAGCTTCATTGAAAACGCACCTCCAGAAAGGGAAAACGCAGAGATGATTTAAGGGCGGCACAAAGTTGTTGGACAAAATGTCACCGGTAATTAGAATATTTTAAAAATACAGCTGGCTGGCTGGCTGTCCCTCTCTGCCCAGTCTTTTAATCCAAGACAGACGCACCCGTAACTCAGCCCCAGAGAGACAGGGCTGAACTAGGAAATGCAAATACAAATCCTCAGCCCCCAAGGGGAACAGCCCCCGGGGTGGGAGCGAAGGCCTTGCCCCCACCCCAGCTGAGCCCCCTGCCCCAGCCGAGC
>NW_009260627.1:56248-56771 GCF_000687185.1 Egretta garzetta
AGCCCCCCCCCCAAGCCGTGTTCCAGACCCGCAGCCTCTGCTGAAGCTTGTGCCTGGAGAACAGGATTGAACCCAGGCTTCGAAACAACCTCAGCCTTATCCTCAACAGAGGATGGGTTTGGGGTTGGGTTTATTTTTTTAATTAAAGGAATTAATACAAGAGGAGCAGAAAGGCAAAGAGTAGAGAGCTGTGGCTTTCCCGGCGAATCATGGGCTCCGCTCCATCCCCATGCAAGGCCGGCCTGTCACCAACGCGTCCCGTTCCAAAACCCCATCTAAACGTGGGTTACCCCGCTTTGTGCCGCGGCAAATTCACTGGCTCAGAACACAACCCCCCTGTGCGTAAGCCTGCGCTAAAGGGGGGCTAAAGAGCAACCGTTCCCAGCACTGTGAGAGCTGCCACCCCTGCAGCAGCACCCTAGAATCATAGAATCACTTTAAGCTCTTTAAGCTCCCCCAGCCCACCCCTTCCCCTCCCCCTGCCATCCCACCCCCAAACCCTGGCCCTCAGCACCGCCTCTGC
>NW_009260627.1:57493-61175 GCF_000687185.1 Egretta garzetta
GGCAGGGGGGTGCTCGCAGCCCCTCCGGCCTTGCCCCGCGCAGCCACCGCTCCGTGTCCCTGCTGCCGGGGAGGCACGAGTGCGTTCCTACATGCGCTCCCTCCCGGGACGCCATCTGCACCCCTTTTAAAACGTCTGTGGGACTGGAGACGTCACCACGTCCCCCACACCCGTGGCCGGGGCGGGAGCTTCACGCGCTGGAAGGAGGGTGCGTGGGGATCAAACGGAAAAGCCTTAAAAGGCTTCGATTTGAGCCTCTCGCGTTCTTTCAAACAGTATCTCCAGCAGCTGTCCCACCCCTGATGACGGGGACCTCAGACACGATTACAGGGTGCGCATGGGGGGGAGTCCATAACCTTGAAAGCAGAGAATGCGCGTGCTCGGGCAGTAGCTGGCTCTGCGAGGAAAATTCTTGAAATACCTTTTTCTGTGGCTTCAAAGCCTTTATGGCAAGTTTAATTTAATGCAACTTTAAAAAAAAGTTTCAAGCTTAGCAGCGGTAAAGCTTGCAAGTGTACTTATAGAATGGTGAGACCCCACCTGGAGCTCTGGGTCCAGTTCTGGGCTCCCCAGTTCACGAAGGATGAGGAACTCCTGGCGAGAGTCCAGAGGAGGGCAACAAGGATGATGGGGGGATTGGAGCATCTCCCCTACGAGGAAAGGCTGAGGGAGCTGGGCTTGTTCAGCCTGGAGAAGAGAAGGCTGAGAGGGGACCTCATCAACACCTACAAATATCTCAAGGGTGGGGGTCCCCAGGACGGAGCCAGACTCTTCCCAGTGGTGCCCAGCGCCAGGACAAGGGGCCATGGGCACAACCTGAAGCAGAAGAGGTTCCAGTTGAACGGGAGGAAGAACTTGTTGACTGTGAGGGTGCCCGAGCCCTGGCCCAGGCTGCCCAGGGGGGCTGTGGAGTCTCCTTCTTTGGAGATCTTCAACCCCCGCCTGGACGCTGTCCTGTGCCCCCTGCTCTGGGTGAGCCTGCTTGGGCAGGGGGGTGGCACTGGGTGATCCCCCGAGGGCCCTGCCAGCCCCGGCCAGGCTGGGATTCTGGGATACAATGGCAATATATAAAGTGTACAATATATCCGCACTGTATAAGCGCAGATAGGCAATACCTACTGTACATTCCACTATACCGTAAAACAAACTGACGGTACGAAGGCTTTGAACTGATAATACCACTTGTACAACGAGCTCTCAACTAGGCCACCGAGACAGAGGGCGAGATGTGCTCAGAGAGACATCAAAATTGGTAGTTAATGCCCAACCCCAACAAAGCTGGCTGGACTTGGTGACCTTAAAGGTCTTTTCCAACCTAAACGATTCCATGACTCTAACTAGAGGCTCCATTTGATGACCAGCCAGTAGGATGCCCCAAGGGAATCGATTTGCCTGAGGCTCCCCCAGGAGTCAGGGGAGGCAGAGTTGCTGCTCCAAAGCAATGCTGAGCAGAGAACCGCCTCCGGGGAAAACACCAAATTTCAGGAAATGCAACTGAAAGCCTTTAATTTGTTTTAATGACACCGTGAAGAGGGCTTTAGGCAGAGGGAACAGCACTGCAATCCGGGAACAGCCAACCAACACCGCCGGCTCCTCATAACCAGGGTGCTCAGCTCCAGGGTGCTGTGCCACGTCCCCGGAGGCTGCCACCTCCCGGGCAATGGAAGAGCCCTGGCGACGGCTGGATTTGAATCATAGAATAGAATCACTTCGGTTGGAAAAGACCTTTGAGATGATAGAGTCCAACCGTTCCCCTAACCCTGCCATCCCACCACTAAACCCTGTCCCTCAGCACCTCATCTATCCTTCTTTTAAATCCCTCCAGGGATGGGGCAAAACCTCCCCTGGTGCAACTTGAGGCCATTTTCCCTCATCCTGTCACTTGTTACTTGGGAGAAGAGACTGACACCCACCTCACTACACCTTCCTTTCAGGTAGTTGTGGAGGGTGATAAGGTCTCCCCTCAGCCTCCTCTTCTCCAGGCTGAACACCCCCAGGTCCCTCAGCTGCTCTCTATCAGCCTTGGGCTCCAGGCCCCTCACCAGCTTCGTTGCCCTTCTCTGGACACGCTCCAGCACCTCAGTGTCCTTGCAGTGAGGGGCCGAAAACTGAATGCAGTATTCAAGGTGTGGCCTCACCAGCACCGAGTACAGGGGCACAATCACTTCCCTGGTCCTGCTGGCCACACTATTCCTGATGCAAGCCAGGATGCTGTTGGCATTCTTGGCCACCTAGGCACACTGCTGGCTCATATTCAGACGGCTGTCAACGAGCACCCCCAGGTCCTTTTCCACTGGGCAGCTTTCCCTTCACTCATCTCCAAGCCCGTTGCGTTGCATGGGGTTGTTGTGACCCAAGTGCAGGACCTGGCACTTGCCTTGTTGAACCTCATACAATTTGTCTTGGCCCGTGGATCCAGCCTGTTCAGATCCCTCTGTAGAGACTTCCTCCTCTCGAGCAGATCAACACTTCCACTCAGTTTGGTGTCATCTGCAGTCTTGCTGAGGGTGCACTCAATCCTCTCATCTAGATCATTGATGAAGATATTAAACAAGACTGGCCCCAGAACTGAGCCCTGAGGAACACTACTTGTGACCGGCTGCCAACTGGATTTAACTATTCACCACAACTCTCTGGGCTGGGCCATCCAGCCAGTTTTTAACCCAGCGAAGAGTATATCCATCTAGGCCATGAACCGCCAGCTTCTCCAGGAGCATGCCATGGGAGACTGTGTCGAAGGCTTTGCTGAAGTCCAGGTATACAACATCCACAGCCCAATAAACCCAACTGCTGCGTTCCTTTGAGCGGGAGATTTAACCTCCCTGGACCGCGGTTTCTTCATCCAAGCAGTGGGGATAAAGCCCCCGGGCGAGGGGCTCATGAAGGATGGGCTGTGGTGCGGTCCTCAGAGGACAGCACTGCACAGGCGGCTGCCTCGGGTTTGTCACCCCCAGCAGAGAAGGGGGGAGGAGGGGAAAAAAAAGAAAAGGAAAAAAAAAAACCAACCCCAAAGAGATGCTTTTTGGTTTGGAAGCAGCAGGTGACAATTCTGCAAACTCCCTGCCCCACGCAGAGGTTCTGCCAGGTTCTCCCACAAGCCGTCTTTCCTGAGCCTACAAAACACGTATCGACGTCTTCATCGGGCGAAGGCCGGGGGTGGGGGGTGCATTCAGCAGAGCTCCACAGCACAGGACACGGGGCTGCCAGCCCCACCGTCCGCCTCCGGCCGGGCGCACGCTGGGTACCAGCTCAGCACCAGCAGCGGCCTCAGCAGCTCCTGGCTCGCCTCCTTCCAGGGCCAAGAATTCAGACCATTCAACAGCCCCTGCTCCCAGCACAGCCCAGCCTCCGTCGCAGGACGTGGACTTGGCACGAGACCCACGCTTCCACCCTTCAAGCAACTTGTGCAGCTCTGGAGCCGCGCATCGCCCTCCCGAGCCCGGCGGCAAGGCCAGGACGGGCAGCACATCCCCAACCGGGCAGCGGTTCTGCTGTGGATTGAGGGACTGGGAGAACTGCCCCTCTGCTCTGGTCAGACCCCCCCGGAGCCCCGCGTCCAGCTCGGGGGTCCCCAGCGCAGGACAGACAGGGACCTGCTGGAGCGGGGCCGGAGGAGGCCACGGGAATGGTGCGAGGGCTGGAGCCCCTCTGCGCTGGGGAAAGGCTGGGAGAGTTGGGGGTG
>NW_009260627.1:61300-65586 GCF_000687185.1 Egretta garzetta
TGGGGTTGGAGATTGCCCTGCCCATGGCAGGGGTTGGGCTGGATGAGCTTTAGCGGCCCCTTCCCACCCAAACCCTTCTGTGACTCCATGATCAGGACTGGAGATCTGCCTGGGACGGGCAGCAGATCCCTCCACCAGTCTGCTTTCTTTTAGCTTCCAGGACTTTGACTTTCATATTTAGATGTCAGTCTCCTTATGAGACAGAATTCCTCACCTTGAACAGAGCCTTGGAAATGAGCATCCACTGCAACCGAGGCAACACCATAAATTATTGTATACATTACATACAGCTTCCCCTTTTCCAGTAGTCACTTATTTCTGTTGGTGCTTAGGTAAGAAAACAATAATTTTCTTTTTCTTCAATGAAGTTATCAGCTAAGATCTCCAAGGCCAAGACAACAAAAAATTGTTCCTTTTTTCTGCCGTACGTGCACACGTACTGCGCCTGCTCCAGCTGGGTGTGTGCAAGAAGGCAGTGAGCACTGGAAAGGGAAGGAGCCAGCGGCCAGCGTAGGCTCAGCAGAGAGGCTCCATCAGAATTCAGAGGTGTTTCCCAACCCCACAATTAAAAAAAAGAATGAAATAATAACAACAACCATGTAAACCAATCTCCCAGTCCTCCAGTGTTGGAATGAACTGGTTAACACCTTGTGTGTAGAAAAAGATTAAGTGGCTAGAAACCCCCAGGGCAGAGGGCAAGCCACAGGCACTGAGGCTCATGGCACTGAAGGACACCGTTTAGACCAGAGCCTTGGCTCACAGTGGCCACTGCTTCCTCCACCGGGTAAGAGACAGGCAGCCAACAGCCTGAGAGCTCGCACACCCGAATTTCGGGCACCCCTGCCACATCAGCGTTACCCGTAGCAGAAGGGCCCTCTCCGAGAGGGGAGCGCCGCACGGGAGAAGGATGGCACAGCAGCCGAGCACTAACCTCGTCACTCTCCTCTACGTCCACGTTGCCGTTGGCATCATCGTCCATCTGCTTGTGGATGTTGCGGACGGCTTCGAAGCTGAGCTGCTCATCTTCATCGTGGCACAAGGGCTTGTCAATGCGGCAGAACTCTGCTGAGGGAGGAAACACCGACGTTAGGCAGCCCGCACCGAAACCACGGCCATCGTTTTTTCATGCTAAACTTCACTTCCTGCATTTGAAAAGCCCTCGCTGAGCACAGGAGAAAGCATCCCAGGGCTGTCGGTCACCGCAGGGGGACGTGCTGCAGCCAGAGGCCTGCGAAAAAAAGGGACTGGAGCATTTCCCCTAGGAGGAAAGGCTGAGGGAGCTGGGCTTGTTCAGCCTGGAGAAGAGAAGGCTCAGAGGGGATCTCATCAACACCTACAAATATCTCAAGGGTGGGGGGCACGAGGACGGAGCCAGACTCTTCCCAGTGGTGCCCAGCGCCAGGACAAGGGGCCATGGGCACAAACTGAAGCAGAAGAGGTTCCAGTTGAACGGGAGGAAGAACTTGTTGACTGTGAGGGTGCCCGAGCCCTGGCCCAGGCTGCCCAGGGGGGGTGTGGAGTCTCCTTCTCTGGAGATCTTCACCCCCCGCCTGGCCGCTGTCCTGTGCCCCCTGCTCTGGGTGAGCCTGCTTGGGCAGGGGGGTGGCACTGGGTGAGCTCCGGGGGGACCTGCCAGCCCCTGCCACGCTGGGATTCTGTGAAATCCCTCATCGCCAAGGGCAGGTCCTGGCCTCGGCAAGGCTGCTCCATTCCCACCGCCCTGGGCCTCCCAGCACTCCGAGGGCTGGGCTTGCTCCTGCCCGCACGCGTCCGCCGATGCCCTGCTGGCAGGGGCCGGGGAGGGCTGCAGCTATACTTTATCTCCTATTTCATGAGCTTCATTTCTCACTCGGAGGTTGTTAGTGTTGGCACAGCCTCTCGCTGGGACATTTTGAGAGTAAGGGTTGTATGTTTATACAACACGTCAATTAAAAAAAATTAGCCTTCTTCCTGTTATGAAATGGATTTTTCTGGCTTGCTTTCGCATATTTTTCTACGGTTCAAGACTAAGGCTTTAAATTTTGCTGCATGCCTGTGTCCGTGTAAGCACCAACCGTGGCTGATCCATCCCTTCTACAGCACCGCGAGGACCACAGACCAACGCTGCATGACAAAAGTCCAGGTGCCAGGCACCAAAAACATCCCCCAAAGGTGAGCTCTGGGTAGGACAGGTATTAAGAAGAACCCTTTTGTTCCACAGAGACTCCCATCAGATTCCCTGTAAGCAGATAAAGATGAAGGCTTATCCAGGGATTCCTTCATCCCGGGGTGACTGCTCGAGATGGCTGTGAAACCAGTTTAAAGCTCCTGGCCCAGTGAGAGGGGATCTCATCAACACCTACAAATATCTCAAGGGTGGGGGTCACGAGGACGCAGCCAGACTCTTCCCAGTGGTGCCCAGCGCCAGGACAAGGGGCCATGGGCACAACCTGAAGCAGAAGAGGTTCCAGTTGAACGGGAGGAAGAACTTGTTGACTGTGAGGGTGATGGAGCCCTGGCCCAGGCTGCCCAGGGGGGCTGTGGAGGCTCCTTCTCCGGAGATCTTCAACCCCCGCCTGGCCGCTGTCCTGTGCCCCCTGCTCTGGGTGAGCCTGCTTGGGCAGGGGGGTGGGACGGGGTGAGCTCCCGAGGGCCCTGCCAGCCCCTGCCAGGCTGGGATTCTGGGACTCTGTGAAACCAGCCGGACACCAGCTGATGCCAGCTTTAACTCCAGATTTCCCACCCCTCAGCCCTTCTAGATTGGTTAACCAAACAAAACAAAAAAAACCCCAACCAACCAACCAAAACCAACCCAAACCAACAACAAATCCCCAAACAAACCAACTCCCCCACACTCCATGAACCCAAGCTAAACCAATTGGACAAACGTGCCGCCAGCCGTGCTGCATCCAGCTGCTCCGGGCGCAGGTTTTGCTCCTGCAGAATGGAAAAGAAGAGCAAGAGCAGCGACCGTGCGGGAGGAGAGCAGGCAGAAGCATGCGCACACGAATACGGTTGCTTTGCCACCTATTTATGGGAACTTCAAGTGTCCACGTGAAGCCAGATGACCAAGCCAAGCCACCTTGGATGCACACTTGCAGCTTACACTAAAGCCAGCTAGCAAAGCTCCCGCACTCAGCGCAGCTCCAGCCATAAGCCTACTTACGCTTAAATACTTGTAAGAACTCAGCAAAAAACCCAAACCAACCAGAACTCCGTGTCACTGTACGGCTGTTGTCCCACCTTTAACTGTGGCTTCTCCTCACCTTATGTCCCCACGCTAAATACGTGGCTCACAACCAGCTTTATGATTTACATATCCCTCACCAGGAGGCTGAATAAAATACGGGGGGTGGGGGGTGGGGGGGGTGGGTAATTTTGAGAAATGGAAGCCAAAGACCAGGAATTTAATTTTAACTTGACTGATCTGTAAAGTCAGATTCTGCTCAAAACAAAGTCGCTCAAACGGCACCGGTGGATGCCAGAGTGCAGCTCAAACCCGACCCAGCTCCTCTATCGCGCCTGGAACCGATGTTCCTGGCGTGTTTGTATACGCACATGTACACCAACGTATACGAGATCTCACCTACAGATTCACCCTGGCATCTTTCAGATACTGAACTATTTTATATGCCGATCCGCGGTATCTTATGCTATAAATCAAAAGGGGGTTTTGGCGGGGTTGGTTTCAGTCAGGTGTCCTGCTCAGATCACCCAGCGCGTGTGCGAGATCCCGGGGAACGGCAGATCCTCCCCCAGTGCTCCAGGGAGAAGCAGAGGCGCTCGATGAACCATCTCATGGAAATTTATCTGTACCTTGGGTAAACCACCGCACCTTCTGCATGCTAGACATTGCCACCGTTAACTACCCAAATCCACTTACACTTTGCTAATAACGACGATTGAATATGGGCAACTGTCACATAAACCCACCCCGCGCCCCGCCGCCCCCCGAGGCTGGGACTCCACAGCACTCGTCACCGCTCCAGCAAAGAGCGAAAGCCCACAAAACCACAACCCAAAAACTCTTAAAAACTAGAATTCCCCTAAAATTCCCCGTCTGATCTGTCCTTTAGAGCTTTTTAAGAAGAACACGCTTCCGATCTCCAGCTCTGGGGCAAAAGCGGGTAAGATGAGGCTCTAAGGTGGGCGCCGCAGGCACATACCAGTGCGACCCCCGCGCTTCTGGTGCGGCGTCAGTGCGGGCGCCCTGACCATGCACAGGGTGCGTCAGGGCAGGTTTGGTTCGTACCTAAAGTCTCTCTTTTTCAAACGCAGTGAGCAAACCGTCCCGAGGGGTTCTTCAG
>NW_009260627.1:65622-74231 GCF_000687185.1 Egretta garzetta
GGCCCTCAGCACCGCCTCTGCCCGGCTGTTAAATCCCCCCAGGGCTGGGGACTCGACCCCTTCCCTGGGCAGCCCCTTCCAGCCCCTGACAGCCCCAAGGGGAAGGAATTGTTCCCCATGGCCAACCTCACCCTGCCCTGGCACAACTTGAGGCCGTTTCCCCTCCAGACACCCTGCTCTTCATTAAGGTGGCCTTTGGTAGCCCACAGACAAACCGTGTTTATCAAGGGGAGGCACCCGTTTTTGTTACAAAAGAAGGTTTTTAGAAATGGGCTCTCTGGCCTGGAAGCCCAACCATCCTTTAGGGACACGCAGAGGCAAATGGATTGATCTCATGATTTACCGCGGGGAGGAGACGTGCCGTGCAATCTACTGCTGCAAAATAGCACCGACGAGAAATCAGACTACAGGTATGCACCCGTGCGCATCTGGGAAGGTGGCTTTTCAAGCTTGCCTATGAAAACCCCACAAAACGTTTGTAAGAAACAGAAAAATTCATAAACGGAGCGATTCCTCCCTGCGCTGAGAAGTGGCTGTGCCCCAGTTGTTGGAGACGCAGCTGCGTCCCCAGGCCCGCTCCATCAACTCAACCAGAGTCCAACCAAGACCCTTCCCTTTAGGTCCAGCCTGGCAAATACTGCGCTTGGGGCACTAGTCAGTAGGCTCCATCTGGAGTTTTGGGCTTCTGCACTCATGAGGTGAAGAAGAAGAATAAAATAAGCGCTGGAATACGCTGCCCCTCCCAATAGATACAGCAAGATGACTTGGGCACTGATGGAGGCTCCTTGCGCGTTCCTGAAGGGGCGGTGCCGGTATCCTGCCGCTTCGCAAACCTCGGGAAGTTTATTCTGCACTACCTCGTGGCCATCCGTACGGCCAGGGAAGCCCTGCATCCCTATAAAGGGGCGACCAAAGCCAGTGGGCGAGCCGAGAAAGCTCTCCCTTCCCCGGCACAGCGGGGCTGTCCGCACCCCGCGCTGCTCACGGCCAGCTGCTGAAGGAAGCCAGTGGAGACGGGGGACGCCTGGACTCACGGAGCCTGCGGTTGGACCTGGGAAAAACATCTGGTACAGCAAGACACAGCCGGCGAAGCAGCAGCCAGGGACACCAGCAGGACAGGCAGGGCGGGAGAAACGGTGGCAGATCAGGAGGTGAGGTCAGTGTCTCCCTGCTCGGGCGTGCCAACGAGCCCCGGTTCTCCCATTCCACCTGGGAGGGCAGCAGGAGGCGGAAGGGTGACTAACGGCGCCGCGTGGCGTGGCCACCTTATTGTCAAGTACTTCACGGCACCCGGGGTGAAGCAGTTTGTCGTCTGTGTAATTTTTGTTCTAGTTTTAATTGGCACAGGAGAGGAACCTGGCAGAATTATTTTAAATATTATTGGATGCCCTGACATTGATTTGCACAGTTTGGGTTTTCTCTCCTACCCCGCAAGGGTTTTCTTCATAGTTACTGCAAAATGAGCTCAGATCTTTGGGCTGGGCCTTTTCTGCAACCATTTGTCATGCTGATCTCAGCGACAGAGAGCGGGAACACAGGACGGTCGTCGTATTTACACTGCCTTTGGACTTGACTTCAGAAGGAAAAATGCAAACAGGCTGAAAGATATCTCCCAAAATATTACGTGATCATCTTGTTCCGAGCCTGTGCTTATTATTATGGCAATGAGAGTAGCAACGCTCTGGCAAAGTTCAAATTATAGGAAGGAAAGGTCATGTTGTTACAAAACAGGAGTGGGTTTATTCTTGTTAACACTCTCCTGACCACGTAACTCCTGGCCCCCAAGCCACGTCTGTCCAAGCAGTCCGTCCAGCATTCAGGCAACCAGACACACCTATGGAAGTGATCTTGCCCCAAATTCTCGCAACCACAAGGACCACCCGTGGGTATTTGTAACGCAAATGCTAGGAATGACAAAGCAGCAGGCAGCACAATAAAGCAATGGTTGCAAGAATGGCGTGGGTTGATAGCGGAGAACACAATCAACAGCAATCAAGCCAGTAAATAGGGAGGAATTTGTTGTTTGCATGGAGGCCAGAAAGCGCCTGAATAAGGGCCCAAGTGATTTAATCAGCACAAGACCCCGCACTGATAACAGAATGGTCATGAGGTTTCACCAGACAGCATGGGCCATCCATCCCCCCTCCCAGCCCGATATCTCCACTGGAAGACAGGCTCCAGCTGTAAAAATACCCAAAACAAAACCCAAGAAACAAAGACCAGGGCCAGTGATGTTACCCAGGATTTATGGAAGATCAAACAAAAGATAACCCCTGTCTCCCAAAGGGAAGGGGATAAAAGAAAAGGCTTCTGCAAAAACCAGGTCATCTCTTGGGTTCCTCTTGGCCAGTTGATAACGTAAGTGAGGGCTGGGTAGCCAGCACGCCCTGCCCTCCATGTCACACACAGCGACACCCTGTGTCAGGCCACTCGGGTACAACTTGTGGCACCTTCAGTGGGTGAAAGCCTTGAAACGAGAAATTGGGTTTGTTTAAATAACACCTTCCTCTTCGGAACGCCTAGCACTGATTTCTGCTACAGCAGTTCCTACGAGGAGTCGCTTGCTGCCTGGTCCCGACTTGTTCTTAGGCAGCAGACCACACCAGGATTTCAGGGTGTGACTTCTTGGACCCCTTAGGAGCTGACACCATCATCTTTCCTGGACCCTCCCACCCCACCTCTCTGAGTCATCCGGAGCCTTTTGTCTCTCCACTGGTTTATGGCTCCAGTCCTGCTCTTTATCTACCCACTACCACCTCTTAATAGTCCTTCCTTTCAGAAGAAAAAGTCCCTTTTTCCCCCATTGGTCTCCTGATGGACTGGGATGATGGTGGCGCTATTAACGCATGCCATCTTTACATCCCTTCTCCTGCCACTGTTCTGGACTGCACCCACCCACCCTCGCCCCTGGGGGCTCGCTCCCCCCCACTACAGGTATTTTGCAATCTCCCCCGAGCAGACTACCCCAGGGGCCCTGCTGCCATCCCGATGGGTGCTGCCATCCCAGTGAGTGCCACCACCTAGGAGATCATCAACAGACACTTAGGCCTAAGTGCTAGAGTAGACCAGGCAGAGCCGGAGAAACATCTTAACAGTTTGGGCTGGTTTTACAGATTAGAAAGAGATCATAGATATCATATGTCAAGATATCGTATGTCCCATGAAACATCTGAGGAGAAATTATACTTTCCAGTCTTTCCCCTCCTCCTGCTGTGACTGCCTTGTCAGCCCCAGCCCGCTCTGAAAGGACACAAACCAAAGGCAACACCACAAACTGGAATACAGGAGATCGGACTTAAACATCAGAAAAGGCATTTTTACTTTTAGTTATTTACTTCGGGGTGGTCAAGCACTCACACAAGTTGCCCAGAGAGGGTGGGGAGTCTCCATCCACGGAGACAGTCAAAACTCAACTGGACACGACCCTGGCCAAGCGGCCCTGGGCACCTCTGCTGGAGCAGGGTTGGAGAGGACAATCTCCAGAAGCCCCTGCCAGCCTCAGTGACTCTGCAACGTCGAAGCATTTCATTCCAGATCTTTACATTCTCGTGGGAGATTCTCCCTAATGCAAATGCTGTTTGCTTCGTTCCAGGTTCTCTCCATTTTCTCCTACAAGGTGCCATTATCTTTAATGATCCTGAGGAGCTGCATTGATGGCACCGCAGCCGAGTGCCCCAGCAGCACTGAGCACTGGAGCAAGAGCAGCCACCGGGACAGGATTAGATAGCAGTTTAATGATAAGAATAGTCCCTTACATAACTCGTTTTTATAGATACTGGAATGGCAGGGGGAAAAAAAAGTCTTGTGTTTGGGAAAAAGATCTGCTTACATATTTCACTAATATAAGCAAGGACTCAGCTTGACTTCCTTGCTCAGGGTTCCTCCCCTAAACCTCTGGCTTTCAATTAAAAAAAAAAAAAAGCCAAGGACAACTTCATAAATGTTAACAAAAGCATTGCATGATTTTGCAAGAAGTGTACCCAGGGATTACCGCTGCCCCCGGAGGGGGAAGGCAAGGGGCAGGGGACGGGGACGTCCTGCAAGGCTGCAGAGCAGCAGCCAGGCGAGCGGGGCAGAGAAGGGCAGAGCGCTCATCGCTTTTCCAGCGCTAATTACTGAACAGCAGGGCCCGACAGAGTCAGGCGAGCACACAACCACTGGCATTAAAAGTACGCCCAAGGATTTTTACCCCACCAGCTTACACTGCACAGCTGGCTATTATTTACCAAATGGAGACCCGTCAGCCACTACTCCCTGTTTAACTCCTACTAGTCACCCACAAATGCACGTGAAAATCCACGCGTAATACCTTTTTTTTTTTTTTTTTTTGTGAATTTGTCAAACAGAATTGGGATTTCAACACCGTTTCCCTATTCCATTTGAATCGGCTCCCTCGGTGGGAAAACCCCTTCCCTGGGAGGCGCAGAGGCAGGGCACGCTGTCTCGCTCCGGAAGGCGGCACCGCGCGACTCTGTCACGTCAAGATGTCACAGACAATTCACTGGCGTCGCAAACACGGACCTTGCCCACCTTCCCACCTCCCTTAGAGCCTGGGAACACCAACCAGCTATTGCCGTAGCAGCTGCTGGAGGTAGAAGATTCCAGCTGAAGGGAGTTTCATCAGGAGCAGACAAAGGCGAGCATCCAAGCAAGCGCCTCGCTCAGCACCGCTAAATTATTCATAGAATCCCGGAATGGTTTGGGTTGGCAAAGCCCTTTAAGCCCCCATGCCCAACCTCACCCTGCCCTGGCACAACTTGAGGCCGCTGCCCCTCGTCCCATCGCCCCTTCCCTGGGAGCAGAGCCCGACCCCCACCTCACTACAGCCTCCACGTCCTCTGGGTGCTGTGTTAAATTATCACCCCCTCTGAAACACGGGGGTCTGCGGCAGGCGGTTAAACAGAATCGCTGAAGCCATCCGTAGCACGGATCCCCGGTTCCTCGCCTGAGCGCAAGCAACCCAACCCACGAGCCTTACTAGAAACCCCTCCACTGTTAAGCACGTCCCAGCAGGAGCTCGAAGAACACCTTTTTCCTTTCATGAAACAGCTTGCACAATGAAAAAAACCCAACCCTGCACCCGACTCTAATTAAATAGCCCAGCAAAAATGTAAATACAGGCAGAGATTAGACTATCTGATCTCTGATAGACTTCTAAAGAAAGTAACAACACCTTTGGGTGCCTCTGCTGGAAGGTCCAACTCAAAATGTTGGCCAACCATTGCGTTCAGAGAAACAGCCCATGCACAACTCACGGGGCCAAATCCATCTCCCCCCTCCCGACAGCAGCGACCGGTTCCTGGAAAACCCCCTGATCTCTCAGGATCAAGAGGACAAAGCTGTGCGAGGCGATACAGATGCAGGGAAAGCCCTTGGCGACCCATGGAGGCCCCTGGCACTACAGACACTCCCCGCTCCGGTCACCACCATCAGCGTAAGACAGGCACAGGAAGGCACTGAGCAGCAAAGTGGCGATGTTTTACAGCTGCTAGCTCTTATGCAATTAAAAATCCAAAATTTCTTCCACAAATGGGATTTTCTACTTGGCACAAGCTCAGCATTTATTTACTGCAATTAATTCCCTCATCGCTGATTGCAATTAGCCTTAGTCATCTTCTCCATGCAACAGTTTACTGATTCAATAGCAGCAAAGCTTCACCCCATTTCTTCCAAACATCCCATCTTCCCCGCAACCAGCAAAGCCCTTTTTGACCCTTGCTTCCACCCAGTCCCCTCCACCACAAACCTCTGCTCTCCCACTCTTCCAACGCTTTGCTCTTTCCAGCCCATTAAAACACGCTCCCCCAAACCAACCACACCGATGTCCCCCGCTGGGGTGGGAAGCACACGCCACCAACCCCATCCCTGTCCTTGCAGTGCCCATGGCTCCTCCTGCCCACCCCATCCCACCACATGCCACCAACCCCATCCCTGTCCTCGCAGCGCCCATGGCTCCTCCTGCCCACCCCATCCCACCGCATGCCACCAACCCCATCCCTGTCCTCACAATGCCCACAGCTCCTCCTGCCCGCCCCATCCCACCACACACCCTGCTCTATTTATGATAAATCATGGCATCTCCTGCCCACACCACCAAAGGAATATTTGGGTATGAGTCTGCCCTCCCCGTGGCTCTCCAATCCCTTCAGCCCAGATCTCAGCACCCTTGCTGGGGCGCTCTGGCCTCATCGTGCCGATTTCCCATCCTTTCTTCCTGAGAATTTGTTGTTTGCTTTCTTTAGGCCCAAGGCCCGCGTCATATTTCTGTTGGGCTGTCTAAATAAGATAGCACAAATTGTTTTAGCACCACCCTGTAAGGCAAAGTGCTCTTGCCTAGAGTCAGCCAGAAAATACCACATTGAGCCCTTCTGCAAGATGAGCAGCAAAAGCAAAATATCCCATGGGCAGGAAAAAGTTCTAATGAGCTTAAATAACGAGAGATTGGGTTACTTCATAATAATCAACCACGTAACGTAGCTGCTTGCGCACTCCTGTGCTGAACAACACTGAGTAATTAAAACTGCACCAAAGTGAAGGCCATCCAGATTGGACTTTAAGGACGTCCTTCGCTCAGCAGGACCGTCCTTTCACAGCCGATGTCCTTTAGGAGCACCTTCACTGGGGACTAATTAATTGAGATCTGCTAATATTGTGTTATCTGAGAACTGTGACAATTCAGCCAACTGTAGCTAGAGAGCCCAGATACCTGCTGGCATCGCAAATACCAACACCAGGAACACCAGCCACTGGCTAAATAAAAACCTCTCCTTCCTCCGGCTTTGCAAAAACTCCTGGCTCTGTGGCTTCAGGGGGCTCCAGGAGCACCAGCATCTGCAGTTCATCAAAGCAACAAGAGCAGCCATTCTTCTGGTGCTCCCACGTTGTGAAACTTCCCATAGGCAACCCCTGTCCGTATTCCTGAAGAGACAGAAAGTGCAAACAAGCCTTCTCCCAAGAGCAAGTCCTGAGGAAGGAAAGCTTGCCCGGCTCCCCAGACCCACTAAACTTCTTGAGATGACTCATTGAGTCTCAGTAGACTTCATTGAGATGAGCGTAAGGGGCCATGCCACCTATGGCCATGGGTGCACGGGAGGTCCGCGCTGCAGGGCGACGCTCAAGGACGGGCACTGCCTGAGCCTGCTCCAGGTCGGGAACTGGGAATCCCACGCTCAGACACAAGCCCTCACTGGGAAGCATCATTTCCCATGTATTCACTGGGAATGTCCGTCTGCGAAAGCTGGCATCCCTTCAAGCTCTCCCCGCTCCGCACCTCTTGGGCAACCAACACTCAACAGTCCAGCCCCTGCCACGAGCGAGCAATAACCCTCTCCAGCAGGAAGGAGCTCAAACGCCCGCCGATGGAACAAGCCAGCTCTTAACTTTCCACCCCATTCATCACCTCGGACCAGCTCGTTCCTGGGGTCCTGCTCCATGTGCTTCACCCTCTGGCCTTGCAGACACAGCTTCCGGGGAGAGCCGCCGTGCAGAGCAGGGCTTCCCGACCACCGCACGGGAACCAGGTTTAATCAAGGAAGTGATCAGAGGTTTTCTCCCAGAGTTGCAATTTATGAAAGAAAAAATATTACCAGACACAATTTTGGGTTTTTTTTCCCAGCTCCTGCTGTACGCCATAAATACACGATGCTTCTTCAGACTCGCAAGCATTTTTCTGACTCTCGGTTTACGTTCTCCCCATGCCTTTGAACGCAATTTCTGATTTACAGTGCTCGGTAAGTTCCACGCCTCCGAAGCCAGTGCAAGAACAAAACTCAAGGTACCACTGCACAGATTTGGCTTTTACAGATGCAGCTCAAGACATGCATTCCAGTACCCGCCCCCCCCCCAAATAAATTCCTAAAGCCTTTTCAGAATTATAGCTCTATTTGTAAATGTAATTCATCGAACACGAAGGAGATTTATCACTGCTTTCTTTTTTTTGCACTGCAGTATTTCTCCATTCCCCTGCCCCGCCGCTTGCTGGTGGCCAGAACCAGCAGATGCATTAAGGCTTTTAGGCACAAGTCACCTTCTTCACTTTAAATTTGGTACAGGTTTACTTATTTTAGATATAACAGATGTCTATTAAGGCTGAGGTGTAAATATTTCTCAGTATAAAAATACTGTAGAAATTCCTCGGATTTCATAGGAGCAATTCTGCACCGGTGCTCTGCAACAGCCACTTTCCCAAAGTCATTCCCCAGACCGCACAGCGTCGGCCACGCACCCAGAGACCAAACCGAGCTTGTCCCCTGCCCGCTGTGCCCCCAACCCCTTCCCCAGACCAGGGAGCTCCAGCCCCTTCCCAGATGCAACCACCTCCTGGTCTCCAGCCGCCGCACCGGGACCTGGGACCGTGATCCACCACGCTGGATGCTCTCGGCTGCCGAGCACCAGGCGCTGCCGGAACAACAGCTCTCCTCTCCCAAGTCGTGGTGGGAAGGGAACGATGGGGGATGAAGCCCACGGCCATCTGCTGATGCATCCTGAGCTTGACAAGTGACGCCTGTCCCCAGCACTGCTGCCCTTTTCTGCCCTGGCTTCCTTAGAACCGGCCCCTGACTCCTCCACGCTGGAACAGAAGCCCCGAGGGGAGCGGCAGGAGGGACGCT
>NW_009260627.1:74376-77383 GCF_000687185.1 Egretta garzetta
CGGGGGGGCGCCGGCTTCCCCGCGGCTCACGGAAGCACATCCACACCCCGACACGACCTCGCTGTGCCCAGGGCTGTTCAGAGCACACCAAATATTTTAGTGGTAAATAGTCCTTCTAAGCTTACGTATCTTTCAAAGGCCGTACCAGCACGCCGTGAAGGACGGCGCTTTCAGAGGTTAAGCTTCTTGCTTCTTGGCAACGCCGGGAGCCGTCAGCCTGCGGGACGCTCCACACCTTCACCGGCACAGCCAGGACGGAGCCGGGTTCTGCAAGCTGAAAACCCACCACCGGCTGCAGGAGGATCCAGGGGCTAACCCTTGGTGTGCACCTCCTTTCCTAGCACCTTCCCTTCAGGTCAGGAGATGTTTTGGGGCATGATGTGCCGAAACCCCCTATGCCGACCACCAAAACGCAGTGCCCGGGCACAGCGTGGAGCCACCGGAGAGCTGCGCAGGAGGACCCCGGCCCCAGAGGGAGGCGAGGGGGCTGGCTGGCCCTGCAGGACCCGGAATCAACACTCCTGCTCTGCACGGCGACACCAGACCATTGCGCGGCCAAAAGCAGCTTTGCAGATATTCTGAAAGACAGAAACTCAGCGAGGGGTGGGAAGAAAGCAACGTCAACCTGAAAACCCGTAAGCGACGTGAGTCAGCCGGTACGCGGCTGTGAACGCTGGCTGCTGCGCACGGTGATGCCAACCAGTAATTATTAAAGTGAAATAAAAATTGCTAAAGTCAGGAAACCACGTAACGGATGAGTGAGTCATTCTTGCCTGAAAAATTTGAGATGCCAAAGACAGCGAAGAAGAAATCAAAGAAGAACCCCACAGCCTTTTGGCCGTCCCATCTCATCTTTGACCCACGCGAGCCGCTCCTGCAGCGGTGCCTGCCCAAAGCCGGGGATTTCCAGGCCCCAGCACTCCGGCACGCGCTGCAGAAAATACCGGGAGCAAGAAGAGCTCGAGATAGATCACTTCATTGCAACAGAAGCAAAAATTTTGGTAACTTTCAGAAGGTGGCAGCGAAATACATATTTGCTCTCAGGGGGTATTTACTGATAGATGCCTTACACCTCATACAACCACATTTTTAGTTTCATTCTTCAGGCAAGACTAGAATAGAACAGCATTTACCTCAAGGCTGGTCAAGGTACCCCTGGAGCAATGCACTATGCAATAAAGATGTCAGTTAAAATTACAGAGTCATAAAATCACAACCGTGGAATGGGATCGGTCAGAAGGGACCTCTGGAGCCCGCCCAGGTTCAACCTCCTGCCCGCAGCAGCTCCGGTCAGACCAGGTCACCCAGGATGGAGACCCCACAACCTCTCTGGGCCCCTCCAGTGTTTGACCACCCTTACAGGATTTTTTTTTTCCCCTACATCTGGTTGGGGTCCCCAGCGCTCTCCTACCAGCACCGAGCACCTCTGGGCAGGGTCTGGCTCCACCTCTGGGCACTGCGATGGGGTGGCTGCAGACAGCAGTGAGGTCTCCCTGTGCCCTCCTCTGACCCCCCCATCCCAGGCCCCCAGCCACCGTGGGGGCTCTGCTAGACTCACACCAGCACATCCCCACCTCTTCCGTACTGGGGAGCCCCGACGTGGACACAGCATCGCAACTGCCTGCCAAAGGGGAGGACCTCCACCTTGGACCTGATGGACCCCCTCCTCCCGCCTGCCTCGCCCACGGGCAACTTCTTCAGATCCTCTTCTGCAAAGCTGCTTCCCCGAGAGCCAGCCCCCAGCAGGGTTCTTCCATCCCAGATGCGAGACTTGGCATTTGCTTTTGGTAAACGTCAGGTTTAGCAAAGATTCCTGCCAGCCCGCTTCTCCTGCTTGCCCAGGTCCCTCTCCAGGGGACACCTCTGCCCTCCAGCGCTCCCCGTGATTTACGTGACCCCCACAGACTACAGCGATTTGCATTCGGCTGTTCCCGGGTTGAACCGTGCTGCTGCCCGAAAGCACAGCCTAACACCGGAGGCATGGGGGGGGACAGCACCGTGCACCCGTGAGCCTCAAACAAAGCTGAGAGCAGCTCGGGCTCTACCCACCCCGACCACAGCTCTCTTCTGGAGGCCAACCCTAGGATCAAAGGAGATGCAGCACTTCAAAGAACCTACAAAATTAAGGCGAGTTTAAATTATTTAAAGTCTGAAGTATTCTGCGGGTTAGGAGGGAACACCCCAACACTGCGGCTGGCTCTCCCAACGCAGAGAATATGCCCCAGCAGCTCAAAGCTGGGCCGTTCGGCTCCCCAGCAGGGAGGAGGTGGGGCTCTCAGCCCCAGCCCAAACGAACTCGCCCCACCAGCATCCACCTCAGCCCAAGCCAGCACTGCTCCAGCTCCCCCGAAACCTCCGGTGAAAGTGTGACGGAAGAACTTGCGGAATTACAGTGACCGAACTGGCCCGAGGGAAGCGGCGTGGGTGTCTGCAGAGGGTCTCCTGCGAGGAGAAGAGGGTCTTTTTTTCTTTTTTTTTTGCCCAAAGTAAAGGCTTCTGGCCCCATGTGACACTCGGTAAAGAGCATCCAAGGGGCCTGCGAGGCCGGGGCTGGGGCAGGTGGGAGCTCACATCACGCAGGACCACGCGGACCCCTGCAGCCTGCTCCAAACACTGATTTTTTTCGAAAATAAATGTTTTCCCCTATCACTCACACTCCTAACTCAATTTTCTTCTCCTTCACAGGGACTCTTCCAGGGCTGATCATCGTTGAGTTCTGGGCTCCCCGGGTCAAGAAGGATGAGGAACTCCTGGAGAGAGTCCAGAGGAGGACAACAAGGATGATGGGGGGACTGGAGCACCTCCCCTACGAGGAAAGGCTGAGGGAGCTGGGCTTGTTCAGCCTGGAGAAGAGAAGGCTGAGAGGGGATCTCATCAACACCTACAACTATCTCAAGGGTGGGGGTCACGAGGACAGAGCCAGACTCTTCCCAGTGGTGCCCAGCGCCAGGACAAGGGGCCATGGGCACAACCTGAAGCCGTAGAGGTACCGCTTGAGCGCGACGCA
>NW_009260627.1:77456-81715 GCF_000687185.1 Egretta garzetta
CCTTCTCTGGAGATCTTCAACCCCCGCCTGGACGCTGTCCTGTGCCCCCTGCTCTGGGTGAGCCTGCTTGGGCAGGGGGGTGGCACTGGGTGATCCCCTGAGGGCCCTGCCAGCCCCTGCCGGTTTGGGATTCTGGGATTCTGTAAGCGCCGAGCGTGCCTGTCCATGCAGGTACCACAAACCAAAGTTGCTGCAGAAGATCTAAAGCAGTTTCACGTAAAGCGCATTTGCTGCAGAGATGAACTAACCCCTCGCTGGATTAAACCTTATCACCCGCACACCGTGCAGCCGACAGATCGCTTCCAGCCCAAAGCATGCCTGCCTTGCGTTTCCCGCTGCGGAGAAAGGGAAGGATAGGAAAAGCTGAGCCTACTTATGGTAAGTGGGGGAGTAAAGCCTTTACCCTAGGTTATCCCTGGGACAGCGAGCAAGCAGGACCGCGGGCAGCAGCTCCAAGGCTCCAGCCAAGCCTTCCTTTCAAGGCTTGATTCCTGCAAGGATTTGACATCCAGATGGCCAAGCACTTTGGACCCAAACAGCTCTTCTGGCCAGAGATGGTTCACGCTAATAAATTCCCATTACACTTTATTGAAACTTCAATTTGTGACTTCGGGGGAGTTTCCTGAGGAATTTTAAAAGAGATTTCCAGGAAGATTAGCGTGGGGGTGGAGGGTTTCCCAAGATCCCTCCGTACATTTATGAGCCGGATAGCACAGCACTGACCCAACGGCCAGGCTTACGTCCCAAGCCTCTTGATCAGCCAAATCTCAGCACTACTCAGTACCTGGACCAAAGCAAAGTTTCCAGAACCGATGCCTTATAGGGGCTTTTTCAGTGGTGCCCTTTACTTCTGCTCTTCTTTCCCGACCCCCCCGCCCCTGAGCCAAAAGCCCGTCTGTCTTGCCTGCACGGAGGCAGAGGACAGAGCATGTTGCCCCAGGAGGAAAAGCTTCAGGAGGGGACGGAGCGGGATGGGACGACCTCCCGCAGGCGCTGCCTGTCCCCCTCCTCCAGCAGCAGCCCGGCAGCCGAGGACTCCCCAAGGTCCCTTCACAGACGAGCTTCTGCCTAATGAATTCAAGCGAAGCAGCACCATTCCCACGCTGCCATACAAGGACAGCTTCTCCCAATTTTAACCTTATTTATCCCTCATGTGTCTTACCAAGAACTGACGCTTTAAATTTTCACAGAAGCTCTGGAGAGCAGAAGACACGGTGACAAGAGCCTTTGCTCAGCGTCCCTTCAGAGCCCGCATACGCCCCGCGCCTTTCCCACGGCGAGAAGGGATCAGCTGCTGCTCCCAAATAAACCAGCTTGTGGGATAACGGCACTGCTCCACCCAGCAAGCTCACTGCAAACCTATTCCCGTAGTTCAAAACGTCTTCTCCTTCACGAGACTTTTCCTGAAACCAGCAAAGTCTTCCTCTCCCATTTAAGAACACAACTATTTAACAGAGCGAGGCCGGGCGAAGGCACGATGCCGCTCACCTTCGCAGCGCCCGGGGGCAGACCCAGCAGGAAAACACCATTCTGCAAACGCACCCGGTAATTATTAGACGCGCAACCGTTAGCTTGACTTCTTCAGGGAAAAAAAAAACCCTTCCCAGTCATCCTGTATCCTCCTACTTCCCCAAACTGAACCAGGGAAACGCCTCTATGCAGTTCTCCAACGCCTTCCACACGGACGAGGGCACCGGTGAAGGGGGACCCGAGGCCGGCAGGCACACGTGGCCACCCAAGGTCCCAGCCGCTGGAGGAGAAAGCCAATGGCAAGAGATGGGAAGGGGAAGAGGGTGGGGAGAGGAAAGCGGGAGGAGGAAGCGTCTCGTCAACAAAGGACAGAAATCTGCAGAAACCCCAAGTTCCGTTATTCTTGGTGCTCGCAGACCCCTTCGGTTTTACGCAGGCGATGGTGACAGTCAGGAGCCCCGGTACAAGAACGGGATCCTGGACACCTCACGCACGGCCTAGGAAGTGCCCTTAGCAACGCAATTCTACCGGATTTCACGTGTAACGTGTTGAACGGTAACGAGGGGAGCGAGGGATAAGGGTAAGCGAAGGAGAAAGCAACGCCGCTCTGCACAGAAAGCTGCGGGGGAGCGTTCACACGGCGAGATCCCGACCTCCCCCCGGCAGCCCCGCAGGGTAAGGGTCCCAGACAACTCAGCCCAGCTTTTTTCCACTCATTTTACCTCTAAAAGTTTAACCTAACCCCCACGTACCTCACTGGCCCTGTGACCAGTTACCGCCTGGTGACAACGCTCAGTGCACGCTGCAGCAGAGCATAAGAAGCAGCGATTAGGAGGAGCAACAGCGGCAAAAATTGAAATAAATCTCTTTATTAGTAGGTGAAGATTATTCACATTAGGGAAACAAGATCCCCCCCGTCAAACAAGCGCGCAGCCCAAGCAAAGGAGGAGCATTTTGGGTTAACGCCCGCTCCGAGGCCGGCTTCCCCGTACACCCCAAGAGCACTGGCCCAGAGGAAGCAACGCCTGCCAGCCCAGCCTTGGACCGACAGCGATCCGCTGCTGGGAAACACCGCGCCGGCGAGCGGCAGGAAACGCGGGCAGCGCGGGAGGGGGCAGAGCCGTGCCTCCCCGTCCCGGGGGGTGCTCTCTCCCCTTAAAACCCAGCCACTGGTCACCAAAATACATCCAGCGGCGATGCCGTGCAAGCAGCCCCGGCACGGTCGATCCAGGAGAACGGCATCTGTCGGACAAATCACGGCAAGCGGCAACAACCCTGAGCATGCCGTTACGAGGCAGGCATGCCTAAATGATAATCTTCCTGCCCCAAAATAATAGCTGTCGCCTGCGAATGCAAAGTAAAAATTGAAGCCCCCCTTCGAGCAGTACTGGCGCATGTGTTGTGTTGGCACCACGCCGCCGAGCACGGGCACCACGCCGTCGGTACATCTGGCCTGCCTGGCCGGGCGCTGAGCTAACGCCGCCCCGCTAAGAAAGGTTGTTACTAAAAAAAAAAAAAAAAAAGGAAAAAAACCCCGCAGGCCATCCCGGGTCAAGCCAAGAAAAAAAAAAAGAAGAAAAGGAAAAGTCTTGAAATGACTCATTGCGGAACACGGGTTAAATGGGATATTTCGTGCCCTGTTTTGCTGTGTTGGAAAACGGAAACGCTGCTCTTGGAGGACGGAGCGGGGAGATTCTCACTGGCAAAGCGTTCTGACAAACAATATGTTTAATAACGCGACTTTTTGCATAGGTGAGCAGCCAAAGAGGAACTCTGCAGAACAGGAGGCTGACGAAGAGCAGCACCGAAACCGCGAGGCTCCTCGCTCCGGGGGGGTCCCAGCAGCGCCGCCCGCGCTCAGCCCGGGGCAGCAGAAGGTGACACACAGCCCACGAGACGCCGGCGCCACCGCCACCACCCCGTAGGCTATCAAAGCGGCGGACCACGAGGCCGTCTGTCCGTCTTCCGTCTTCGCGGTTCGGAGCGAAGCCCGTCAGCGGTACGGGGCAGCCTGCTCGCAGACCCAACGCCACCGCGCCGAGACCTCCCCTGGCCCCGGGGCCGCGCCAGAGCCGCTGAAGCTGCCGCCGAGCACGAAACCATCGGGGGCGCAGGAGCGGGCGCTGCTGAAACGCGGAGGGCAGGAGGAAACGCTTTTCAGCGACGGCAAGCTGCTGTTCAGTCAGCTCGGCATCTTTTGAAACCTCGCCCTTCGCTTGCAAACCCGCGACCGGCACTCCAAGGGGCAAGCTCCCGGGCCCGGCGCATCAGAGGACGGCACGGCCATCAGCGCTTCCCGGAACAGCGGCGATCTCGCTGCTCCTTCCCCAAAGCCGGCCTGTCAAAAATCTTCAAGGCTTTTTGCAGTGATAAAATGGCTTTAAAAGGCAAGCTGACAACTCATGGGACAGCGCGCCCACATCTTCCACACGCAGGGAAGAGATGCAGAGTGATGCAACCCACGTTAGTGCTCAGCAGATTAAAGCAATGCTGCTGGAGAAGTAAAAAAATCCCAAGGAAGAGACCGGAACATGCCAAATTTTTCCTCAGCGCAGTTCCATTGCTCTCGCAGCTGCTGTTCCACTGACTTTGTGAAATTGCATTGGTTAATCCTCCCCGAGACTCCCAAAGCCTGCCCCGCACGTACGTTTTCAGTGCACCCTGGCAGGGTGGAAGCCATGGAAAATATAGAATCCCGGAATGGTTTGGGTTGGCAAAGCCCTTGAAGCTCCCCCAGCCCAACCGTTCCCCTACCCCTGCCATCCCACCCCCAAACCCTGGCCCTCAGC
>NW_009260627.1:81775-87107 GCF_000687185.1 Egretta garzetta
TGCGGGCCTGCGCCCCCCCCCCCGTACATTTGACCAGACACGAGGGGTCAGTACGCCAGCTCACCTCCTTCTCTATCATTTTTAAGCCACCGCCAAGCAGAGGGGAGAGGCAGGATCATGGGGGTCGCAACAGGCTGCCGTGCGCAGCGCGGCCACGCTCCCGCAGAGGCGTGCAGACGGGGCGGCTTGCCGGTAAGCTAAAGCAGAACTGGGGGGGCAGTTTTGCCCAGAGCAGGCAGCGCCACGGGGCAGCACGCTAACCCAGACCCAGGCGCCATGCGGCTTCGCTGTGCAGCGCAGCCCAAAAGCCATTGATGTTGCATTTGACCACAGAGCACCACATCCGAGTCCACCGCAGTAACGTGGAGAGGAAGCACGAATTTGGGAACTGCCAGAGCTGACGACACGATGGAAGCCCATAGCCACGGCGTTTGGTGAAGTTGGCTTGAGACCTCCAGGACAGAAAGCATCCCACCATCACCACCTCAGACCACCTCTGTCCTCCAACCCAGACCGTACAACCCCACGCAGCCATCACAATTTATCTTTACCTTTTGTTTCCTCCACAAGTCTTATGGAGTCCACCAAGAGACGGGGCATTTCCAGTTGGTTTTCTCCACATTACAGCTTTGCAGCACACACATGTGCACATTTTAGCCAGACTCTTCCCAGTGGTGCCCAGCGCCAGGACAAGGGGCCATGGGCACAACCTGAAGCAGAAGAGGTTCCAGTTGAACGGGAGGAAGAACTTGTTGACTGTGAGGGTGATGGAGCCCTGGCCCAGGCTGCCCAGGGGGGCTGTGGAGTCTCCTTCTCTGGAGATCTTCAACCCCCGCCTGGCCGCTGTCCTGTGCCCCCTGCTGTGGGTGAGCCTGCTTGGGCAGGGGGGTGGCACTGGGTGATCCCCGGAGGTCCCTGCCAGCCCCGGCCATGCTGGGATTCTGGGATTTTACCGCACCTTGCGCAGCGCGAACGCTTGCGACACGCGTGTGCTGTGACACGCGTTAGATGTGCTACTTAAACCCTCCTGACCTCTCGGCTAGCTTTCACAACAGCAACGACGCGATCCATCTCTCCTCCTCATTGCTAAGTGCCAAGGATGGGAAGCGCCATCCAAAGCCACCCCGGGCACAGAGCCAGAAGGCCGGAGTCGCGTTTGACCCCACTCGTCATTATTTCAGCTGAACAAACTTTTCCCTAACTATTCACTCGGTAAGGAACGCGCCCTGCCGAGGCTCGAGGAGAAGGGTAAGTCACGTTTGATTTGGGAAGGGAACAGGAGCACCCGATCCGAGAAACGCCCGAGCTTCGGTCCCCGAGGCGAGGAGCCCGGCGAGCTTCCACGGCACGGCGGGTGCTCGGGCGTGCAGAGCTGCACAAGGAGGGCAAAAAAATAAATTAAGCGGACTTGTTCTTCAGCGCTCCGTAAATCCTCCAGGTTTACGATTCAGGTACAAGCACCGCAGAGGAGCTCAGCACGCAGAGGCCCTGCCGTCGCCCAGCACCAACCAGCCTCTGGTTAAGGAATGATTCCCAGCAGAACTTTATATTTGGGTTGGGATTAGAGGAATTATTTTCCCTCCCCCTCACATACCTTCCCACACGTGTGGGGGCCCGCAGCGCAGCTTCCAGCTGGTGGGCCACTGAATCAGAAATTAGAAATGGAAGAGACGTATGCGGTCACGGAGGCCGGCTCGCTGCCATGGCGAGATGCTCCTCAGCAGCGCCCGCGCCCCGCGTCCTCCCGGCCGCGCCAGCAGCCGCCGCAACGCGCACCGAGGGCTGGATGGACTTTAATGGGAATATCGCATATTGGGACGGTCTCCTTAGAATAACAATGTTCTTATCGAGGAGATTTCCTGGAACTTTCAAGTCCATACAAAGCACGTCAGTGCTGAACAGACAGACATCGGAATATAAATTTCAAGTCGAATCAAACAGCGGCTTATAATAGTTTATGACCAACATGAGTAATCAACTGAAGTGTCCAGTAACTGTATTTAGAAACAGAACACTGCATTTATGTTTAAGTTAGTTGTAGATTACCGCAGCTTCCAACAATAGAGGAGAGTGTCTAAGCTATGTACTTCTAAATAGGAGGAAACTATCCTAACTTAAAAAAAAAATCGCTATTTCAAAGCACATATAGGGGGGACTGTAACTTTCTGCATGACATAAACCACCAAGCTCGGAAGACAGAAGCCTTGAGTATCCAAATCAAAACTAAAAATGTCGTGATCACCGCACAAGCCTGCAGATGCTAGAAGAGCAGTACTGTTGTCTCAGACAGCTTCAAAGTAGTTAAATCCCAACACAAACACGCATCTGGCCTCCTCCTAAAAGGCGCGCGGAAGGCAAATCCAACGACATGGCCAGAGGCGCGCCGGCCCCGCTCTCGTTGGGGAAGAACGAAGATTTCACAGCTATGGGGCTGGGCGGTTCCGTGGGAAATGCCCCCGCTCTGTTCACAGTTACAGGGGAGCTGCAGCAAAACTGCTCCTGCTACAGCGAGGATGCCAGCCCCTCCGGCACCCGCGCTCCAGGCAGCACACAGAAAGGAAGAAACGCCTGAAATCTGAAGCCCGACGTGGGTAACGCCAGGCTGCGGGGCCCTGCGGCGGCAGCCGGCTCTGCTCAGCACCGACACCGTCCTGAGAAACCCCTGGGCAAACTTCTTCCCTTCCCCACGGCTCCAGCATCCGGCAAAGCCCCCGGCTACGCCGACAGCAGGCGCCCGCCCAGGGGAGGCTCATGGCCCTTCCAAAATTCACTGCAAGAGATTCATAACCGAGGTGGGCACCTGAGCCCCCCCGACCCATCGCCTCTCCTCTGGGGAAAGCCCCGCTCATCAGCCACGATTTCTGTTTGACCCAGAGTGGAGCCCCCCCGCGCCGTCCCAGCCGATCCTGCTCCCAGCACACCCGGCCCTGGCGCTGACCGGGCTGGTGCTGCTCCATTTGCCAAGTTTTTGGTAACTTCTCTCAGGGGAGAAAAAAAAAAAAACCCAAATATTTGTGCTGAAAACAGTTGTCTTATTTTTCCAGGCGATGTCAGCCGGTAAGCGAAAGCCAACGATGTGTTGTGTTTCTCCCTATGAACCGTCCCGCCAAAGCCTTTCGACCAGGACAGGCACAGGACCACGCTCCCCGGACGCGCTGGTAATATCGATGTCCCAGGAGCGGAACTATCGGCCCTACAGCATTTCCGCACACCTCCAGCCAGGAAACAAGCGGCTAAGTTTAGCAATCATTAGGCTGCCGACGATAAATCTCTTCTAAGTCCCCTTCATCTTCTAGAGCCGTACCTGGAGGGCAGCAGATCGTCAAGCGTCTCAGTCAGAAGCACCAGCAAAGCAAAACTATCAGAGTTTTAGCGGCTTTTACTCTCTGGGCTTTTTACCAGCTATTATGGCATCCGCAGAAGCGGAAAAGAGTTGTAGTGCTCATCTTCAGGCCAGGCATCGCCCAGACGCCTCGTTGGCCTCGTCACGCCAACGCGGTGAGGGTGATGGAGCATCTTGGGCTTGGCTGCACTCCTTCCGTGCAGCCTCCTGCTCCCAGCAGGCGGAGGCTGCTGCTCCCCCCCTTGGGCTGATGAAAATAGAGCTCCTTTTTTACATTCAGCGGTTGTATTTGATGACAGGAGCTCTGGCAAAAGACTGCTTGCTTTACAGTGACCTACAAAGAACCATACGTTTACCCCGTATCTGATTTTTTTTTCTAAGCCGTCATCAGCGAGCGGTAATTCCTCACGGCTCTCCCGGGCAGACACCGTCTCTGCGGGGACCGGAGGAGCGGCAGCACCAGGACCTGAGCGATAACACTTGGGTATGTTAGACTGGAAAAAAGAAAGTCTGTCAGTGCCTAAAATGCTGGGTTATTTCTGCTCTGCTGTACCGGCTCGGGGTTACATGGGTTCATTATTCAACATCAGCTACCTTCAAGGTGAAGGTGTTTGCTGAAGGCGTGACTTTGGCCACCAGCAAACCCCCTGCCAAATCCTAGCGCAAGTACAGAGGCGTTTCAGGAACACGAGTCCGGACCCCTCTGAACCCTTTTTAGCCCCTCATTACAGGGGAAGAGAGGTTCTCCAGTCCCTCACTCTTTGGGCAGACAGGGGATTTCTTTCCGATGCAATTTTTCTCCTTTTATTAAGGCAGTTGTGCTCTGGTGCAACGTCCCAGAAACGGCACAACTGCGTTTGCGGGATATACCGGCTTTGCCACGACTAAGCAAACCTTCCCTAAGCGCTTGGTAATTTCAGAAGAATTTAGCCAATACCAAAAAAAAAAAAAAAAAAGGAGACCTCACATCCAGAACTGTTCCCAGACCAACACTACGTGGAGACAAGCACGGAGACAAGGCGGCTGTGAAGTGTAAAATGGGTTTCCAAGGGCAGTAACCACTGCCCATTTACCTTTTGGGTGATGGCGAGCTACTGGAAGACGACTGCGATCGAAGAGAACGCACTCTCGAGCTTCAGTTACAGTTCTTTGTGATTTTCTTTAATCTTTATTGGGCCTGGCATTACCACCCGCCAGCTCTCCAGCCTAATTGTAGGAGACGGGTCTAGACGAGTGAGAATCGAGGACCTTCTCTGGAGGCTGTGCCAGCGGCAGGAGCCTCCCAATCCACCCCTCCGACAGCCCACGTGCCTGCCGTGGGCGAGGAGCATCCCCGCCGCCGTGCCGGAGGGAGGGCGGCCGCCATGAACGCTCTCTTGGCTTTTCCTTCGGTTCTCACCCACAGACACGCCAGCTAAAGCTACTAGGGATGAGGACTGAGATAAAAATGGTACTGGCAACGGCTGGATTCCCCTCCTCGGGCACGGCAGCTGGGAGGCCAGCACCGGCCTCACCAAACACACCCACCGTCCGATGCACGGTTCAAGGGCTGCCCAGCTCTGCAAAGCTCAAACCCACGACGCGAACCCTGCAAACCCTCTTCCTATGAAGGAGCAAGAAAAGGGGTATGAAAAAGTTATCGAAACAAAGGAAAACCATTCCTCTCGGGAATCCACATCCCGGTGGGACAGGCAGCTGCCAACACCTCGTCGGTCAGAACTTGCCGCCGGCATCCCTGGCCTCCTTGCTGGCTGACGAACACTTCACACCCCAAACCAAACCTTTCCCCTGCCTTCACAAACAAAGGGATTTGCCAACAAGAAGCCTACTTTTGGCTGTGAAGGCTCAAATACGGGATTGCTATTCCGTTCCTAGCTTAGCATCATCACAGCGGGTCTGAGACGCCCAAGGCCACCAGCGGCAGCTTCCAGAAGGAGACGCGGCGTGCGTGTCGCCCGGCCGCAGGGTGGAACTCAAGCGCGGGGCGAT
>NW_009260627.1:87148-89105 GCF_000687185.1 Egretta garzetta
GGGCGGTTTGCGCCCAGCCACGTGCTGCTTCTCCATCCGGACACGTTTCTGAAGGTGCGGGAGAGGCTCTGCGAAGGTAGCGGACCCAGCAGACGAACGGATTCCCACCAAAGCGCTAAATTTACTGTACAAGCTCGTGCAGATTTCAGCAAACTCCCCCGTTACGCATCGCGCCCGGGAAATGATGGATGTCCCGCAGGCTGGGCCACCGAGCTGACATTTGCAAGAGGGTTCACGTCCCTGCTCTGCCAGATGACTTCCTGCATGACAATGATATCTCTGCACTTTAATCCTTCATTTGAAATAGGAAGACTAGCGCTTCCACATCCTACAGTACGATGAGGTTAAATATACCAGGGACCGCGCAGAACCGGAGAGCGTGAAGCGACGCGCCCCGCGCAGTCCTGGGGCAGACACTGGAGAGCACCCACCTTTGCTCACAGCTCCTCTCTGGTCCTTGCCCAAGGAGCAAGAGCTGGGTTTGTTTTAAAAAATGAACCTCAGGTGAGGGAACGGCACTTGGAGAGTTTCTCCCAAGCCCGAAGGGGCCAGAAGTGTCATTTGTTCGCTCTCGCCATTGTACCTTTCCAACGGGCAGACGGAAGAGGTGGGGTGATGTCCCACCTCCACCCCGGTACAGATGCTCTCGGCACGAACCAGGAGCAGCACAGCCCACATCCCCGCAGCCACAGCGCGGCCGCACCGCTCGCCGGCTTTCCTGCTGCCTCCCCTGCGCAGAGCCCGGCAAAGTCGGTCGAAGCCAAGGTGCCGGACCCTCACCACGCTCCCGGCCTCAGCCCCTCAGCAGGGCGACAGGGCTGGGGTTTGGGGCACTCTGTCCTCGGGGTACCTGTGCAGAGACCGACTGTTGTTCTTACAAGAGATCTGACAAGGTGCTGCAAAAAAGCCGGGCCAGAAAACAGCCAAAGGCTACGGGAAAGCGGAAAGGCTGGGGCGAGGCGCTCCACAGCCGGGAGCCTGCCGGGGTAAGCAGTGCGGCTCCTTATAGCACAGTCACAGGGAACAGAGAAGCATCTCAGACATTTCACCTTGTTAGGCTGAGTGGCTGAAAATAGCCACGAGATGAAAAACAAACCAGCTGGAGAACTGAGCCGAAGCGAAATGCTAAAGCAAACACTGAGCGGCAAGCTGGAGTGCAGGACCAGGATGGAGATGTCTTCTGACTCCAGCTCTTGGTGCACGGAGCTCCAGCGTGGGGTCAGACAGCAATGCTGCTTGGTCCCTGCAAACGGGACCCCCAACGGCACCTGGTCCCCGCAAACGGGACCCCCAACGCCGCTCGGTCCCTGCAAACGGGACCCCCAACGGCACCTGGTCCCCGCAAACGGGACCCCCAACGCCACCTGGTCCCCGCAAACGGGACCCCCAACGCCGCCTGGTCCCCGCAAACGGGACTCGGCTCATCTAGCGCCAGCTGCGTAACCCCTGGAAAGGAACGGGCGTCTCCGGGGAGCGATTCCTCCAACGCTGGTGGGTGAAACCACCACCGGAGATACCCATCTCCGCAGCGATGGCAGAGGCGTACCAGACAGTTGGGTTAAGATACAGCTCCTAAACGACCAACTGAAAGGGTTGAGCCTCACCCTTACAAAGTCACATAAGCACGAAACATTTTTTCTTTTCCAAGAGGGGGGGACAAAAAAAAGTGGGAGAAAAAAATGACGAGAGCCCCCACCTCCCACTTTTCACCCCAACAGCTGGAAGCAAAACTTCTGCAGAATTCATCCTGCTGCCTGCAGGGTGGGCAAGCTGCACCGAGTGCCCCCAAATATCCCTTTCCATCCCTTTTCTTTTTTTAATGATGCAAGTTAAAACAAACAAGCAATGGGAAAACCTGTTTATCTACAGAACACGGAGTGCAAAATCGTCAGGAAACGGCATGGCCCACAAGAAACCACCAAGAGCAGCACAGGGCCACGCCACAGGATGCTCGGCA
>NW_009260627.1:89742-90191 GCF_000687185.1 Egretta garzetta
CCTGCTTGGGCGGGGGGGGGGCACGGGGTGAGCCCCCGAGGGCCCTGCCAGCCCCGGCCATTCTGTGAGGCTCCGCAGCGCTGCAAGCACTCCTCTGGTTTCCAGTGGTCGTGGCCAGGTGACCCCGGCACCTCCTGCTCTGCCAGGGCTGGGGGGACAGCACCCGAGGTGGGACGAGGACAGCACCCACCGCTGCCCCGCCGGGGGGTCCCTCGCCCGCAGGGCTGCCGGGTGCCTTGCCGTCACCATTCCCACCAACGCCTCAGCATCTTCTAAATTAGTCTTCAGGCTCCCCAGTTTCACACCTCCTGGAGCATCTTGTCCTTTAGTCAGAGGGCCTCCAGGACACAGCTTAATTAAACAACCCTTCCGAACGCAAGCCAAGCGGCGGGAGTGCCCTCTCAAGCTGCCAGCCCTGGTGGAGGCCGAGGAACCTCTTCATCCTCGCA
>NW_009260627.1:90523-93050 GCF_000687185.1 Egretta garzetta
CCGTGCCCGCCTGTGCGGGGGGGGCAGCTGGGGGTGCAAGGGCTCACGACTCACGCAGCTAAAAGCACGGGCATAGGCAAGCCGCTCTTTTCTGATCCTTTCCACAGGTTTTAAAAAGAAAAAAAAGCAACCAAAAACGATTCCTACTCCTCATTTTGATGAACAGCTTCACCGTGAAGTAACAGGGGACACCGAATCACTACCTCCTTTCCAATCTCTAATCAGCCGTTTTCACATCAAGGCTTTATTTTCTATTTATTTATTTTTACTTCCTACAAGCTCAATGCCGCTGACGACAGGTCAGACGCCGATCCAGCTGCAGAAATAGCAAAAAGAGGAGGAAGCCCCAAGGCTCCCCGAGGGCCCGGCACAGCCCGTTAACGCCATGGCTCTGTCCCTTCGGAATAAGCTGCGACGGCGGCCACCAGCCCCCGGTGCAGGACGAGCCGCCGCGTGCGGGATCCGGGAGGAACAGGCTGGCCGTGCCGGAGGCTGCCGCACCGCACCCGAAATCCCGCGGCTCTTCAATGGTCAGCATGGGATCCCCAGGCCAGCACGACAGGACCGACTTGGGTTTTTGCCTTAAAACTGCAAAGCAGCTCAGAATGAAAACCACTTGGGGGGCATTAATCATAGCATCTACTTGGAAAATAATATTTTCAAAAATTATTTCTCTTCCCAAAAAATTGGGTTCTACCCTGCGCCTATCTATATCAAGGAAAAGAAACAACTTTTTTCCTTTGGCTTACTCACACATTAATTATGTCCTGGCAGTCTTACAGATCTAAACACACGCATTGCTTAGCAGCTTTAATCCTGAATTACCTCTCCCGTCCTGCAATACAAAGCTCCACGCGACTGCGACGGGGCAGGCTGCTCGAACAAGCAGGCCGTTCACTCGTAACGCGGACCAGGAGCATTCTTGGAGTTCTCCTGCTCGTTGCGCTTCTGTCCCCCGAATGGCAGAGTTTCAGGCACCAGAGCTCAAAAGCAGAGGGGATGAACTAAACTGACCTGAAAACTCTGCCCCTTCAGGGGAAAAGAAAAAAGAGGCAAGGAATACTTAGCTACAAAAACAGTGCCTTTCCGTGCAAAACGCGCGGCACGAGCGGGTGTTTGCTAACGAACGTCACCGTTTCCTATCAGATTGCTGCCGCTTCCACCTTCGGAAGGCCGGCTGGGATCAGCGAAGCCGCCTGTGATTTCCAAGCCCTGGAGGAGGCGAAGGGACAGCGCAGGTAGAGCTCCTCGGCAGGACAGAGCGGGCTTACAGCGAAGGGCTGGATTCGCCCCCGCACACGCCGCGGCCATCGCCACAGCCGAGGTTACCAACACAGACCCTCGCCGAGGAGGCAACAGCTCACGCTGGCGAGAGCGGCTTCAGGGAACCCGCGGCGGTTCCCAAAGTCAGCCTGCGCAGATGTCCACCACGCACAGCGAGCGAGCGCCTTGTCCAGAGTAGAAAAAATAGGTTACTTAAAAATAGGCCCCTAATCCAAACAAACACGCACCCCGACGCCGCTGCTTCGTAAAGATAAAACAAACAAGCATAGAGGATCCACATCCAGGAACACGGGCAGTTATCTTAACGACTTCCTTATGTTCCCCTGACGACTTTTGTATCTGCAGAGCTGGGTTTTTCGTCCCGTAGCTGCCAGTACAAGCAGATATTTCGACTGGGCAGAGCCGTGGGCAGATATTTTGACTGGGCAGAGCCGTGCCACGGCTCCGTTATCACGCGGCTCCCCAGCAGGGACGGCCCAGAAGAGCTCACCTCGACACACAACGGCACCGGCCCCGCTCCGGCAGCCAGGAGGTTGGTATTTATGTAGTTTTATTGGGTTAAAAGAATGAATTCACCGGTGACACTTCCACCCCGGTGCCCAACGCTCAGCTCCCAGGTCAGCCGTGCTGGCAGAACGCCGGTTTTTAACGGGCGGTTCGAGGCAGGAGCTTCTCAAGGCTCACATGGGCTGCAGGAGTAAGGGAGCAACGGCGTAACTAAAGAGTCCATCGTCCCTGCCTGCCTGAGGACCAGCATCAACTGCTAAAAAACAAACCGGAGTTCCGGAGGTGCCAGCAAATTAATCACGCAGGACTGCAAGGGCTGATGAAAATGACAGTAAAGGGGAAATTAAAGACCCCCCTGGATCCGATCCCACAAGCAAAGGCAGCGGGGTCAGCGAGACGGCCACTGCCCACACACGCACAAACCATCTCCCAAAATCCAGGGGCGAACTAAAGCCCTCGGGGTGGGAGGTGGGGAACCAGCAGGTCCCGAAGGCTGCGCTCTGTGAGAGGGAGGGAGCATCAAAGAGGCCAAAAAGCCGCGTTATTAATAGCACTTGACCATGATATAACGAAGGGTGATCAAATCTCCTTTCCAGCCGTGGACCGGAGGGACTCCCAGCTCGGGTGGCAGACCTTCGCCCAACCGGCAGCGAACACAAAGCCCTGTCCCCCGTTCCCAGCACGGTCCCAGACTCAGCAGGTCCGGCCGGCCGGGGCCGGGAAAGGCGCGCACACC
>NW_009260627.1:93087-94173 GCF_000687185.1 Egretta garzetta
AGAACCACAACGGCCCAGCCTCCAGCCTGCGCTGCCTGCCTAGGAGTTTACTGCTCCCTACCTAGCTTGGTTTTAAAGTAAAGCTAATTAACGAAGTAAACGGTTTTATCCGACACTAACAGGTTGTGCAATTAGGGCTTTCAAAAACAAAACGCCAGGCCGGTTACATTCAAGCAGCTGAGGGCAGCAAAAGCGTAACGGAGCTCAGCACTGGATCTGGGCTTGGAGACCGACCACGGGACCAGTGCCACCGCCGGCGCCTTTTTTTAATCAGCGCGGCCTCCAAGTTGGATAAGCAGAAGGAGAATTTTTAGAAGCAGAGGGATAACCTCAGGGAAAACGCTGCTTTTCAATCACCTGCTCATACACCCTCCTTTCAACAAACAAATCCACGTGGGATTTATGACACCGGGATGCCCTTTTATTTCCCTTCCGTCACCAAAATCCAGGCAGATCTTGAAATAAAACTCACTGCACGGTAACGCAGTTCCTCCCACAGAATCGGTCTGGAGCCCAGCGTGCGCCGGACAGACATCTGTCCCCTGCCCGGAGGAAGAGGAGGGGAGAGCACTTGGCAAGGAGAGAATTCTGACGCACCAACACACGCCAACCAGCCCACGAGCCAAACACAAGCTGAGCAGGACACAGAAAAGCAAATTTTTTTCTCTTTCTGACGGCCTGTGGGATGAGGCACGCTCCATTCCACCACGACCATCAGGGCATGGCAGACCCTGCCGGCCACACCACGAGGGACCTCAGGAGGCTTCACCGCACGTCTGCCGCCTCGTTCCCTCCCGGGAGGGAAGGACAGACAGGAGGATCGCTGCTCTGGGCTCTGCACGTGCGCCCGCCTCGCCTTCAGGAAGCCCAAACCAAAAGGCACGGTCTGAAGCAGGTTATAAAGAAAGTCTGCCATGGTTTTTTCTTTTTCCTCCACTGTGGGAGTTCATTCCAGGCCTGCACGTTTCGGGAGGAACCCGGGTTACAGCTTGCTGCACGCCGTGCGCGATGGCGCGGCCCCGCACAGCCAGAGCTGCTCCGGGCTGCCACGGAGCGCAGGGGCCGGGGCCGGGGGGGCGTAACGTG
>NW_009260627.1:94310-94631 GCF_000687185.1 Egretta garzetta
CCCACCCCCAAACCCTGGCCCTCAGCACCGCCTCTGCCCGGCTGTTAAATCCCCCCCGGGCTGGGGACTCGACCCCCCGCCTCCCTGCTCTGACGCCCGGGTCTGTGCTCCGACAGCTCGGCCTCCCCCGCCCGCGCTCTCCGGGCGGTCAAAGATAAAGTCAGGCTCTCCTCTCCCGCCGGGATGCGGCGAGGGCGAAGGCCGTGTGTAGCCCGGGAAGCCTGAACACGAGCTTTGCGTGAGCTTGTGCCGGCACAACTCCCGAGAAAACAACCCCCCCAGATTGCCCACCCACCTCGGCCGCTCCGCTCCAGCCCCACG
>NW_009260627.1:102369-110322 GCF_000687185.1 Egretta garzetta
CGCCGGGGGCCACCCCCCGGGCGGCGCCCCCGCCAGCTCCACCAGCAACGCTGCCCACGTGGAAATACTACCCGGGAGGCACGCGAGGGATGAAGAGGGTTACTGTTCAAAGTAATAAATAAATGAAATTTTATAAAAACGCACACTCCGATCCAGCTGAGCATCGCTCCAAGTTTCTGGGCCAAGGCAGGGAACAGAATGAGCAGGCAGGAGCCAGGAGCTCCCCAGCCCCGCTCCCAGCCCGAACGCTCGCCCATCGGCCCCGCTCCTCTTCTACAGGCGGCTGCACTTGGATGCCAAAAGACAACCGTTTCTGCAGCTCTCAGAACGGTGATTCCTCGAGAGGAGCTTCATTCCTAAACGAAGCAGAGGCTGTGCGAGGCACGGAGGTTTCCAACCAAGCTGGGAACGAACACCGGCTATTTCCTGGCAGAGCTTCCCAAGCATCCTCCAAAACTCCTTCCTCTCCCTTGCCCAGCCCGAAGCTGCGACGCACACGTGCAACCCCTGCTCGGTGCAAGTGCACGCCTAGAGAGAATTAACGGCCGCCAAAGCAGAAGGCACAGTAGCAAAACCCATCTAGTCCTGGAGACAAAGTCCCCTTTAAAAAACATTTCACCGTAAAGCCAGAAAAGCACAGCAGGTCCTTGCATTTCAGGGACTCTGCCAGGTCTGTGGGAAAGACGGGGTCACAAGAGTTCCTGCAGGGAAGGCGCGGTTCCGACAAGCCGGGTGGTGTACCTCCGAGGCTGCGGCCAGGGCACAGGAGGATTCGGAGGTTTCCAGCACGCTAACAGGGTGGGTGAAATCCTGCAGTGGTCCTGTTCACACAGCACCGGGAGGTCAGGGAGCAGCCAGATCAATGGTATCTCAATTAGCTGCTTGTATCTTATCAGCGCCGATTCCATGCTGACTTCAGATGGTAAGACTTCTTCTAAAGGCAACTCATCAAAGCATCCTACTGGCCGCAGAGGGTGCAAGCAGCGCCTCTGGCAAAGCAGGAGAGGACAAATGTAGATTTGGGCATCACGTGGGTGACGTCAACTCCAGCACCATGAAATAAATGCGCTAACACAATGGTTCATTAACTAAGGAAGGAGTGGTGACAATATTAGCATTGGCAGACAAAGAAGCAACCATCCGCTGGCATTCCCACCTTGCACGATGACTGCATCGAGCTTCCCAAAGACACACACACACACACCCAAAGTCCACATTCTCTTCCTATGTCAAAAGATTTCACTGCAAGTTCAAAGTCCAAAACCAATCGCCTTCCAAGCTGAGATCTGTAGGAAAGGATCAACTCCCAATAAAACCCCCATCTCCCAATGACGAGTACAGGAGTTCTCAGCCGCAGGGCTTGGACGCAGCATCCTCACCCTGGAAAGTTTTTTTTTTACCCCCTATCAAATTAATCGCCAGTTAAAAGCTGTGGTTGGAGCCCCCCTCCAGCACACGTGCTTTGCTGACCGCTGACGGGCCTGGGTTTAGGTGTAGCTCAGGCTCAAAGCGCTATGGGCAAACCCCGTACCCGGGGATATGCATCCAGGTCTCCTTTTGGCACCACCTTAACATTTTTATAACTTGTGCTCTGGTAAGACACCGAACCCCGCGGGTTGAACACCCCTCGAACAGGAGCGAAGACGGCTCCAGAAAGCTCGTGCTCGAGGAATCAAGACAGGGAAGCAGGAGACAGGGGCGGGGGGAATGAGAGAGGGAGGGGAAGAGGAGCTGCTGTGCCACGGCGTGAGTAAATGCCAAACCCTGCCCCGTGCCACCACCGCAGAGGGTCCAGCCCCGCACCGGCCCCCGGGCACCGCCTGGGCACACCAGGTTCGTGTCGCCCGGAAAACGAGCGGATCTCATCACGGTACCCAGATGCCCAGCTGCACTAAAGAGAGACCAGGAGAACCCACGGCAGGATCCCCGATTGCTCTAAACGCTGCCAGGACAGGGACCCAAACGAGACCCCAGACCTCCCCCAGCACCAGCAGAGCGGGCGGATACGGCCCCGCATCCCTACGGATGTCAGATGTCAGCGCGCGATCCCAACAGGAGCAATCTGATCTAGTTAGCAGTGTCCCTGCTCACTGCAGGGGGGTTGGACTAGATGACCACTAGTGGTCCCTTCCAACCCTAAACATTCTATGATTCTATGATTCTATGAGACAGGGGCGGGGGGAATGAGAGAGGGAGGGGAAGAGGAGCTGCTGTGCCACAGCGTGAGTAAATGCCAAACCCTGCCCCGTGCCACCACCGCAGAGGGTCCAGCCCCGCACCGGCCCCCGGGCACCGCCTGGGCACACCAGGTTCGTGTCGCCCGGAAAACGAGCGGATCTCATCACCAGATGCCCAGCTGCACTAAAGAGAGACCAGGAGAACCCACGGCAGGATCCCCGATTGCTCTAAACGCTGCCAGGACAGGGACCCAAACGAGACCCCAGACCTCCCCCAGCACCAGCAGAGCGGGCGGATACGGCCCCGCATCCCTACGGATGTCAGATGTCAGCGCGCGATCCCAACAGAAAACGAACCAAGGCTTTGGGGAACGCAGACTTGTACTATTTCCGTATTATTGTACGGAGACGGAGCAGGTATGAACCTAGCAAAGCAGACACCGTCAAGGGAACAGGAACGAATCCCCGTCGCCCAAAGCCCAGCCCCTTCACAGCCAGTTCCCCTTGGATCTCCAAACACGCCTGGAAGGTCCCCGGCCTCAGCAACGGCATTTCGCTGCCTCCCCACCTCGGGCTGCACCGAGGGCGACCAAGCAAAAAGATAAGCAGAGCAACCTCACCGATACCAGCCAACCTGGTTTAATGAAAACCAGGCTAACGAGCAAGCTCACTCTTCTTATTGAGATAACACGTCAAAGCTTTTGACCGAAACAGTCGATGGCGCACGTCAAACTTCTGTAAAGCCTTTGTAACCCCGGACGATGCCCTGATAAGGGCTGCTGCCAACAGAAAAATGAACAAAACCTGCATGAAATGGGTTAGAGGCGGGCAAGCGACAGACTGCAAGTAACCGGGAAGAGGAAAAACCCTACCCCCGGCGAGTACTATCTGTAGTAACGTCCCCGAGGAGCCTCTCTCGCCCCTTTTAGAGGGGGGTGTACGAAAGATCCCAGGGCTGGAAGCTGCGGGTAGACAAATTCATGCTAAAAATAACCACCAGCGGGTGAAAACAATAACGGCAGGGCGACTGTCAGCACATCCTGCGCGGGGAAAAGCCCGCCGGCTTCGTGCCACCGTGTTCACCCGAAACCTGCGCTCTAGCGCAAAACCAGGCTGCCGGGAGACGGGGGAGGCCGGGCACCTTTTGGGGTGTGCGCTGCTCCGGGGGCCGGACCGTGGACTGGCTGTGCCCCCCGGCTCTAAAACACACCCCACCCCCGTCCCTACGCCGTGCGAAACCGCTTCTGAGCGTAACCGAGCTTCAGCCTGATACGGGCAGGAAGAGATGAAAGGTTCAGCACTCACCGGCAACGCTTGCCTTTGAACAGGCCAGAGCCAGGGTAAAAATCTGATTTTCCCTGGAGTTCGGTCACCAACTCTTCGCTTTCCTCCACGGCTACAGCTACCCGCTTCAAACTCGTACTTAAAAAAAAAATTAAGTATCTTAGGACTCAGAGACAGAGCTAATCCCCGGTAGCGCCTGCCGATGCATCCCCGCAGCACGCGCGGGGATCCGAGCAGCCCAGCCTAACGAGCAAGCCCTGCTAAAACTCACGCTTCCACTCCCTACCAACAGCGCTCCCCTGCCTCCCCTGAAAGATTTCACCGTGCCAGGGAAAAGCCACCGGCGCTGTCACTTGTTTCAACCACCAAAATCGTGCCATGTCAAAAAAGAAAAACCCAACCCTTTTGCTTTTGAAAATCCGTCAAAAATGAACCCTTTTGCTTTCAAAAAAATCCATCCAACACCCACCTCTGCTTCAGGGCAAGAGCCCGTGCTGCCGCAGGCGCGCGTGCAGCCGACACAACCCCCGTTTTCTGCTTCCAGGGAACGCGCAAGGAGCGGCGTCATGCGCGGTACGGCCACGCACCCACCGCGCTGAGCTGCGAGCAACAGCTCGGGACGCCGAAAAGCAAATGGCCGAGGGGTCTCAGGGGACACGTTAACTGGAAGCCGCACTAGCGGAGAGCAACGGGCACCGCCGAACTTCCCAGGGAGGGCCGCGGCGCAGTTACGCCGCGCGGTACCGCGTTCGGAGCGAACACACGCCTTGCTGAGGGCGTCCACCCGCACGTGTTGGGTTTCAACCTGCAACCGGCTATTCCCTTGCAAGGCGCCACGCGCTGCGCTGCAGGTTTTCAAACCCAGAAGCAACTGGAACATACCAGCTGTGAAAAAGCAAGAGTAAAGAGAAGTCCCTCTTTTGCAGGAAAAGCCCACCTGTAGGCGATTTGATTAAAGAGACCGGGTCTCTGGCTGCTCCCTGCCTGCCCTGCCCCGCTCTGCTCAGGGAGAAGAGCAAGTCAGCAGCTGAATCACCAGGGCTGCCACGCTTCTGCAGGGCCTCCAAAAATAACTCATCTGGAAATTCCTTGGAGGCATAAACCTTGCTTCATCAGGACTGCAGAGATCCAGTTTCCTTAATGGAGCAGAGTGGATGTGAACCGGCCTAAGGATTTAGGATGGCGTGTAAAGAATATGAAAAGCAACTTCTTTCAGAAGCTGTTCTAGCATGCGGTCAGTATTAAGAACAAAAAAAAAAAAAAAAAAAAAAAAGTCGGTCACATAAATCCTCACGTCGCCGAGATGAAACAATCTGCCTGCCCAGGAATCAGACGCCGAGTTCCCGATCGTTCGCCTGATACGGCGGTTCCAGGGCCTTGCCCTGTTCTCACCAGCCAGCTCTGTACACAAAGCGAAATGCCTTCTTAGCAACGCCGCTGCGGCAACTTTCATCTGGATCGACGTGAACGCCCACACCTCCACCTTCCCCTGCAGCCAAAACCCCTCCGGGAGCCCCAGGCCACGGGCCCTCGCTGACACACCAGCCCGAAAAGCCGGGCGAGGGAGCAGCCTCGCACCCACCGGTGCCAAACGCAGCGCCTCCCCGCCACAGTCAGGGTTCGGAGGTGCTCGCCGCCTTTTTTTTTACCGCCCTGAACCGGCGCGTTATCCCTCGTGGAAGCCTGAGCCGGGCGGGACCATCCGGAGCGGACCCCGGCTGCGTCACCTGCAGCGCGCACAGAACGTAACTCGCCGGGTTTTTTGTTAGCACGCGAGAACTCGGCGCCGCTGCCACGCAAGGGCAGGGAGCTGAGGATTTCTGTTTCCCTACCGACAACTAAAAGCACGTTTTACCGAGCAGGCTCCCAGCTCTGACCTCAGGGACCGTCACAAGGACACAGAGCAGGCACCAGTGCCCACGGTGGCTTCACCGATTCCCAGCCCTCCGCCGAGGCTGGCTCCGGCAGCAGCGTGCCACTACAGCCTGGCTCCCGGGGGGAAAACCCACCCCGCCTCCGGAGGAGCTTGGGCTTCTCCTTCCTTTTTTGTTGGGTTGTCGGCTTTTGGGGCGCAGGGGAGGGAAATAAGGGGGGAGACGGCAAAGACCCGACGGCCAGCTACGCTCGCTGACCCAGCTCGTTAGAGGACCCCAACACACCAGAGCACCCCGGTTCGTTAGAGCACCCCGGTTCATCAGAGCACCCCGGCTTGCTGGAGCACCCGGGCTCATCAGAGCACCCCAGTTCATCGGAGCACCCCAGTTCATTGCAGCACCCAGCTCGTTAGAGGACCCCAACACACCAGAGCACCCCGGTTCGTTAGAGCACCCCGGTTCATCAGAGCACCCCGGCTTGCTGGAGCACCCGGGCTCATCAGAGCACCCCAGTTCATCGGAGCACCCCAGTTCATTGCAGCACCCAGCTCGTTAGAGGACCCCAACACACCAGAGCACCCCGGTTCGTTAGAGCACCCCGGTTCATCAGAGCACCCCGGCTTGCTGGAGCACCCGGGCTCATCAGAGCACCCCAGTTCATCGGAGCACCCCAGTTCATTGCAGCACCCAGCTCGTTAGAGGACCCCAACACACCAGAGCACCCCGGTTCGTTAGAGCACCCCGGTTCATCAGAGCACCCCGGCTTGCTGGAGCACCCGGGCTCATCAGAGCACCCCAGTTCATCGGAGCACCCCAGTTCATTGCAGCACCCAGCTCGTTAGAGGACCCCAACACACCAGAGCACCCCGGTTCGTTAGAGCACCCCGGTTCATCAGAGCACCCCGGCTTGCTGGAGCACCCGGGCTCATCAGAGCACCCCAGTTCATCGGAGCACCCCAGTTCATTGCAGCACCCAGCTCGTTAGAGGACCCCAACACACCAGAGCACCCCGGTTCGTTAGAGCACCCCGGTTCATCAGAGCACCCCGGCTTGCTGGAGCACCCGGGCTCATCAGAGCACCCCAGTTCATCGGAGCACCCCAGTTCATTGCAGCACCCAGCTCGTTAGAGGACCCCAACACACCAGAGCACCCCGGTTCGTTAGAGCACCCCGGTTCATCAGAGCACCCCGGCTTGCTGGAGCACCCGGGCTCATCAGAGCACCCCAGTTCATCGGAGCACCCCAGTTCATTGCAGCACCCAGCTCGTTAGAGGACCCCAACACACCAGAGCACCCCGGTTCGTTAGAGCACCCCGGTTCATCAGAGCACCCCGGCTTGCTGGAGCACCCGGGCTCATCAGAGCACCCCAGTTCATCGGAGCACCCCAGTTCATTGCAGCACCCAGCTCGTTAGAGGACCCCAACACACCAGAGCACCCCGGTTCGTTAGAGCACCCCGGTTCATCAGAGCACCCCGGCTTGCTGGAGCACCCGGGCTCATCAGAGCACCCCAGTTCATCGGAGCACCCCAGTTCATTGCAGCACCCAGCTCGTTAGAGGACCCCAACACACCAGAGCACCCCGGTTCGTTAGAGCACCCCGGTTCATCAGAGCACCCCGGCTTGCTGGAGCACCCGGGCTCATCAGAGCACCCCAGTTCATCGGAGCACCCCAGTTCATTGCAGCACCCAGCTCGTTAGAGGACCCCAACACACCAGAGCACCCCGGTTCGTTAGAGCACCCCGGTTCATCAGAGCACCCCGGCTTGCTGGAGCACCCGGGCTCATCAGAGCACCCCAGTTCATCGGAGCACCCCAGTTCATTGCAGCACCCAGCTCGTTAGAGGACCCCAACACACCAGAGCACCCCGGTTCGTTAGAGCACCCCGGTTCATCAGAGCACCCCGGCTTGCTGGAGCACCCGGGCTCATCAGAGCACCCCAGTTCATCGGAGCACCCCAGTTCATTGCAGCACCCAGCTCGTTAGAGGACCCCAACACACCAGAGCACCCCGGTTCGTTAGAGCACCCCGGTTCATCAGAGCACCCCGGCTTGCTGGAGCACCCGGGCTCATCAGAGCACCCCAGTTCATCGGAGCACCCCAGTTCATTGCAGCACCCAGCTCGTTAGAGGACCCCAACACACCAGAGCACCCCGGTTCGTTAGAGCACCCCGGTTCATCAGAGCACCCCGGCTTGCTGGAGCACCCGGGCTCATCAGAGCACCCCAGTTCATCGGAGCACCCCAGTTCATTGCAGCACCCAGCTCGTTAGAGGACCCCAACACACCAGAGCACCCCGGTTCGTTAGAGCACCCCGGTTCATCAGAGCACCCCGGCTTGCTGGAGCACCCGGGCTCATCAGAGCACCCCAGTTCATCGGAGCACCCCAGCTCGTTAGAGGACCCCAACACACCAGAGCACCCAGCTCATCAGAGCACCCAGTTCATCAGAGCACCCCAGCACATCAGAGCACCCCGGCTCACCAGAGCACCCCAGTTCATGAGAGCATCACAGCTCATCAGAGCACCCCAGTTCATCGGAGCACCCCAGTTCATTGCAGCACCCAGCTCGTTAGAGGACCCCAACACACCAGAGCACCCCAGTTCATGAGAGCATCA
>NW_009260627.1:117167-117647 GCF_000687185.1 Egretta garzetta
GCTCATCAGAGCACCCCAGTTCATCGGAGCACCCCAGTTCATTGCAGCACCCAGCTCGTTAGAGGACCCCAACACACCAGAGCACCCCAGTTCATGAGAGCATCATGGCTCATCAGAGCACCCCAGCTTGCTGGAGCACCCTGGCACACCGGAGCACCCCCCAGCACACCGCAGCACCCCCCAGCACACTGCAGCACCCCAATTCATTAGAGCACCCCGGTTCATTGGAGCACCCCAAACACATGAGAGCACCCCGGTTCATCAGAGCACCCCTGGCTGATCAGAGCACCCCCCGGGACACCGCAGCACTCCCCGGCTGATCAGAGCACCCCAGTTCATCAGAGCACCCCCGGTACACCAGAGCACCCCCCGGCTCACCGCAGCACCCCCCGGCACACCAGAGCACCCTGGCTTGTCAGAGCACCCCAATTCATTGGGGCACCCAGCTCATTAGAGGACCCCAACACACCAGAGCACCCC
>NW_009260628.1:0-4750 GCF_000687185.1 Egretta garzetta
GGGGCTTGCTGTCGCTGCAAGGCCGAGGGCAGAGCGGGGCCATCAGCTGGGGCCCAGGGCTGTGAAGGCTTTGGGCAGGCTGGTGTAGCCACCCTGGTTTGTCTGGCTGGTGGACAGGGGCTCTCTGCCCCCTGCCCGGGACTGGCTTCCTAAAGAGCAAAAGCTCTCCGGGAGGGGTGATGCCCCACAGCATGCACACTGCCTGCGTGGTGGGCTGCAAGGCTCCTGCAGCTCCCCAGAGGCTGTGCGGCTGTTGGGGACTGGTCACCGGTCACCTTGGCAAGGTGTCACTGAGGATTGCATGGGGCATCAGTGCACGGGGCTGTGCCAAGCATCTTATCTCTCCTCAGGTGCAGCTACAGGGCTGGGACTGCTGATGCCTGAAGTCTGGGATGCCCTGAGGTACTCGGACCTTCCAGACTGCCCAGTGTGGGTCCCAGTACAGCCATGGGGGCTCAGCACAGAGGGTACATTAGCCCCAGGGACCTGGTTCTTCTGCGCTGAGTGGTGGACCCAAGCGATAATGCATTTTACCTTTGATTTCCCTTTATTTAGGTGCAGGTGTCAACAAGGCAGGACCCTGGGAAGGAAGCTGTGTTCTACCACCACAGTCCTGTGGGATCATTCCTGGGATCAGGAAGGGAGGGCTGGGCAGGGCAACCCTTGGGCGAGACAGACACGGATAGGTAGGATCATCCCGCCCCAGCCAAGTGGCCCCGTGCAGGAGAAGGAAGGCTCACACCCAGCAGGGCCACCCGGCGCCCCCCGGGGAGCAACCCCTGCCCCAGCCCGCTGTGGCACACAGGGGACCGTGGTCCCTCTCGCAGGTAATCGATGGCAGCAGATCCCGATCGCTTTCATTATTATTATTTTCTTATGCATGTGCGCACAGGAGATTTATCGCCAGCTACGAAGGCAAAATCAATTATTCATGTTATAAATTAGAAAATGATTTATGTTTGTGGGAGGCCAAGCAGCGTGGAGCCCCTGGCCACGTGGGATCTGGGTTTGTCTGGGAATGGCACCAGACACCCCCTGCCAGCACTTCCCTGGCCTCTCCCTCCCTGCCACACCCTGGGGTGTCCCACCCAAGGGTGCCCCCATCCTGTCACAGCCCAGGGTGACCCAGGGACAGTGACTGGGAGGGAACACCCAGCCTCTCCCACTCTGTCAACCCAGGTGCCTGGGGACGGAGCCTGAGGAAGGCTGGGGACCGTGGTGGCCCGGTCGTCCAGGCTGGTTTGGCAGGATGATGCTCCACAGCAGTTTCCATGGCAGCAGCAGCGCTGTCTGAGCACTGTGAGGTGTGGGCTGTGGAAGGACCCCCTTGTTTTCCCCTGCTGGAGACATCCTCATGTGTCCCCTCCAGCCCCAGCAGCTCTGTCCATGCTCCTGCCTCCTGCAAGGGACACTGTGGTACCCTGCAGGCTGCCACCGATGGGGACAGGGACCCATTGCACTGCTGACACCCCCACGATCCCCAGGAAAGGGGATGGGTGAGGGCAAGGGGGCTGTGTAAAGGCACCCTGCTTGCACCAGCCCCTGAGGCCAGCTACCCAAGAGCGGGGCTACAGGGCTTTGCGTGGCCGTGGCCCGCCTTCTCCTGGGCTAGGGGCCGTCTCAGGGGTCCTGTGAGCCTTCCCAGGCATGAAGATCCCATTCCCCAAAGGCTGACTGATGTTCTGCTCAGAGCAGGGTGGCACTGGGCCCCCACTGCTCCCAGTGGTGGGGCAGGGGGTTGGCTGTTGCTGCCTGGTCTGCCCCCAGCCCAGCCATGCCCCAGGCGCTCAGCCCAGTGCTGGTGAGAGCTGCAGCATCCCATGGCTCTGCACTGGGGGGCCCAGCACCCCAGTCTTGGCTGCCTTGGCATCCTAAAACCCACTGCCCACGTCACACAGCCAGCAGGAGCGAGTGCCGGGAGCTGGCCGTCCGCTCTCCGCTGATAGTCAGGGCTGCTCTTGCTTTGAAGAGTCTCGATCTAAAGCTGCCATGTCTGTGCCTCCCAGGGGACGGCAGAGCGGGCCGGGAGTGCTGCCTGGCTCGCCTTGTCTGTTCATCTGCAGCTGCGTCAGCCGGGGCCGCGGGGAGGTGCAGGCTGAAAGGAGCAGCGCGGGAGAGAAAGGAGCTGTCAGCGGACCCAGATCTGGGTCTGATCGCAGGCGAGCTGTGCATCCAGCTCCCGCTCGCGCAGCATCCTGCGCTGGGCTGAGCCCTGCCCCTCGGGACAGGAAGGAAAGGCAGCTTGGGGCGACCTCGGCCCTGCTCTGGCTCCCGAGCAGCCTTTTCTCCCCTAGCCGCCAGAGAGCCTGTCACCCCCTGTGACTCCCAGGGCTGGCAGGGAGCTGAGGACTTGCTGGCTCAACACACACATGGGGGTGTCAGAGGAGGGAGGGGGTTTGGCTGTCCCCTGGCTCCCTGCCAGGCTGCGAGCAGGAGGAACACCAGCAGCCAGGCACAGCTCGGGGACAGGGAACCACCTTGCCATGGGGTACTGAGGCTGCTGCAGCCACATCAGCCCCCAGCCAGCCCTGGGGGCCCTCCGGGGCCACACGCAGGGTGCAGAGGAGTCCCTGTGTGCACTGCTCTGGCTCTAAAAGAACCAGACAACCCAGGGAGCTCAGAGACCTGCCAGCGTGGCACAGGACCCCCTCCCCTGAGCTGTGAGCACTGGCCTTAGCACTGAAATAAATGAGTCACGTTCTGGGGCCGAGCATCGCCTCAGGCGCCTTGCTGCGCCCCGGTCCCGGGGAGCCCAGCGCCGGCCCGTGCTCGTGCGAGCATCCCTCTGATTTATTGCTGCAGAGCAAATGCTTACAGAGTGGTTTTGGCAGAGAAAAGCCCTGGGGAGCTGCAACGGGCACGCAGGGGCAAGGAGGGAGTCAGCCGCAGGATGCAGGGTGCACCCAGAGCACCCACAGCCCTGGGTCTCTCCCCCACACCCGGCCAGGGGACACGCTCAGCCCGCAGGGAGGGGACTGCGGAGAACTCGGGGCTGGGGTGGATTAGATCTGCTTTGCATTATTGCACCAAACACCTGGGGACTCGGCAGCTCGTGACAGCGCTGTATAATGCGAGGAACCAGCCCGCGGTGCGGGCAGGCGCCGGTGCTGCCGGCGGCTCGCAGGCAGGGAGGCGATGGGGCCGTGCCCCTCGGAGCATGGGCTGGCTGAGGAGGGGGAAGCCGGGGTCTCTTGCTCCCTGTTTCCCTGCACATCTACAATGAACAGGCACCAAAGGCAGCGCTTGTGCTGCAGGAATCAATACCGCTCCAGGAGCGGCCTGGGTGCTCCTCCCTGCGCTCCCCCGGGAGCCTGCCCACCAACACCTCTCCCTGAGCTATCCCTGTTGTCTCCTTCCCGCTATTGTCTCGCTTTCCAGCACTCTCAGCAGGACGGTGCAGCAGCACGGGGTGGCCGGTGGCAGCCCTGGGACCAGGGAGCTTTGCTAGCCCGGATAGCCTGGCTCCTTCGGGAGATGGGGAGAATAAGCAAGTGCTCTTGGAGGGGTTCCAGGTCTCATCCTGAATCGAGGTAGCTCCCGCTGGCAGCGTGTCGCAGCCCGCTCCATCGTGGCCTGTCCTGCCGCGGTCCCTAGGAGATACCAGGGCGCTGTGGATGGCTCCGGCAGGCAGAGATGCTGCCAGGAGGTGGTTTCTGCCTGGCAGCCAATGCTCAGGGATGCTGCAACTGGAAGCAGCTCCCAGTCTCGCCCAGCGCTGGCCGGGGCAGTGCCGCCGCGTCGGGTGACAGCCAGTGCCCTGTGGGAAGGAACCCAGCTGCTTGCAATAGACCGTGATTTGAATTGATTCATCGGCGGGATCCACTTGGAGCTGATAAATCTTTCAGGAGCCCTGGCAGAGGAGGCTGAGCTGGGGCAGGATGGGCATCCCCATGCCTGCCTGCAGCTGCACGGCTCCTCCGAAGCAGCCGGCTGCCCTGAGTGTGCACTGGCCCCATGGGTCCTGCCAGCCCCATCGGGCTGCTGGCAGTACCCCAGTTTTCCCCGCGGTCTGTTTGCTCTTCGGGGATGCTGAGCTAGAGCCTGCTGTCTTCACCCTGCTGAGACCTCCCCAGCCAGGGAGCCCCGTCCCAGGGCTCCTTTCACAAGGGACCCCATCATCCCTGACAGAGAAGAGCTGATGGTCCCTGGTTCCCTCACAGCACCAGCCCCTCCTGTGTCGCGTCCCCTCTCCTGAGGTGGGGCAGGGCAGTCCCCAGGCCGAGCACTGGCACTGGTGCATCTCCATGCCAGCCACAACTCTGGGATCCCGGGGGGACAAGTCCAGCTCATCCCATGGGAGCATGCCCTGCAGGGGATGCGGGACTGCCCTCGCTCCCCCACCCTGCACCCCAGCGGGTAGCAGGGGAAAGCAGGGACAGGGACTGCGAGGCGGGAGGCGAGCGCGGGTGGATCCGGTTACAGGCAGCACGGGGCAGAGAGATAGGCAGAGAACAGCAATGCAGCAAAAAGGGCTTTTAGTGATAATTAATAATTAACATTTCTAATGATGTCCCGGCGACAGGAAGAGTCCAAGCGGGGACCTGGGGGCACTGCACACGGTGACAGGAGTGGCTGGGGACCGTGCGGGGGCCGGGGAGGCTGTGCAGAGCCAGGGGCTGGGGTGGGAGAGAGCTGCAGGGCTGGGGGTCCCGCGGCAGGGGCTGGGCACCCCTTGGGGGGGCTGGGCACCCCTGGGGTCCCCCTCGCTGGGCCGTGCCCCGGGCCCCGCCTTTGGGGCCAGCTGCTGCCA
>NW_009260628.1:6227-9029 GCF_000687185.1 Egretta garzetta
TGCGCCTGCGCGCCCCGCCCGAAGCGGCCGCCTGCCCTGAGTGTGCACTGCCCCCATGGGTCCTGCCAGCCCCATCGGGCTGCTGGCAGTACCCCAGTTTTCCCCGCGGTCTGTTTGCTCTTCGGGGATGCTGAGCTAGAGCCTGCTGTCTTCACCCTGCTGAGACCTCCCCAGCCAGGGAGCCCCGTCCCAGGGCTCCTTTCACAAGGGACCCCATCATCCCTGACAGAGAAGAGCTGATGGTCCCTGGTTCCCTCACAGCACCAGCCGGGTCCCTCCTGTGGCCTCGCGTCCCCTCTCCTGAGGTGGGGCAGGGCAGTCCCCAGGCCGAGCACTGGCACTGGTGCATCTCCATGCCAGCCACAACTCTGGGATCCCGGGGGGACAAGTCCAGCTCATCCCATGGGAGCATGTCCCCTGCGGGATGCGGGACTGCCCTCGCTCCCCCACCCTGCACCCCAGCGGGTAGCAGGGGAAAGCAGGGACAGGGACTGCGAGGCGGGAGGCGAGCGCGGGTGGATCCGGTTACAGGCAGCACGGGGCAGAGAGATAGGCAGAGAACAGCAATGCAGCAAAAAGGGCTTTTAGTGATAATTAATAATTAACATTTCTAATGATGTCCCGGCGACAGGAAGAGTCCAAGCGGGGACCTGGGGGCACTGCACACGGTGACAGGAGTGGCTGGGGACCGTGCGGGGGCCGGGGAGGCTGTGCAGAGCCAGGGGCTGGGGTGGGAGAGAGCTGCAGGGCTGGGGGTCCCGCGGCAGGGGCTGGGCACCCCTTGGGGGGGCTGGGCACCCCTGGGGTCCCCCTCGCTGGGCCGTGCCCAGGGCCCAGCCTTTGGACCCAGCTGCTGCCAAGGATGTGGTAACGCTGTGATGAAGAGGACTGGAAGATGAAATTAAACACACCTCAGGGCTGACCGGGCCTCTGTGATAAGATAACGCCTTGCCAGGGGTTCCCGTGCCCAGCAAGCACCTGAGAGGGACCTCGCTGGCAGGAGGAGGGGACCGGGGAAGGGTGCTGGGAGGCAGCAGCTCACAGGGAGCTGCTGAGATGGGTGGCAGTCACCAGGTCACTGCCAGCCCTGGCACAAAGAGCCCCCGGGGCTGGGAGGTGTTTGGGCACAGAGAGCAGCAGGCTGGCCTGGGGTGTAAGACCAGAGCGGGCAGGGGACTGCGGGCAAGGCAAGAGGTCAGGCACTGAGGGACAGTGACGGGGAAGGGATAGCAGAGAGGATAGGGACAGAGTGAGCAGCATGGGAGTCCATCGCTGCGAGCCACCGCACGATGGGCGTGCAGTCGTGGGAGAGGCAAGAGCAACCCTAGGAGGAAGCAGGAGAGGTATTTCTGGCAGGGCTTGCTTGCATCCCTGCATGGCCCCCGGGGGACCTGCCTGTGCTGGAGCCAGCCTGGGAGAGGAGCAGGAGCCAGCCTGGGAGAAGAGCAGGGGCGTCACGGGGCTGCCAGGGGAGGCAGAGCCCGGGAGACCTGCGATGGGAGGACAGTGGCTCGTGCCCAGCACAGCGCAGGCTGCGGGGGAACGGAGCACTCGCTATAAATACATCAGCGGGGTAAACGCCAGGGAGGAGAAGAGCTATTTCAGCTAAAAGACAACGTTAGCACAGGAATGACTGGGGATAAATTATCCATGAATACATTTAGGGTGGAAATTAGACCCTCAGAGCAGGGAGGTCCCAGCGCAGCCCCCCCAGAGAAGGAAGCATTGCCAGGCAGGAGGCAGGGTTGGCTCGGAGGCTGAGGGATCCCGCAGCGTGCTGCGGTGACAGCACGTTCCCTCTTCTGGTGTCAGAAAGCAGCGAGGGTGGCTGCTGCAGCCTGCGCTGCTGCTGCCCCGGCTGTGCTGGTGGGTGCAGTGAACAGCAGCGCACAGGGCAGTGTGCGCGGTGGGGGGCGTGCACATCGCTGCACGCACGTGCGAGCGCAGGTGTACGTGTGTGTACGGGCTGTGCGCACATTTGGGCAGCGCATTGGGTGCTCACCCCCGTGTGTGTGTACAGAGAGCGTGTGCAGGTGGTGCAGCTGCATACAGATGGTTACATTTGTGCATATAGGTGCATGTGAGTGTGCTGACAGTGGGGAGGGGGGGGGTGCTGTGCACCCACCAGGCTCCATGCAGGTGTCTCGGCCTTCACAATGCTCTAGAAAGAGGAACAACAGCCCCAGTGAAGAATCTTGGAAGGTAGTGCCTTGAGTCAGCACTGCTCTGCTCACCTGCACCCAGTTTGTGTTGCACCATCTGGAATTTGCTGGAGGGGACAGACTGGGCCCTCCATGAATCCAGCTGATCCCAGGAGGATTCCTGACCAGCTGAGGGTCACCCAGGTCCTCGAGCAGCGCTGTCCCTGCTAGGGCCGTGGGGCTTACCTGGCACTGCCACCCCACAGGCTCACCCTGGCTGGCCGGAGCACTTGGCACTGTCAGGAAAAAGTCCTGTGCCACCCCTCCACCCACTGCAGTCCAAGCAAGGGGCAGAGCGGTCCCCAGCACCCTGCTCCCTTCTCCCCAGGGAGATCCTGGGGTGGCAGATGAGCCACTAGACACAGGGACGCAGAGTGCCAGGGCTGTCAGCCGCAAGGGAGTCCCCACTCCCAGGGGGCTGGGTCAGCATGGCTGGGGCAAGCACCCCAGGAGCAAGGACCAGGGAAAGCTGGGACACCTCTGCCCTGGGGATGGGAAAGGGGGGGGCCAGGTGTGCGAGGAGGTGGCTGGTGCTCATGCTGGCCCCAGTACAGCAAAAGAGCCTCCCCCTGCCAGTGTGCAGCCCTCAGTGGAGCGCAGC
>NW_009260628.1:10367-12214 GCF_000687185.1 Egretta garzetta
ATTGTCCCCACCGCCACTGTCCCCTGCGCATCCCCCTGTGCACCACACAGCCAGGCTCCCCGCACCCCAGCGCCCACGCCCTGCCTTACCACCCCACAAATGTCCCCGCATACATCCCCGCTTGTTTCACAGATGCTCTGTGCTCCCCTCTGCAGCTCCTTGCAAAGACCTGTGTCCCACCCAGGGTGCTCGCCCCACCACGTCCCCCATGCAGGTGTGAGCAGAGGGGTGGGATGGAGACAGCTGGGCCAGGCTGGGCCGGCACAAGGCACAGGGACAGATGCAGGGCTGTGGATTACAGCCATGGCAGTTGTTACCCTGAGGCACCTGCTGGCTGCTCTCATCCCCCAGAGAAACGTCCCAGCCCGGTGGGATGGCTGCATCCATGGGAAGGGCACAGAGGGGCTCCAACAGCGGGTACTGGGGAGCGCCTTGCAGCCTCACGAGTGGAAAATCACCCTGCTGGGTGCCAGTAGCATGGGCTGGGTGCTGCAGCATGCAAGGCCCTCTCAGCACACGTGCCCTGTGTGCAGGCAGTGCGTGTGTATCCACGGGGTGTCATGGTGTGAGCAAATCCCCGCTGACACGGCATGCGCGCCTGCGGAGCTGCATGTGTGCACCACGCTGCGTGTCCGGCTGTGCATGTCATGGGTGCGCACTTATGCACGCACCCAGGCATACTGGTGCATGTGTGCGGTGTGCTGGCAGGCCCGCCTGCGTCTGCCCGTGGGTGTGCACGCGCTCAGGGCCAGGGCCCGGCCCCGGTGTGCTGGCACGCCGGGTTTGCTGCCCCGGGGAGCCGGTGTGCCCAGCACCATTCGCAGTCTTGGCATGCTCAAGCTGGCTTCCTGCCGGCGTTTGCGTTCAGTACCTGCCGGTCGCAGGGAGGGCGTTGGGAGCCGGCTTGCAGAGTTTGTGCTAATAATTACCCAGGTGGTTACTAAATCTGGAATGAGCTAACGACTCAGCAGAGGGGGTGCTTGCCCTGAGCGCACACGCACGTGCAAGGCTGCAGCCAGGCACCGGGGCTGTGGGCCACCAGTGGGCAGAGTGCACCCGCAGCTCTGGGGTCCATGAGGGCATGCGAGCGCAGCATTGCACATGTGTCATGGTGACACTGGCCTCCCAGCCCCGTTGGGCATCCCAGCCTCCCCATGGCAGACCCTGCCCCACAGCCATGCCCCACAGCAGATTCTCTGTGCCCAGACACCGTCACGCAGCAGCAGGCAGCTGCGCAGCAAGCCCAGGGCTCAGCCAGGCACCCTGCGAGAGAGGGTCATCGGAAATGAAATCAAAGAGTACTTGATGGCCATGTGGAAGCACCTTCGTGGAAGACAATCACTGTGACTGGAGAGCTCTCGAATCCAGCACGGAGAGAAGAGCCAGGAGCAACAGGCAGAAGCTGTAGCCAGGCATGTTCACATGAGAAATAAGGGTTCCAGCAGGGCAGGTGATTAGCCGCTGGAAGCAGCCTGGACGGTGTGGGCTCCTGCGGCTCCTGCTGTCTCCCAGCATGTGTCTCCCACTGTCTGTCCTGGTGGCCACAGCCCCAGGCTCCATGCTGGGGCACCTGTGAACGTGCTCCACTGGGGTGACCTGGTAGCCTTGCGCAGTCCCAATCCCTGTCACAGCCACTTTCTGCATCCAGGGACTCACAAGAGAGCTCTGTGGCCAGCCACGCAGGAGGAAGACACACCAGGGAAGGCAGGCTGGCACGCTAAGTGTGATCCTGGCTCGGGCATCCACTGACTACAGGATTTTGGGAAAGTCAGTGTCTTGTGTGACCTGAGATGGGCCCTTTCTTGCAGTGCAGACTGGCTGCCGGGACGCAGCCGCTGCTGGGGTCC
>NW_009260628.1:12994-14769 GCF_000687185.1 Egretta garzetta
ATGCTGGGCTGGGGGGGGCGGGACCGGGCTCAGGAGGATGGAGCGGTGATGGGGGTGTGAGCTGGGACGGGGGGAGAGGCACCGGGGTGGCGAGGGACAGAGGGAGAGAAGGGGCAGCTCCTCTTTCTAGGGACATTTGTGCTTGGTCGTGGCTGAGCCCGTGGAGGGGCTGGGGGCTGTGGATAGAGGGGCCTGTCCGCACATCGGCCTGTGTGGGAAGGGGCTGGCTGTGCACCGGTGGGTCTGGGAGCAGGCGGGCGCAGCTGAGCCCCCCAAGGACCCGGTGTCCCTCTGGGCTGAGCTCGGAGGCTAAGGTGATTGCTCATCTCCACACTGCATTAGCTGCTGCTGGCTGAGCCCCAGCGTGCCAGGTCCGGCGCTGAGGAGTCCTGCGTGGGAGGGGAGAGGGACGGGACAGCCAGCAGCCGGGGGCTTCGTGCCCGTCGGAAGCATCCGTGATGGGATGCACATACGGGCCAGGGGCTGTGAGCGGGGTGTGGGAAGGAGCAGTGCCGAGCGCTTGGCAGCAGGGAGCAGCCGGGGCAGCGGGACCAGAGCTCATGAGCTTTGACCGGAGCAGAGGCACTGCAGGGGCTGGGCTGTTTGGGGCTGAAGTGCCATGGAGGGGGCACTGCTGGCAGCCTGGGACAGCACAGCTGCTGTGGGAGAGGGGCTGCGGGATGTCTCCTGCCTGTCTTCTGCCCTGGCGGGTACAGCTGTGGCAGCCTGGGAATGGCAGGAATGGGAATATGAGGTTACTGGGGCATAAGCAGCATGATGTCATGGGCTGCTGTGATGTCACCATGTTGTCACTGCTCTGGGGTGCCTTTGGGGTGTGATGAGGCCCTGCTGCATGATGTCGTGCAATGTCATAGCGGTGCTGGAGGTGGCTGCGGCCTGGGATGGGATGTCACTGCAGTGGTGGAGCATGACATCACTGGGGTGCGTGGTGCGGCGGGCGGCAGCATCACAGTGGCAGGCGGGATGGGGTGGCCGCACAGAGAGCCAGCTCCCACCCTCCCCATGATGTGGGCTGAGGAGCGTGCACGTAGGTACATGAGGAGCCATGAGCTCCCACCTGCAGTGAGAGGTCTGGAGCACAACCCCCTGCCTGCCCCATGGCTCCCTTCCAGACCCATCCCACCCTCCTCACAGGGCATTGCCAGCCACAGCTGTGTGTGGTGACAGATGAGCCCTACATGTCACATCCCTGCCATGGGGCCAGCATCTTCTCCTTGTGCTGCCTGGCTGCACTCTGTGTGGGTGCCCATGGCACCCCCTGCCTTGCTCCCATCCTCCTGCTGACTCCCCTGCCTGGCACCTTGGCTTCACGTCATCAGGGTTAGCCATGCTGACCAGACACCCTGGGGTGACTGCAGCTCCTGGGGTGACCTTGCTACCAGATGCCACAACACAAGCCAGGACATGGCCCTACTGGGACAAGATAGGCTGAGCTCTGCCCTACCTATAAGCAGGACCCCATAGCCTCAAATCTCAGGTGGAGCTTCATGCCAGGACCTCAGCACTGTCAGCAGCACACTGGGAACCACGAGGCCTTTCCCATCTTCCATGCAGAGCTTGGGCATACTACCCTCCCTCCCCTTTCCCAAAATGGCCTGGCTCTGGGCCGTGTGTCCCTTCCCCATGGCACCAAGCACCGGATCTGCTGGGGAAAGCTTTTTGTCTCCAATCAGGAACATTGTTTCTTCCTGGAAAGGCTCCATCCAGCCTGGAGGGATTTCGGCTGCAGCTGGATGGGTTGGGGGGGGTGGTGG
>NW_009260628.1:14887-16664 GCF_000687185.1 Egretta garzetta
ACCACTCTGCTTGGGCAGGGGCTCACATGGCAGCCCTGCACCCACATGTCCACACATGGGTGGCTCTGCCCCATGCTTGCTTCGTGAGCCCAGTGTGGAGCTGTGGCAAAGGCTCCCCCTCCCTCACCGCCTGGCACTGTATCCTGCACAACCCAGTGAAACTCCATCACATGTGCCTTGCGTGGGGCACCTGCACCAGGGAAAGACCTAGGCTCCTGCCCCTGGAGAGCTGCTCCAGACAGGATGGCAGGGTGATGGGCACAGTACCCAAAATCTGGCTGGGTGGTGGAGAGCATGGTGCCAGAGCAGGGCTGGCAGCACCGGAGTCTGTGGGAGGATGTGGGTCAGGCCAGGGAGGGGATGGGAGCAGTGCAGAGTAGAGCTGGGGGGACACACCACCCCCATCCACCTTGGGAATGGATGGGATTGGAGAGGGAAGGGGAGCAGGGCCTGTGCAGTGGGATGCAGGGCTCTGGGTGTGCTGGGCAGTGGGGCTCAAGGTCTCCTCTGCAGCTGGAGGACAGCCCCTTCCCACCCAGCCAGGTGGGCAAGAAAGCTGTTTGCTTGTGGCAGAGGAATCCTGGCCCCTCCAAAGACCCTTGGGACCATTCCCATCCCCAGGGGAGGCAGCAGCAGGCTGCTCCCACATTCTGGTGGGCCTGCCAGGATCCAAGTTGTTGGGTACCCTCCCCTCTCTGAGCCAGGCACACGTGGCACCATGCTGCTGCCAGAGCTTCCTTTGCTCACTGGCAGGGTCCACAGCGTGGGGACCAGCTGGCAGTGGGGCCGTACTCCCCTCTCCCCATGCCAGTGCTGGGGGCTGTTCCTGGCTCCCTGGAAGGGGGGCAGCCCTGCCTGAGGGGATGGCATGGTTGCATGGAGCAGTATCCCTGCCTCGGTGGCTGGGCGCCCCAGCCATCCCTCCGGGCTGTGAGAGTGGGACAGGCTGCTCTTGCTCCCAGCTGGAGTGCTGGCATGCGGATTTGTGCCCGCAGCCCAGGGGCATGCTGCTGGGCTCTTCCCCTCTGGAGAGGACTGCCTGGCCTGTGGCAAGGGCTAGCCATCCTGAGTGCCACCTTGCTCATGTTTGTGACAGTGCTACAGCCAGGTCAGAGCCAGCTCCAAAATCTCCACAGCCTTGCCAGCAGTGCTGGCAGACACCGTCCTCTGCAGTCCAGGTTAATTGAGCCTCTCCTCCCAGTCTCCCGTTCCTCCCAGCGTCTCCTTCCTATGATCACATCCCTGTGCAGACACCTTCCCCGGACAGCCCAGGAGGACCTCACCCCACAGAGCCCCTGGGAGAAATAGTGCCAGCAGGGTGGGGAAACTGAGGCACACAGGAGTCACCTGGCAGAGTATCCTCATTTTCTCCCCAGGGCCTTCCCCAGCCCTGGAGGGAGGAGAGGGGATGAGATCCCCAGCCAGGTGACTGCCTGCTTCCTTTGGTCCTGCCAAGGGAGCAGTGATTGGCATCAAGACTTGCCAGGACCTTGGATGCCGGTGGCCCCTTGGGGCAGGGTGAGCTGGGGCTGAGCCCAGCTTCGTCAGCACCCTGCAGTCCTCCTGGGTTCCTCCCATGGGATGGGCTCCCACAGCACTGCTCCTGCTCAGTGCTGGCTCCCGGCTCGCTGGGATACAGTCCTGTCCCAGGGAAGCCTTGAGAGTGAGCTGCAGCCAGGAGGGTCCGTGCCTAGGCATGCCAGAGCTGTGGCAGTGCCCACAGGTCTCGGTGCTGGTAGGGTGGCACAGGCTGGGGTGGGTGACAAGGTGTGGAAAG
>NW_009260628.1:16753-16984 GCF_000687185.1 Egretta garzetta
CTCTCCCAGGTGCCCAGGATGCTGGCGCTGTGCCTGCTGTCCCTGGCCTGGCTCAGCGAGGGCTCCCAGCGCAGCGAGCCCATGTTTGCGGCTGTCACCCACCGCCTCCTCCCGCCTGACTACGACAGCAACCCCACGCAGCTCAACTATGGCGTGGCTGTCACCGACCTGGATGCCGACGGTGACTTCGAGATCGTGGTTGCAGGGGGAGGGGGGTACCCAGCGCCTCGG
>NW_009260628.1:18710-19203 GCF_000687185.1 Egretta garzetta
TCCCAGGTGCCCAGGATGCTGGCGCTGTGCCTGCTGTCCCTGGCCTGGCTCAGCGAGGGCTCCCAGCGCAGCGAGCCCATGTTTGCGGCTGTCACCCACCGCCTCCTCCCGCCTGACTACGACAGCAACCCCACGCAGCTCAACTATGGCGTGGCTGTCACCGACCTGGATGCCGACGGTGACTTCGAGATCGTGGTTGCAGGGTGAGTGGTGTACCCAGCGCCTCGGTGACAGTGGGACCTGGATGCCCTTCAGGGCCAGGAGCTCCTCGCTCCTCTGTGGGCATGTGGCCGGCTGGGGGTAGTGTGCACAAGGGTGGTGGGCTGGGGGTCTGCACGCACCCACTTGTGTGTGTGTGTGTGTGCGCACCCACATAGGGTGTTGATGCCAGCTGGGTGCCTGCTCAGGACCATGTGGGTGCCCCCCTCCCGGCCCTGGGGCCAGGTCCCCCCCTCTGTGGGGCGGCTTCCCAGCGGCCGGGGTCCACCCTGCA
>NW_009260628.1:19317-20310 GCF_000687185.1 Egretta garzetta
CTGACCAGGGAGAGCGGGGGCCCCCATGATCCCCCCTGAGGGAGGAGGCTTGCACACGCAGGTGTACTCACCTGGAAGGAGCCCCTCACCCCCACGGATGCTGTCCGGCGGGGCTGTGGGAGCTGGGGGCACCACGGTGGCAGGCAGCGTCCGGCCCTCCCGCTGCTCTGAGCATCACCCTGGGGCAGCAAACCACTGGTAGCACCGGGGACCCCAGAGGGACCTGGGCCAGCATTCCCAGGCAGGCTGTGCCAAGCAGCCAGTCGGGGTTTTGTAAGCAGCCGTGGTGCCCGTTGTATAACTTGTTTACTGGTGCACCGGGCAGAAGCGGGCGGGGAGCCGGTGGGGCGCACCATGCTGAGAGGATTTGCCTTGCATGCTGGTTTCCCTGCCCTGGGAAAGGGCTGCAAGCAGGGACCTGCAGCCCATCCTGCCCCACTTGCTGCCCAGAGCCCGTCCCTGCCCTGGCATTGCCTGCGGGTACCCAGGCCAAGTAGACATGGGATGCCCAACACGGGTTGGAACAGGTCCAGGCTGAGCCCTCCCCATCAGCAGCCAGGAGCCAGCCCCACATTCGGCTGCTGAGGGCAGCCCAGGGTCCCTTGGCCCCCATGGACCACGCAGGTCTCTACTGTGCCCATCATGGGGAAAACCTGGTGTCACACCTGGTGTTCCCCCAGCGATGGGATGGGGGCTTTCATCCTGGTCCCAAGCCTCAGGGAGCCATCGCCCCTGCTCACACCTGCAGGTACAATGGCCCCAACCTGGTGCTCAAGTATGACAAGGCGCAGGGGCGGCTGGTGAACTTGGCAGAGGATGAGCGGGGCTCCCCGTACTACGCGCTGCGGGACCGGCAGGGCAATGCCATCGGTGTGACGGCCTGTGACATCGACGGGGACGGCCGTGAGGAGGTCTACTTCCTCAACACCAACAACGCCTTCTCTGGTGAGCCCCGCCAGTGGCCGTGCCCCGAGCGCCGGGCGGGGGGGGGGG
>NW_009260628.1:20616-21800 GCF_000687185.1 Egretta garzetta
CCAGCCAGCCGCCAAGTCAGCACTTCCAGCTGCCCACCGCCCTCCTGGTGGCACCCCGAGCAGGACGGCAGCTTCCCCACCACCCGTGGGACTGCCCTGCCACAGGGACCCTGCACTGCAAATCTGAGCCGTGCCTTTCAGCAGCCGTGCCCCTCCATGCCATGGTGTTCCTGTGCCCGCTGGACCAAGCCAGGTCTAATCCTGCCCTGCTGGTGCTGTCCCAGCTCCTGAGATGTCTGTCATGGGGAGGAGACCCGTGTGCCCCAGCCCAGCACTGGGCACCCCCAGAGCTCCCTGGGTCAGTGCTCCAGCTCAGCTCTGCCCCATGTCCCTGTCCCACAGTCCTGACCTCTAGGCAGCGGATCTGTCTTCCTGACGCTCCTAATTACACGGGCTGGCAGTGGCCACTGGCGCACCTGTCCCTAAATCAGGCACTGCCATCAGTGCTGTCACGGGCAGCGCGGCTCGCTGCCTGTGCCTGGCACCGAATCGATTTTTTACCTTCCCAGGGATGATCTACGGAGCCGTGCCCCATCGGGACACATTTTACCTTAATGACTTGATTCTTCTGTGTGTCTCCTGGTGGCCCTTAAGGGTCATGGGGGTTCTTGCGGGGGCAGCCTGGTCTCGCAGGGCTGCAGGGGACAAAGCAGGGGTTTGGGATGCCCCTTCCCCAGCCTCCCCTTGCCTCAGGGCACCCTCCTTGGGAGGAGGCAGGATGCTGCAGCCCCCTGACCAGTGCTACCCCCAGGCATGGCCACCTACACGGACAAACTCTTCAAGTTCCGCAATGGGCGCTGGGAGGACCTCCTGAGCGACGAGGTGAACCGGGACGTGGCCAGCCGCTTTGCTGCCCGCTCCGTCGCCTGCGTGGACCGGACGGTGAGCAGGCAGGACATGGTGGGCAGGGGGCATCTCCGCTCCCTTCCCACCCCCCGTGCCCCTCCAGCCCTCCCCTGCTCTTCAAGTCGCAATGGGCGCTGGGAGGACCTCCTGAGCGACGAGGTGAACCGGGACGTGGCCAGCCGCTTTGCTGGGCGCTCCGTCGCCTGCGTGGACCGGACGGTGAGCAGGCAGGACATGGTGGGCAGGGGGCATCTCCGCTCCCTTCCCACCCCCCGTGCCCCTCCAGCCCTCCCCTGCAGGGTCCCGGGGGGCCCCTCCCCTCCCCTGGGCACCAGCCC
>NW_009260628.1:22068-22402 GCF_000687185.1 Egretta garzetta
AGTCGGGGGGGGGACCTGGCACACGGGGGATGCTGGAGGGGGCAGGGTGCCCCATGTTAGCACCCTGAGCCTGGGGACTGCAGAGGTCCTGGAGGCAGCGGGGCACATCCCCAATCCTGGTGTGCTATTTCACCAAGGGGCTTTGCAGAGCCCTTGCTCAGGACGTGGTAGTGGCGCCAGGGAGCCGTGAGAGCATCCAGCCCCACGCCAGTGGTCCCAGTGGAGGCGGGTTGGGGGTGGGTGGGTGCTGAGGAGGTGCCGCCGGCCGCAGGGCTCCGGCAGGTTCTCCATCTACATCGCCAACTACGCCAGCGGCAACGTGGGCCCCCACCCC
>NW_009260628.1:22704-25613 GCF_000687185.1 Egretta garzetta
AGCCTTGTCACCGAGGCGATGGTGGTGATTAGGGTTGGGAGTGACACAAGCGGCTGCCAGGCCCATTGGGCTTCCGATGAGAGGGACTGAAGGTGGGAGGTGGGCAAGGAGGGGGCACCGGGGGGCCTGGGAGAGCCGAGGGGGCATGAGGGCATGAAGTCCCCTGGGGCAGGGTGCCAGCTGTCCCCTCACCCCTGGGCGGCTGTCTCCAGGGGGCCGTGGGGTGGCCGTGGGCCCCATCCTGAGCGACAGCGCCTCCGACATCTTCTGCGGTAACGAGAACAGCCCCAATTTCCTCTTCCACAACCGGGGGGATGGGACGTACCGGGACGTGGCGGCTGCCGTGGGTGAGTAGAGGGAGCACCCAGGCGTCGGGGGCCTCAGGGCAGGGCTGGCTCTGCCCACCCCTGCCCGTGCAGGCTGGTTGAGGGCAGGGTGGAGAGACAGCCCTGGCGACCCAGAGCCCTGCTGACCACCAGGGTGGCTGAGGTGCACTAGGGCGTCCCGCAGCGCAGGGATACAGGCCTGCGTGGGGAGGACCCGTCTGGGGACTGTGGGGCGCATCCCGGGGAGACAGAGGCAGGGAGGGGGTCCTGTCTCCCCCCGTCCCCTTGCGGCTCCCCAGGGCTGGATGACCCCTACCAGCACGGACGCGGCGTGGCGCTGGCTGATTTTAACCGCGACGGACGGGTGGACATCGTCTATGGGAACTGGAACGGGCCACACCGCCTCTACCTGCAGAGTGGGGCCCCCGGGCGCGTCCGATTCCGGGTGAGGGCCAAGGCTGGGACCCCCTGGGACACCCCTACTGCTGGCTTTGCCACTGAGCCTCCTTGGCTGGGGGGGGCTGGCTTCACCCTGATTTGGTTTTGAGCTCCAAGTCCCAGTGAGAAGGGGACCTGAAGCACCAAAGCAGGACCTGGTGTCCTGCACCCTGTGCCCCTTGTCACCCCACGCCCATCCCTCTCGCAGGACATCGCCACCCCCAAGTTCTCCATGCCATCCCCCGTCCGCACCGTCATCGCAGCTGACTTTGACAATGACCAGGAGCTGGAGGTTTTCTTCAACAACATCGCTTACCGCGGCTCCTCTGCCAACCGCCTCTTCCGGTAGGAGTCCGGAGGGTACTGGGGGGCCGAACAGCACCCGTGGCACAGCCAGGCTCACGGGGCTCCTCTCCAGCAGTGCCACTGTTCGGGCTCAGCTAATAAAAGGCGCCGTGACTGAGCCCTTCCTGGCGTCATTACCAGCTGCTGCGATCGTGCCTGCAGCAGCCCCTGGGGTCCCCGGCACTGCTGATTAGTAGCCGCGTGGAAGCTTGTTCCTGGCTCCTGTTAATTGTAGGGGTCAATTCCTCATTACTGCTATGTGGCACCTCCTCGCCTGGTGCGTGGGGTGGTGGGAGCTGGTTGTCCCCCCAGTGCCATGGGTGGGTGGAGGGCAGTGGTGTGACAGGGAGCCCTTGGAGGCGGTCTCCATTCCCAGAGGGATGTGGCAGTGTTTGGAGATGACATTGCTGCTCCACAGTTCAGACCCACCAAGAGCCAGGCTCTCACGACATCCCTGTCACCCCTGCATGGAGCAGGGACGTGAGGTGCTAACAGGCAGGGGCCAGTCCTGTCCCCCATCCACCCTGCATAGCCACCGGGGCTGTCACCTCTCTGCCACGCTGCTGGGGGAGGGGACAGGCATTTCCCGGGAAGGTGCTGGGGACTGCAGGGGCTGGCACTAACACCCTGCCTGTGTTCGGCAGGCTCATCCGCAGGGAACACTCGGACCCCATCGTGGAAGAGCTGAATCCAGGGGATGCGCTGGAGCCTGAGGGACGGGGCACAGGTAGGTCCCTCCATCCCTGGCAGTGGGACCCTATGCCAGGGGTGTGCCACAGCACTGCCTGGCACCCTCCATGCCTGGGGATGCCACATGCCTGGCTGAGTCACCTTCCTGCTCCCCACCAGCATCCTGGGGCCCCCATCACCCAGGACATACCTGCCCCCTCCACCCATACCCAGCTAATGGTGCTGTCTCCGGTTGTTTCCAGGGCTTTGCTCTTTGGGGGGGATGTCCTTCCTGGGTCTCCACTGTCCAGAGGTTGCTGCATTTAGGAGGGGGCCAGGCAGCCTTCTGTGTCCCACAGCCCCCCAGGCACTGCCTGTCCCCTCCACTGCCTGGGAGCTGACCCACCTGATTGCAGGGTGCCACTCATACGGGGACCCTTACTCCTGCGCTGGGGTCACCCCATCTTCCATATTGCCCCTGCATTGCCAGGAGCGCTACTGCCAGCTGTGGGAGCCCACACTGGCAGCAGGGTGTAGTGCTGGGAAATGTGGGGCTGGGCCCCAGGTATGACACAGATTCTGTCCTTGCAGGGGGTGCAGTGACGGATTTTGATGGCGATGGGATGCTGGACCTCATCCTGTCCCATGGCGAGTCCATGGCACAGCCGATCTCCATCTTCAAGGGCACCCAAGTAAGTCAAGCAGGGGGTCCTTGCGTCATCCCTGTCCTTTCCACCTCTCCTTCCTCAGTCTCCCTGCTCCCTCCTCCCCTGCAGGGCACCAGCAACAACTGGCTGCGCGTCATCCCCCGTACCCGCTTTGGGGCCTTTGCACGGGGGGCCAAAGTGGTGCTGTTCACCCGGCGCAGCGGGGCCCACCTGCGCATCATCGACGGCGGATCAGGGTACCTCTGCGAGATGGAGCCCGTGGCACACTTTGGACTGGGTGAGCTGGGGGGGCAAGGGGCTGCCTCCACCCCCAGCCTTCCCCGGCACCCACCTGGGCAGGGGCCACCTCTGCTGCCCCAGCACCCTGCAGCATGGTAGTCAACCAAGCCCATCGCCCTGGGCATGGTGGGCTCCAGGGGAGGCTGGGGGCCGGGGGGCCCCCCACCGCCGCCCCGCCGCCAGA
>NW_009260628.1:25645-26307 GCF_000687185.1 Egretta garzetta
GCCCCTGCCGGCTGGCAGGGCATCCCGTCGTCCCCATGTGCACCCCTCGTGCTGCATCCCTGCCCATGGGCTGCCAGCACGGGCACCTGAGGCCCAGCTTGGGGAGCAAGGGGAGGTTTTGCCCCTCCATCCCTGCCACCCCCCTGGCCTCCTTTCAGCCCCTGCCTGCCCTGGAGACCCCCCCTCTGACGGGCTGCCCGCCTGCAGGGCACGACGAAGCCAGCAGCCTGGAGGTGACCTGGCCAGATGGCCGCGTCGTGGCACGAGCTGTGGCCAGCAGTGAGACCAACTCCGTCCTGGAGGTCCCCTACCCCCTGGATGCGGAGGAGCCGCTCATGCCTGCCCCGCTGGAGGTGAGGGCCAGGTGTTGGCGCGGGGCGGGAGGCAGAAGCGAGGGGCTGAGCTCTGCTGGCTCGGTGGCTGCCCAAGGCTGATTCCTCCCCATCCCGGCGGTCTCTGCTTCTCCCCAAATGCAGTGTGGGCAGGGATTCTCCCAGCACGAGAACGGACGCTGCGTAGGTGAGTGGCTGCTGGCGGCAGAGGCGTGCCTGCGCCCGGGAGGTTGCAGCACGGCCCCGCGGGGGGCACGAGGGCAGCACCCTGTGACAGGAAGGTGGCAGCCGGGGAGGCCGCTGGGCATGCGGGCAGGGCTGGCGCGGCGG
>NW_009260628.1:26334-28340 GCF_000687185.1 Egretta garzetta
AGCCACAAGCCCTGGAGGGGCAGCAGGGATGCAGCAGGGTGGCCGTGCCGTGAGCCTCCTGGACAGAGGCATAGCTTGTGCATGGCTACATTTAGGGGGGTCATGCAGCGTATCCAGGGGGACCCAGGGCAGCCGTGGCCGGCAGCCCAAAGCTCCCAGCCCTGCTGTCTCACACTGAGGCCCCTCTGCTTGCAGACACTGACGAGTGTACCAGGTTCCCCTTTGTCTGCCCCAGGCACAAGCCCATCTGCATCAACACCTACGGCGGGTACCGCTGCCGCAGCAACAAGCGCTGCAGCCGGGGCTTCGAGCCCAACGAGGACGGCACAGCTTGCGTGGGTGAGTGATGGCTGGGATGCCCTGACCCCGTGCCACAGCAGCCTGGCCAAGCCAACGGCCAGCAGCCCCAAAGTACCACCTTGGGATGCTATTGCACCCCTGCCAAAGGCCTGGCCGCATCCTGTAACTTGCCGTGTGGCTGCCCAGCCACCGGCACCCCAGCTGCGTATCTGTTCATCCTGCGCCTCCCGGTGAGCCGTCACTGACTCCCCTTCTCTCTTTCTCTCTCTTTTTCTCTCTTGCTCCTTCTTTCCTTCTCTGTGCAGCTCAAGTGGCCTTTTTTGGGGGATACCCCTCTGCCGGCAGCTGGCCTGGGCCCCCGCACCGTGCCCTCCTCCCTCTAGTCCTCGGACTCTGCCTTTGCCTCTATGCACTTTAACCCCTGCCCGTAACATGCCAGAGCAGCCTTGGTGGAAGGACTGGCCGGCCTCTGCCTGTCTCTCTTTTTCTCTCTTTCTCTCCATGTTGAACCGCCCTGGAAGCGCTGGCTGTGCCCTAGCGGGGCAGCCTGCGGTGGGACGGGCACGGAGCCCGGCTTCCCCTTGCACCGTGCCTGGGGAAGCAGCCCCGGGGCAGCGCCCCTTCACCGGCACCTGCTGCCCCAGCGCTGCTCCTGCCACCCCGGCGCCTCCCAGGCGGTCGCTTGCTCCGTCGCCTTGATACCGTACCATGTGCCTGCTGGTTTGGCCTGCGACGTGTGTGCTTCGCCTGCCCCCTCCTCGGTGATGGGGACCCCCCTCCCCAGCCCCAGCAGAGGAGGGTCCCCCCGGCCCCGCAGGGGAAGGACCCTCCTGGTCTGTTTTTTAATGTATTGACCCCACTGTTTGGAGTCGGACCCTGCTCAGTCTTCCGGAAAACCCCCCCCCAATAAACTATATCCTGTCTATTAGCCCGGCCTGCTGAGCTGTGCTGGGCAGGGCTGTGCCCATGCTTCTGCCCACCCTGCCCTGGGGCTGCATGGGGAGGGGGTTTGGCAGGAGGGGGCACCCCCAGCATCCCCCAGCTCTCCCTGCCCCAGGGCCAGGAGCTAGCCGGAGGGTGCATGGTAGACCTGGGCAACCCTGTCGCTGCCCAGGCCTGGGAGCACAGCCAGATGTGCAGCACTGGAGGGGATGGGGTGCAGCAGGCAGCCCTGCCCACGCAGCAACAACATGGCCATGCCACCTTCCCGCCACGTGCCGTAACCCTGTGCCACTCTCTTCCCCACCACCAGACATCGACGAGTGTGCCCAGGGCTTGCACAACTGCAGCCAGCTCTGCACCAACACCCCTGGGGCACACGCCTGCCACTGCCGCCCGGGCTTCCACCCCCTTGATCCTGCTGCCAGCCAGTGCCGGGGTGAGTACCTGCCGGCAGCGGGGCTGACCGCCCACGGTGCCCACCCACCGGCCACTGCCAGGCGCAGCCGTGCTGCCCCGGGAGCAGAGATGCTGTTTCCTGGGGTGCCCTGTTGTGCTCACAGCCCTGATCCCGACCAACCCAAAACATGGGGGGCAGGATGGACAGACTGCGGCTGTGCAGGAGTTGATGGAGCAAGGCGGCATCTGCCACCTGACAGCCTTGGGGACAAGCGGTGGCAGGACCACAGCTGCGTGGCTGCAGGCATTGGAGATGCCTTGGTGTCCCAGCTTCGCCCAGCCCCGCAGCCACCCCTGCCCTGCCCCCT
>NW_009260628.1:28891-30409 GCF_000687185.1 Egretta garzetta
GCCCCCAGGGCTTCTCCCTGGGCATGGGCGGACGCTGCCAGCGCAACTAGCCCCCCCCCGGCATAGCCAGGTGCCCCCTGCTTGCCCCCAGCCCTGTGCCGGTTGCACCGGGTGCCAACCAAATAAATCCCTTTCCTGCACTGGTTTCCCTGTGGGTCCCTGTCACTGGGGCCACATGACTGCTACACGGGTCTGCCCCTGTCCCCCCATGAACTGCCCCATCCTTCCCCTTTGTTTCCCACATGGTCACCCTCCTTGCGGGTCTCCATGCACCCCGGTGTGCTGGGGGATGCTCAGCCCAGCCTGCTCTGTGCCCCCCACTATTGCCCCGCTGACCCCTCTGACACAGGAAGACGTGGGACAGGCGGTGGGGGATGAAGCACAGGATTTATTGAGGAAGGTCTCCATGCAGGGGGGACCTAGCAGGAACGGCGGGGCCGGGGCCAGGGCCACCACCCCCACATGCCATGACTGAGCCAACAGGAGTCCCACAGGGCAGGGTCCTCCCTCCAGGACCCCAGGAGAGCAATGTCAGTTCCATTCAGCCCTGCACCCAGGCAGGGACTCACCTCCTCAGGGCGCTGGATGTCACAGAGACCCTCCTGTTCCCCCTCCCCCCCATCTGACCCTGGCCCATGAACTCTCAAACCTTGCAGCTGGGCCCAGGTACCCCTTGGGGTCCCCACTGCAGGCCAGGCTGAGAATTGGGGTGCCTGTGGCAGATGCATGCAGGACGCGTGGGCAGGGGAGGGCTCAGCAGCAGGAGAGGAAGGGTCCTGGTGGAGCTGCTCCACTGGGCACCCTCCCTGTGCTGGGGCAGGTCGCAGGGCAGAGTGGGCAGGGGGCTGCTGCCAGCCAGGCACGGGCAGGCTCTGCCGGGACTGGGCAGGGAGCCTGGCTCGCCCATGCCACAGCTCGGCCTCGGCTACGCTGGGCCATGCACGAGCTGGGGGCATGTGGCACCAGGGCATGAGCCTGCCCACCATTGCATCTCCCTGCCCTGGGCGCAGGGCTCGGGGCTGGGGAGCTTTCTGGGGCTGGCAATGGGTTGGGCAGGGAGCAGAAGCAAGAGCCCAGTGTCATGGGCAGTGCTGGAGGGTGCTGCTGGCAAGGATGCTGCTGCCAGATGGGTCAGGGCATCCAGCTGGGGCTGGGGAGCAGCAACGGACAGCGTGTGGGGCAGGGCTGAGGCAAACACATGGCACCATCGTGCAGATGAAGCGGCTCTGGGGCTCTGCCAGGTGCCCTGGGCAGTGGGCACGCGCACTGGCTGAGCCCACCCCACAGCACCAAGAGTGGGATGCCCCAGGGAGGGGTGTCCAGCAAGGGCTGGCAGTGCCCATGGGCATGGGGCTAAGCCCCCCTCCCCTAGCACTGCCTGGGGCTTTGCCAGTCCCGCTGCTCCCCGATGCATGGCACGCAGGGCGCTGCCGGCTGGGGCTGCCCACGGCAGGGCAAGCTCCTTCGCTTGGGGCAGGAGCAGCAGCGCAGAGCAGCAGGAGGGCTGCGGGAGCCCCT
>NW_009260628.1:30663-32593 GCF_000687185.1 Egretta garzetta
GCTGCTGCACCGGTCCTCGTAGATGGAGATCTCAATCTGGGCCCTGCTAAGGATCATCGGTGGGATGTGCCATCCACAAATCCAATCGCCCGGCACCCACTCCTGGTGTCCCCCCACCCCTCACCCTTGTCCTCCCCCCCAGCACTCCACTGCCTAGAGGATACAACCCTCATGCCACGCTCCAGGGGGTCAGTGAGCAGCAGCCCCCGCGGCGCATAGATCTTCTCATTCTGCTCCTGGATGTACTTGGAGATCTTCTTCAGGACCTGCAGGCACACGGGGAGACACTCAGGGCCTGCCAGTCCTGATGTCCTCCCCTGCGAGCCCTGCAGCCTGCTCTGGCCTCCAGCCCTCCCTGTGCCCCCCACCAGCTGTGTCCATCCCAAAGCACTCCCCTGGACCTCAGCACCTTCTCATAGTGGGTCTCCATGCAGAGGAAGATGAAATAGGCAGTGGCGCAGGCCAGGCACCCCTCCAGGTATGAGCTGCCCCCAATCTTCTCTGCCTCAGCGTAGAAGCCATTAAGGGTTTTCACGGTTTCCTCAAAGAGCTGCCGCTCAATCTAGAGCAGAAACCAGGGTGAAGACAAGTCTGGCCAGAGGCTGACCCCCTGCACTGCCCTGTCCCCATCCCAGGGGGGACACTTAACCCTCTCCTCCCTGCCCAGCTGATGCCTCAGCTCCCTGGCCCCTGCCCACCACCCGCTCATGCCAAGACCTGCTGAGCCTGCAGCCCTTCACCAGAGCCTCCTGATCCCCAGGAGCACCCAAGCCCTTGCACCCCAGGCGAGGTGGCTGTGATGGCATGCACCCAGCAGTGTTGGCTGGCCCAGGGCCATACAACACCCCATGACTTCAGACCTCTCTCCCCCTTGAGCCCCCATAGGGCACTGACATAGGGCACTCCCCACCCTGTTGGCCTGCCAGGCTCCCTACCCGGCTCTCCAGCTCAGGGGGGAACTTCGTCTGGAACTGGCACGTGGTCCCATCGCTGTAATCCCGCTGCACGAAGACCTTGGTGGCCAGAGATGCGCTGCGCCGCAGTTCCTGCAGGCTGTGCACCTGGAGGGTGCCAGGGTGAGAGCCGAGGGGCCACAGCCGCAGGTGACGGGCATCCCTGCTGTGGGCTGGGACGCCAGGAGCAATGCCATTCGCCCAGCGTCAGGGCATGGGGGCTGCAGGCTCGCACAGCCCAAGGCAGGGAGCCCCCGGCATGGGCCGTGTCATGCCATGAGCACAGCTTGGCGTGGGAGGCAGGAGGCCAGGAGTGAGGGGAGGATGGCAACAAGGGGAGGGTGTAGCGGCAGCCCCCTGCTCGGAACATGGGAGAGTGCATGAGCTCCCCGCCCGGGGCTGGTGCCTGGCCTCGCCTGCACCGGCTGCTGCACACTCGGGTGTGTGTCTCTGGTGGGCCATGGCCCGGGGAGGGGACAGCCCTCTGTCCCCAGCACGCAGCCACCCCAGCAGCTCCCAAGCAGGAGGAGGGAAGCGAGCGGAGCAGGAGCAGGGGGCTGGGCAGCGGGTCTGCAGCAGAGTGGGCAGACAGGCTGCAGCGGGGTGGCTGCACAAAAGGGATCGGCGGCCCCAGCGGTGGCAGGCGCTCAGCCCAGCCCTGGCACCCCCCAGGGTACAGGGGCCCACGGCAGCCCCCTGGGCTCTGGGACACAGCGCAGCTGGGGGCGGGCTGGGGAAGAGGATGGGAGAGTGGAGGGGCCAGGCCGTGCCGAGGGCAGGTGTCAGACCCCCCCTCTGCTTCCCCTTGGGTGACACGGGGCCACCTCCTGCTGTGTGCCCACAGACCTCCTGCCCCTGTCCCGGCTCACACCCACGGCACCTGGGAGGGGGACCCACAGCCACCCCTCCTCCCGGGGCACCCCGCCCCAGACCCGCACCGCGCCCTCCAACAGGGGCACCCCGCAACCCCCCCAGCA
>NW_009260628.1:33974-39399 GCF_000687185.1 Egretta garzetta
CCGGGGTGGCTGGTGGACAGCCCCTGCCTGCTGGAGTGTGGCAGGGTTTGTGGCCAAGGGACACGTGCAGGCAGGGGCCGGAGTCAGAGGGCGCATCTGCCCCCCAAAACAGAAAGCTACCGATCCCATAGCTTTGGGGGTGGGGTGGGGGGAATCCTACAGTTCCTGGGGTCCAGAACAGCCCTGTCACACCCCAGAGCAGTGGGGTACACCCAGTGCCACAGAGCCAAAGGCCCTCCTGGGGCAGGGGGGGTGCTCTCCCATGGACACACACACGTGCATGCACACAGATGCAGGCGTTCGTGCATGCACTCAGATGCACACATCTGCCTGCTCCCCGCCGTGCACCCCTAGGCACGCGCCCAGGCGCACAGGCACGTGCTCACACACCCAAGCGTGTCCCCAGATGCTCCTAAGACCAGGCCCTGCGTCCGGGCTCCTTCCCGTGCTGCGTGTCACCGCCACGTCAGGGCTTGACTGCCCGCCTGGCAGTGCCCTGCCAGTTGCCATGGCAATGCTGCGCCTGCCAGGAGATGAAGTTTGCTCTCCCATGCTGCAGCGAGGGGCTGAGAGCAGCCAGGGGGACCCAGCTCTCCCTGCCACCCCAGGCTCTGCCCAGCTGCCTGCACCCTGCAGTGCTGCCCCAGGAATGTCCCTTCTCTGGCTGCACCAACCCAACCCAGGCGCTGGGCCCCTGGTCCTGGGATCCAGCTGCCTCACAAGCCACAGACCTGCTGTCTGCAGGACCAGGGCATGTGCCAAGGCGTGTCCTTTGGTGGGACGTCCTTATTCCACCATGGGCAGCCGCCTTCCCCCAGCCGTTCTGCCCAGGAGAAAGCCTTGCCCAGTGGCAGGCAGGACACAGCCAGCCTGGACCTGGCCCACAGTGCTCCCCATCCCTGCACAGACCCTGGCCCTGCCTATGGTGCCCTGCAGCCCCCGGCATCTCCGGAGCCCAGCGGGACCTGCAGCCCCCCCGTGCGGGATGCGCCATCGTGGGCTTTACAATTTTAACTAGGGCAGGGACAGACCCTGCTGGTTCCCATGCAGAGGGGACAGGCTGCTGCCGTGCTGTGCCGTGCCGTGCTGTGCCATGGTTCCCAGCAGGGCAGAGCAGAGGTGGAGCGGGACTGGCATAGCTGATGGGATCCCAGGCAGTAGGAACAGGGGCAGCGGGGGCTCAGGGCAGCCCCAAAGCGCTGTGTGGCCCTGCTGCCTCCCCAGCCCCCAGCACTGTGGGGGGGGCTGGCAGGGTGCCTGCAGCAACAGGGCTCGGCCCTTCTGCTCCATCTGCTGAGCCCCAAGGGGCTATTTTTAGGCTGCCTGGCAGTGGGGGTGGGCACTGCATGCACTCCCCTGCCCGGGTCCTTCCCTGTGCCTGGAGTGAGTGGGCTCTGACCTGTCCCGCAGACAGACCCCGCAGACCTCCCCTTGCCCCCGGCTCTGGCTGACTGCCCAGCGCCCCTGGCCCCGGCCCCACAGGACAGGCATGGGGTGCACTTGGGGCCCCTATGGACAGCCCCATGCAGCCAGCGTGCCTGTGCCCATCACACTGCAGCAGCCATGCCCCAACAACGCCCCTGGTCCAGCCCCTGCGCTTGGCTCCCAGGTGAGGACTGGGGGGTGTCTCCGCCGTGGCCCTGGGTGCTCGGTCCTGCACCCCATCCCTGCACCCCAACCCTCCCTGCAGTCCTGGCAGGGTGGCTGGGGACCATGGAGGACAGCTGGAGCCCTGCGACCAGCCCAGGACCGGCCCCTGGGGCCCCATCCTGCACCTGCTGGGTGCCAAGCCCCCTCCCCAGCCTGACAGGGCTGTCAGCGGCTCCGGCTCTGCTTCAAAGGAGCCACGGAAGGGCCAGGCCCTGGCAGCTGCTTCACATGGTGCTGGAGGGGGGGTTTCATTAATAGGATGAGGGGGGGGAGCATGAGCTCACCATCCCAGCGAGGACAACGGTGACATTTGGGAACCGTGCAGAGACAGCGGGGCAGGGTGATTAGCTGATAACCTTTCCTGGGAGACACCAAATTTGCCCCCCAGTAAGGGGGGGGGGGGCACGTCCCCACACCGGGAGCTGGTAGAAAACAGTTCCAAGTGCCCCAGCCTGCACCTTCGCACAGGATGGGGAGACTGCCTCAAACTGGGGCCAACCAGCCCTACAGCCTGGGCACCCTGAGAGTGGGCACCCTGTGAGTGGGCACCCTGAGGGTGGGCACCCCTCCACGGTGCCCGCAGCACCACCACATTCAGCTGTGTCCACCCCAATGGGTGATGCCAGGACCCCGTTGCACTGGGAGCCCCCACAGAGGGTGGGGGCAGCCCCCTAGCACGTGCCTCAGGACTGCATGGGTGGGGGGACACAGCACCCTCCTGCAAAGGGGTGAGCAGGGGGGGACGCGGTTTTGGAGGGAGGTGCCAAGGTCCAGCTTTGGCAAAGGTGCTGGCTGGGAGCTGGGGCTGTGCCAGGATTGCCCCTGTGCCAGGGAAGGAGCTGTGCTGGGAGCAGACATGGGTGGCTTTGGGGCAGGGGGCCAGCAGCACTGCAGAGAGGGTCTCCATGTCCCCGTGTCCCCATGCACAGTGCCATGCTGCAAAGCAAAGGGGGTCTTCCTCAGAGGCATCCCCATGCAGGACATTCCCCTCCCTGCCCCACAGAGGGGGGCCGGGGGCCAGGCCCAGGGGCCAGCAGTGAACAGGGGGGTCTGTGTGCAGGCTGGCGGGAGCCGGGCAGGGCCAGGAGCTGCCGAGGGGCTGGGAGGGTGCCAGGGTGGCCTTGGCCCCACAGCTGGGCCGGGAGCGCTGCCAGCCACATTCCTGGGGCTGCCGGGCCAGCGGGAGTGTGTGTGGGCGCAGGGCAAGTGCACGGCCACCACCGCCCCTGCCCGCTGCCCGCCCCGCCGGTCCCGCACCCCTGGGCCAGCCCAGCCCCAGGGTGCCCCCACCCGTGCCCCAACCTCCCTCAGCCACCCCTAGGCAGGTCCATCCTGCAGAGCCATGCTGCCAGCCCCACATTGCCTGTTGTGCTGGGGTGCTCTCGCCTAGGAGCTGCCGGACACCCCGGGAACCCCTCCCTGCACGGCCACCTCCAGCGTGCTGTGTCCCCCAAGGGTCCCCGCTCCCCAGCCACTGCAGCCCATGCCTGGCACTGTTGCAGCCCAGAAGCCAGGAGTCCCCCAGGAGCCTGGGATGCAGCTGGGTCAGGACAAACAGCAGGGGAGGACGGGAGGGAGCCCACCCCGGCCTGGGAGATGCGTCTCTGCCCACAGCAGCACCCAAAGCTGTGGCAGAAGAGGGAGCAGGGACACAACGGGAGAGGAGTGGACGAGGTGACCAGGACCCTGCTCTGCATCTCATGTCCCAGGAGCCTTCTGCTCCCCAGGCTGAGATCTGCACGGGTCCCTGGGGAGAGCCCGGGCATGGCGAGGGGGCACTCCTGGGGATGTTCTCTTACCATGCCACCCTGGCTGTCTGTCCCCGCCGTCCCCGCCATGGAGGGGGCAGCCCCCATGCTCCTGCTTCCGCTGTCACGGCCGTGACAGGTGACACAGGCGGTAGTGGCACAGCCAGCTCCCCGGAGTGACAGGCGCAAGTGTCAGTCCCCCAGCCGTCTGCGCGCGTGCAGGACGGGGACATGGGCACCGGAGCAGCCTGTGCAGACAGGACAGAGGGAAGTGAGCCAGCTCCTGCTGCCCTGGAGCCATCCCCTTCCCCAGGGTACAGCCCTGGTCTACCGCCCCTTGTTATGTCTCCCTCCAGCCCTGGGAGAGCCCGGGTGGGGAAGGCTTAGGGAAGCAATGGGGGTGGCAGCAGGGGCCCCCGCGGAGCAGAGGCACGTCTCAGCTCAGGAACAAGGCTGCCAGGACACCTGGCAGGGTGGGAGCAGGGGACGGACACCCCTCTCCTGGGGCCAGCCCTGCTCCCCCAGCATGGCCACGCTGCCAAGAGGTGACTCAGTGGCTCTAATGAAGGCATCGTGACAGATGGGGGGGCCAGGCCAGCTGGCAGGGAGCCCCTCACTCCCCCTGCTGCCCCCCAGCCCCGCCAGCCCCCTTGCCTTCATCTGGTGGGGTGCCAGGCGGCGCAGGGTTCTCGGCACCCCCAGCACCTTCCTGGGAGGAACAGGCAGTTCTGGACCGGGCTGGGGGACAGGGTGAGCTGAGAGCCAGGAACCAGTCTGTGGCCAAGAGCAGGACAGCACCAGTGCTGGCAGGGCCACAGGGCCAGCCCAGGGACACCACACACCCACGGGGCAAGGTGTTTTCAGCATCCCACATGCTGGCAGCTCCATGCCGCACATGCAGGCTCCCTCTGCCTCCACCTCCCTGCTCTGGCTCCCAGGTCTCACCGGCCCCAGCCCAGCTCCCATGGCAATTAGCTGAGCTCCCCAGCTGCCCTTCCCCAGCCCATCCATCATGGATTAGCTATTTTCTATCACCATTTATCTCCAGGCAATCTCACTCCTCCTGTGACACCCTGATGCCTCCAGCACCCTCCCTCTTGCTACCGGGCAGCCCTGATAAAGGGCGGCTCTATCTTATCGTGCTTCCCGGCAGTTACACATTAAGGGTGCCATCTCCGGGGCTTGGCTGGGGCGGGATGAGCTCAGCCCACCTCGGTCCGGCAGCGAGCATCCCTGGGTGATGCGGCGATGGGCACTGCGCCCGGCACAGAGAGGGCAGGCAGGCTGCAGGCAGGGGCAGGGCCTGTGGGTGAGGTTCCCAGCACAGCCCCAACACAGATGGATCCCACCGGGGCTGGGGGGACAGTCCCTGCCCCCAGCCCGGGGCAAAGGGCAGCTGCTATCGCCTGCCTGCACCGGGCTGTTTGCTCTGTCGCCCATTAACAGAGCCACCTTATCCGGCGGGTGGGGGCCGGAGGCGGCCCAAAGACTGTTGGCCAGGCAGGGGCATCGATCGTGGGAAGGGGAGGGGGTGGCCCCAGATAACCCCTGCAGACAAGTGGATTTCTAATGGGGTCTTGAGCCTTGCACACCCCCCCTGGCCCAGTCCTTCTCCACGGGGATGGGGGAATGTGGCCCCTGAGCTGCCCTCCCTCACCCCGCTCGGGCTCCGGCTCTGCCCGTGCCCCACGCACTGGTGGTGCCTGCGTGCAAGCCCTTTGCTGGGAGGTGCCCGGCAGACCATGGGCTGCCTGGGGTGCGTGCTGGCAGGGCCATCCAGGAGAAATAAGGACCCCATGCCCAGAGCATCGCCTTGGCATTGATGCCACACATGGCGCGTGGGTGCCCCAGCTGCCCCCCGGCGCCGCAGCATGAAGCCTCTGGGGTGTCCTGCTCCTCCATCCCCTGCACCTCCAGCACCCCCAAACCCATACCCCATGGGGCACAGGACACTGGGGGTAGGGGGGCATACGGTAGGAGCCAGGGTCCCCTGCCCCATGCTGGGGCGTACCTGTGGGGTGCCGGGC
>NW_009260628.1:40038-41785 GCF_000687185.1 Egretta garzetta
CACTGACACCCAGCTCTTCCTCTGCTCCCTCTTCGCCCCCGTCTGCCTCGACCGGCCCGTCTACCCCTGCCGCTCCCTCTGCGAGGTGGTGCGCGACTCCTGCGCCCCCGTCATGGAGTCCTACGGCTTCCCCTGGCCCGAGATGCTGCACTGTGGCAAGTTCCCCTCCGACCACGAGCTCTGCATCGCCGTCCAGTTCGGGAACAGCAAGGCCACCCCACCGCCAGGTAAGCGGGAAGGGCACTGCGATGGGATGGGGGCGCATGCGGGGCACCTGCCAGCAGCGTGTCCCCATGCAGCCGGGGACCCGCATGCAGGGTCCCCCTGCAGAGAGCCCGCACCCCCGCCTCTGCACCCCCCGAAGTGGGGCCTGGGGCGCTGGCGCTGGCCAAGGACCCTCTGTCTGCAGCAAGGGCACGAGTGGGCACAGTACCAGCGGTATCAGCTGCTTTGGCTTGGCACCCCCCTGCTGTCCGGGGAGCCAGGCACCCTGCCCCCAGGGGAGCCAGGCACTCAGCTGCCTGTGCAGAGCTGTCCAGGGCAGGGGAGAGCAGAGCAGCCATGGGAGCAGTATTGGGGGTGAGCATGGGACAAGATGGGAGCTGCTGGGGGATCCGTGGCAGAGCTGTATCCCTTGCCTCCCATCCCAGCAGCAAAGAGCATTCTGCTTCTGTGGGTATTGGCCCCATGCTGCTGTGGCAGAGTGGCTGTCCCCTCAGGCAGGGGACATCACCCAAAGGCAGCCCAGGGTCTGGATCCAGGCTGTGACACCCTTCAGGCTGGGGCCACCCTTGCTGCTGCTCCTGTGTCCCAAAGCACTGGCAGCTGGATGAGGGGTGTCCCCATACCCCATCTCTTTGGGGGGGGGCATGCTGATCCACCGGCCAGCGAGGTGCTCTGTGCTTCCTGCATCACTCTGGCATAGCTGCCCAAGGAGCAGGGGGGCTGCTGGGGCTCTTCCAGCACACCCCCGCAGAGCTGGCCCCGGTGACAGGCACCAGCAGCAGGGGGCTGTGACGGTGGCTGGTCTCTCACTGCAGTGTCCAAGATCTGCACCCAGTGCGAGATGGAGCACAAGGCGGATGGCATGATGGAGCAGATGTGCTCCAGTGACTTCGGTGAGTGCTGGGTCCCCTTCCCTGTCCCCCCTGGGCACAGGGGCCCTCCCCTAGCCCTGACAGCCCAGATGGGGCTTGGCTGGCAGGCATGGTTTTCCAGGGACAGCCCCATGGGAGACCCCCCCCTCCAAGCCGTTCCCCTGGACTCTGTGTGCATGGGATGGGTACACCACAGGAGAAGAAATCAGGGGGAGACAGGCAGAATGGGACATTTGGGATGGTCACTGGGGGCCTCTGCTGAACAACCCCGCCCCAACATCTCCATCCCCCTCCTCACCTAGTAATTTCCCCAGAGACCCTTCTTCTGGGTCCCACCCCAGGGATGGGCTGCACCCTTGTACTGCACAGGTGCCTAGCCCCAGACACCCCCCCAGCAGTGCCCCAGGGCAGTGTCCTCCTCCCAACCATGCCCCATGGCTGCCCCACACAGTGGTGAAGATGCGCATCAAGGAGATAACGGAGGAGAACGGGGAGCGGCGGCTGGTGGCCGCCCAGAAGAAGAAGGTGCTGAAGCTGGGCCCGCTCAAGCGCAAGGACACCAAGAAGATGGTGCTGCACATGAGGAATGCGGGTGCCTGCCCCTGCCCCCAGCTCGACAGCCTCAGCGGCAGGCTCCCGGGGGGGGGGCG
>NW_009260628.1:41859-44408 GCF_000687185.1 Egretta garzetta
AGGCGGGTGCCCTGCCCCGGCCCCCGGCTCGCCAGCCTCAGCGGCAGCTTCCTGGTGATGGGCCGCAAGGTGGGCGGCCGCCTGCTCCTCCTTGCTGTCTACCCCTGGCAGAAGCACAACAAGGAGATGAAGTTCGCCGTCAAGTTCATGTTCTCTTACCCCTGCCCCCTCTACCACCCCCTGCTCTATGGGGCTGGGCAGCACTAGGGCTCTGCCTGCCCTGCCCTGGGACTCCTGCACTAGCCTGACACTGCACCCCTGGTACCCTGGCTGCACCCCAGGACCCCAGCTCTGCCCCTTGACTGTGCCCCAGGACCCTGCTCTGCACCCCTAGGATTCCCAGCTGCATTTGTGGTAGCCTTGATCCACAGCTAGGACCCCTGCCCCATACTGAGAGCTCTGCTCTGAACCCTTGGGACCCCTGTTCAGCTCCCAGGATCCCTGCCCACACCCAGGAGCTTAGGCTGCACCCAGAACCCTTGCTCTGCATGCTCGTGAGCCCTGGTCTGCACCAGAGACCCTTGGCTCCCCCCAAACCCTCTCCTTGGCATCCCAGAGCCCCTTGCCTGCACTTAGGATCCCTGCCTGGCCCTTGGGACCCGTTGGTTGCAGCTGAAACCCCTACCCTGCACCCCTGTGTCCCCTGCCCAGCTCCCTGATGACATGCCCCAGACTCTCAGCCCTTCCCCCCCCAAATCCCTACTCCAGCCCCCCAAAGCATCCCATACCTTTACCTTGAGCTCACACCCCAGCCCTGGATTATCCCACCTTCGCAGGGACCCACCCCAACCAAAGCAGGTGCCTCCCGACCCGCTGTCCCCAGAGACTGGCCCCCTCAAGACCAAGTGCCCAGAGCAGCACAGCCCCTGCCTGGGCTCCCCCACCCTTCCCATGCCACATGGCTCAGTGAGGCGAGGGGTGTCCACCTCCAAGCCCCTCAGACCAGCCCTGCTGCATCCCCCACACCCCCCCCTGCCAAGACCCAGCCCAGGCACCCCTTGCCCATCCACGCCGCAGTAAATTATGCTGCCTCAGAGAAGCCTGTGTCCGTCTCCCTGTGGTCTGTGGGCAACTGCCCCTTGGGGCTCCCTCAGGGACCCCAGGAAGGATGGGAGGAGGCTCCCGGTCCTGCCCCCTGAGTGGGGTGGCCCGAGGGAGCGGGGTCACTCTGGGCTCCGGCTCTAGCCCTGCTCCAGGCGCTCTGCCCAGAGCCCAAGGCTGGGCAGCCTGGCCAAGCTGAGGGATGAGGTTCCCAGTGGTCGCAGGCATCGCTGGAGACTCGGCATCCCTGGGAGGGTGGGAGGGACAGGGGAGCCCCACAGATGGCTCTGAGGGTGTTTGCCAGAGAGGTTTCTCCTTCTGTCACCCCTGGGGGACAGATCCACAGGCTGGGAATTGGAGGTATGTGTGGGGACCCTGGCACTGAGCACAGTGGGGGGCACAGATCCTGGGCCAGGATCCCTGCCTCCATCCCCAGGCACCCCACCTCTGCACCACCTGGAATCCCTGTCTGCAGCTTCCAGCCAGCCCTGCCTTGCTGCCAGACCTCCCACCCCACAACCTCCTGCCCCCTCCCAAAAGGGTCCCTGGGGACACCCACCTGCACCAGCTGGGACCCCCGCAGCAGCACCGGGACTGGGGCAGCCCTCAGCCTGGCCCCTCTGGCAGCAGTGGGGTGCTGCCCCTCTGCCCCAGCAGCCCCCCCAGGGGAGGGGGGCAGCCCCACTCCATCACTGTTTACCCAGCGCGTTCTTGCGTCCGCCCATCCCACCGGGTGAGGGAGGCACGAAGGCGCCCGCCGTGGTATTTACCCAGCACCTGGCTGTCCGACACTGCGGCTTCTCACCGGAGCTGGCCCCACCGCGGGGACAAGAGGGGAATTGAGGCTGCGGGACGCCTGCGCCCACCCTCCTCCCAGCTGACGAGGCCACTGGGCACCTGCCCCGCACTGGGGTGATCCCCACTCCCTCTGCCCCCTTTGGCATGGCCTCGGCCCCACTGGCTGCCCCCCACCTCCCAAAAGGGCATTCACAGCCCGCTCCAGCTGGGGGATGTGCCCCTGTGCCGCAGCTGGCCAAGGAGAGGGGGCAGCCAGCCCCTGCCATGGCCTCACACCATGGCTGCCCACACCCTCCACCCTGGCCAATGTGGAAAAAAACTGGGGGAAAAACTCAAATATTGTTAGAAGGTACGTTCAGAGCGAGGCTGCTGAGCACGCTGCCATAGGAATAAACATCGTCAATTATGTCATTTTACTGCAAAACTTCAAGTACGGAGAAAAAAAAAAAATCATCTCCCACAGCCCAAGTTTATCTGTAGCCCTCTGTGTTTTGCATCATTAGCATCTTTCCAGGGAGCATTGACATACATGGTCACGGCACTCATCGCTCCAAGTGTTTTCTCCAGAAAGACAAGTAACTTCTCTCTGCCTCCCACCATCAGCCGTCTGAGCTCTACAGCTCAACCCCCCCAGCCCCTCCCTGGCCAGCACTCGCCCCATTGCAGATACACCCCCACCCACAAACACGACCCCACAGCTCTTGGTGTGC
>NW_009260628.1:44603-48370 GCF_000687185.1 Egretta garzetta
GGGCAAGGCCAGCCCCCCCACCCCCTGTGCTGCAGCTGGCTGACAGGGACCCAGGCCAGGGCCGTTCCCAGCTGCGCTACAGCCAGGGTCACATTCCTGGGATAGCTGGGTGCTTTGCTGTTCACACAGGGAAAGGTCACCCTTGTGCAGGCAGGCAGCTGCTGGGAGCACAGCCTGGGCAGGGGAAGGAGCAGCCCCAGGAGGCAGAGAGGAAGCCCAGCAGCTCCTGCCAGGACTGAGCTGCTCCCTGGCTCCAGCCCAGCAGGATCCGGCCCTGGCACAGCCGAGGAGGGGCAGCTGCACAGCCCTGAGCAGGGGGCAAACAAGGCCACAGCCGTGACGGAAGATGGAAACCCCAGGAAGCGAGGAGAGCTGGTGGCACCGTTTCTCCGTGACCACCTGCAGACCAGCGGGGCCAAGACCACAGAGGTGACATGGGACAGCTTTCACTGGGGCAAGAAAAGAGCCAGCTGAGGGCAAGAGATTTATTGGTCGTTCTCTATATACACTTATATATTAATCTGTAGTAGAAAGCAGCAGTCACTAAGTGCACAGAGCAGCACCAACTCGTGCCTCTTCTCAGGCTGCAGCTAGAGACCTGGCCACAGAGCCCAGCCCAAACTTACCCTCTTGCCTCCTCTGTGCTACGCCTTATATGGGGGCAGGGGGAAAAGCCTAATCCTGCAGACAGTGAGGCCGAGGGGCACAGGAGTCACTAGCAAGGTCTCAGCTGAGCCAGAACCAAAGACCACATCTCCTGGGGATGCAGGTAGAGCTCTGACTTGATCCCAAAAATATGGTCACCTAGCACAGTGCTGGGAAAGGTAGGGACAGAGCCCTGAGGTTGTTCTGCCCCACCCAGGAGGTGGAGGTAGGACCACAAGTGGGGAGGATGGCTCCTCCATCACTGAGCCAGGCCACAGGGCCTGGGCAAGTACACAGTAGGGAGAGCCAGGGAGCACCCAGGGCTTGGAGCAGCTGCAGGGATGGGGCCACAGCTGTGGGCAATGCTCCGCCGCAGGGACCCAGCTGGTGCGGCAGATGCTGCGTGGCAAGGAGGGCTGGTCTGCCCCCGGCCTGGCATGGGCAGGAGGAGCAGAGAGCACAAGTGTCCTCTGGCAGGATGACGCCACGCTAGGAACCAAGCAGCCCAGGCTCCCGGCTGCAAGGGCACCCACTGTCCTGGCTGTCAGGCAGTGCAGAACCCAGGAGCTGGCTGGGCCTGTTTCAGTCACTTGCTGAGCACCTGGTTGCACAGAGCACACACAAACACCGTCTCCCGCTGAGCCTCCGGGGCTGGAAAGGAAAGCTGGTGTCAGAGATGCTCCCCTTCCCCACCACAGGCTAGGGAGCCCAGCCACGGAGCTGCTCCGAGAGCCGCAAACCCATCACCACTCTGGGCTGGGCAGGTCCCATCTACCCTCCCTGCCAGGGCTGGGTCAAATCTCTGCAGCAGACAGCAGGAGCTCTGCCCTCCTCCACCTTTCCACTCACCCGTGGCTCCCATCACAGCTTTGGGGACTTTGAAGGAACAACACCTGGAGCAAAAGCTGTTCCCACAGTTACTGCAGCTCCGCTGTGGAGAGAGATGGAGGTGAGATACTATTCTGGGCCCACTCCCAGCCCTCCCCAGCAAACTCCAGTGCCAGAGCACTGCTAACAGCATTCCCTACTGAAGGGGAGCGGGTGCAAGCCCTGAGCCCCAACAACAACAGCAGCAGCAGAGGGGTCATCTGCCACCACCACCTGGACAAACTTCCCAGACCTAATGCTGGATCTGCATTCAGGTATGACCCAACACCACAGGCAGCCTGTGCCCAGACTGAGAAAGCAGCAGGAGCACAGGCCCCAGGAGGTTTAAGGACACGGTATCATTTCCTATGCTGTAACCCTGGAGGGACACAAGCTCCAGAGTCCCAGACATATATCAGACTAACCCGGGAGGAAGGGGAGGGGGCCACAAGTCTGGAGAACAGGAGGCAGCAAGAAGACAGCAATGAGTCTGGAGGGGACAAGAGATACACCCTTCCCAGAACTGCCCAGGGGACTGTGCGCCAAGCACCACATGCAGGGGCTCAGATAAGACAACAGGGGTGGCCTTTGCTCCCCTAGTTCCCACAAGCACACCGATGCTCTGCTTCACTGGGAAGCTCTCAGGCCAGAGGAAATGGGCTAAACCAGGGCAAAGAGCAGGTGCCTTCTACCCCAGCACACGCGGGTCTGGCCCGAGGCAGCTTCCAAAGCAGCAAATAGACAAAGGCTTCACAGCACAAGGGATCCCTGGCACCATGAGGCACGCGACAACACCCAGCACTTAGCTGAGGTCATCTGCTGTCAGGCTGTGGCTGAGGCCAGCCACTTGAGCTGCCGGAGAAAGCCAGGGCGAGCCAGACACACACAACACCTCTGTCCCGGGTGCAGGCAGCAAGCTGGGGTAAAAGGTGAAGACTCACCCTCTTCTTGAGCACAGAGAAGGTGGCTGCACAGCCCGTGCAGCTCCCTGGAAGAAAGAGCAGAGGTCAGGCAGGGCTCTGCTGCCTGGGACTGCAAGAGGTACAGGAACACCCACGGCTGTTGTAAAGGCTCAGCTCAGAGATGACATTGCTGCACCTTGCCATCCTTGCCCTTCCTAGGAGGGCTGGGGACACCCTCTCCACGGAAGGGAGGGGGTCATAGGAGGTGTCAGCACAACCCTAGCAGGTACCACACCACTCCCCACTCCCAGTTCAGTGGTCACCACTGGGTACAGCGCAGACCCCGCTCTGCTGAGCTCCCCCAAGCAGCACCTGCTCCCAGCCTTACCGAAGTTGTTGCTGGGGTAGCGCTTGCGCAGGCGCTCAGTCAGGCGTGACACCTTGCTGCGGATCACCTCATTTTTGCTCATAAAACCGTTGTCTGGGAGGCTGAGATCAAAATCTGCTGAGCACTGAGAGCTCTCGTCATCCTCCTGCAGAGAACAGAGCCATCTGAGCACGGAGGGGTGGCTGGGGGCACGCTCAAGGGCTGCAGGGTAGCCCACCCCAGAGATGGGCACCCAACAAGCAGGATGCTCCACCTGACATCACCACAAGCCACCAGCAAACCAGGCAAAGGCTGCCAGCTCCAACTGGGAGAAGGTGTCCCTCTTGCACACCTTGGCATGGCAGTACTCACCATGACCAGCAGCTGGTTCTCCTTCTCCCGCAGCATGGGACAGAGAGGAGAGGCAGTACAGATGGAGTCAGAGGCACCCAGACCCACAACCACCCTCCCTTAGAACCCAGCTTGCCCACCAAGGCCTTTACCCCTTCCCACCTCAGCTGCCATGCAGGCACAGCCCACCCCCACCAGCCTCAAACCTCGATAGCATCTTTGAACTCTTCATCAGGCTCTGCCTCTTCTGCCTCCTCCACGCTGCCTGGGGTAAGGTCCTGCAAGAGATTCACAGAGCTTACTCCTACTGTACCCCCACCCTCTCCAAAGGTGGGCCCACACTTCAGCAGATTCCAGGACAAAGGACCAGGTCCCCAGCAGCCCCATGAGAAGACACGAATCCTAGCAAGTGAGGTGAGCCCCTGTGTACCCAGACTGCATCTTTACATGGAGCAAAAGGACTGCGCCAAGCCCCCAGGCACAGCAGGGCAGACCCCCAGCAACCCAGGAGGGGCTCACAGGCTTCCAAGCAAGCTGGCAGCTGGAAGAAGTTTGTGTGTAGAGGGACACAGGCACAGTCAGACCAAAGGGGTGACCCTGCAGCTCCCACCCCACCACTGCCAGCCCTGCCCCTA
>NW_009260628.1:48519-49876 GCF_000687185.1 Egretta garzetta
GGCTGCAGCGGGGGGGCAATTCCTTCCCCCTAGCCCCAACACACAAGAGCCAGCTGCAAGAGCCCATCTCCAGGGCTCAGGGTGGGACATTGGCACACACAGCCTTCACCCACCAGGTACCTTAAGCCCTCCTTCTGCTCACACATCAAAGTTAGGGCAGCAAGGAACCCCCCCCCCACCTGCCCCAGCTCAGGCAAGGGAACAGCAAGGGTCTTAGTCACAGCTCAGCCACACAGATCTCCTCCAACACGAGCCACAGAACAGAGAGTGCCTCCAGCTCTTCTCCTCCCCTCCAACAGCACACTTTCAAGCCTGCGTCATACATTGCCACAGGCACTGAAAGTATTTCAGGTCCTGCAGAGCAGGGTCAGGGACCGAGAGGGGTGGCGATGCTCATGCACAGGCTGTGTTGCCAGGCCCCAGTTTGCCACAGCGCAGAGGAGAGCAGGAAACAACACCCAAGCCAGGACACACATCAGGAGAGACTGACACCTCTTACAGCTGAGCCCCAGGACCCCACCACCCAGCCTAGGCTCCTGAGCACCACTCTTAGGACATTGTTGCCCTCAGGGGAGGATCAGATCCCATGGCAGAGCCCAACACAGGGATCACATGAAGGTGGCTGGGAGAGGTCAGGGCAGGATCCCTGGCTTCAGCAGGCCTTTCCCCAAAACATCCCACACAGGCCACTTCCAGGGAGGTCTCTTACCTTGGTAGAACTGGGTGTTGCCCAGGAAGAGGGTGCTGTTGAGAATGGCCAGTACCCAGCAGAGGGGCAGCAGGTAAAGGATGCAGACAGAGCCCAGCAGTGCCCCATAAAACCTGGGAAGGAGCAGCAAGACACTGCTGTCACAACAGAGCACCTCACACCACACACAAGTCCCCTTCCTTCATCTGGTCCGCCACCCGCCCTCTCCAAGGACCAAACACATCAAACGCAGGTCCACAGGCTTGGCCAGGTCCCTCTTCCCTCTGAGCCCACCGCAGGATGCCTGACCCGGTACTACTCACTGGGAAGAGACAGTGGGGTTCTCCCAGTACAGTACACGGTACACCGCCTCGCAGCTGCAGCACATCCCGCTCAGGAGCCCCTCCAGCTGGATCAGGCTGCGAATGAGACCTCACAATCACAAAAAGGCCCCACAAATCCATACCCTGGCTCCCCCACACTCATACGCTTTACGGTGGCCAGGCTGGCAGGAGCCCAGGCCCTCCGCGGCCCCAGAGGAGCCATCCCAGCAGCAGAGGCCCCAGGGGCCCCACAGCCGGGAGGGCTCCGGAGACTCACAAGCTCTTGACCTGGGCGATGGCCTCCTGCCGGGAGAGCTGCACCCTGCGCAGGCCCTCCCGGCGGACG
>NW_009260628.1:50298-52043 GCF_000687185.1 Egretta garzetta
TCAGCAGGCTCTGGAGTGCTCCCGAGGGGTTTGGTGCCCACACACTGCTCAATCGAGGCCTTGAGCTCCATTATCACTGGTAAGGGGGGAATGCGGCTGCAGCGGGGTGGCAATTCCTTTCCCCCAGCCCCAACACACAAGAGCCAGCTGCAAGAGCCCATCTCCAGGGCTCAGGGTGGGACATTGGCACACACAGCCTTCACCCACCAGGTACCTTAAGCCCTCCTTCTGCTCACACATCAAAGTTAGGGCAGCAAGGAACCCCCCCCCCACCTGCCCCAGCTCAGGATAGGGAACAGCAAGGGTCTTAGTCACAGCTCAGCCACACAGATCTCCTCCAACACGAGCCACAGAACAGAGAGTGCCTCCAGCTCTTCTCCTCCCCTCCAACAGCACACTTTCAAGCCTGCGTCATACATTGCCACAGGCACTGAAAGTATTTCAGGTCCTGCAGAGCAGGGTCAGGGACCGAGAGGGGTGGCGATGCTCATGCACAGGCTGTGTTGCCAGGCCCCAGTTTGCCACAGCGCAGAGGAGAGCAGGAAACAACACCCAAGCCAGGACACACATCAGGAGAGACTGACACCTCTTACAGCTGAGCCCCAGGACCCCACCACCCAGCCTAGGCTCCTGAGCACCACTCTTAGGACATTGTTGCCCTCAGGGGAGGATCAGATCCCATGGCAGAGCCCAACACAGGGATCACATGAAGGTGGCTGGGAGAGGTCAGGGCAGGATCCCTGGCTTCAGCAGGCCTTTCCCCAAAACATCCCACACAGGCCACTTCCAGGGAGGTCTCTTACCTTGGTAGAACTGGGTGTTGCCGAGGAAGAGGGTGCTGTTGAGAATGGCCAGTACCCAGCAGAGGGGCAGCAGGTAAAGGATGCAGACAGAGCCCAGCAGTGCCCCATAAAACCTGGGAAGGAGCAGCAAGACACTGCTGTCACAACAGAGCACCTCACACCACACACAAGTCCCCTTCCTTCATCTGGTCCGCCACCCGCCCTCTCCAAGGACCAAACACATCAAACGCAGGTCCACAGGCTTGGCCAGGTCCCTCTTCCCTCTGAGCCCACCGCAGGATGCCTGACCCGGTACTACTCACTGGGAAGAGACAGTGGGGTTCTCCCAGTACAGTACACGGTACACCGCCTCGCAGCTGCAGCACATCCCGCTCAGGAGCCCCTCCAGCTGGATCAGGCTGCGAATGAGACCTCACAATCACAAAAAGGCCCCACAAATCCATACCCTGGCTCCCCCACACTCATACGCTTTACGGTGGCCAGGCTGGCAGGAGCCCAGGCCCTCCGCGGCCCCAGAGGAGCCATCCCAGCAGCAGAGGCCCCAGGGGCCCCACAGCCGGGAGGGCTCCGGAGACTCACAAGCTCTTGACCTGGGCGATGGCCTCCTGCCGGGAGAGCTGCACCCTGCGCAGGTCCTCCCGGCGGACGCTGTGGTACCTCCTGCGCACCAGCTCTGGCTCCGAGGGCCGGGCCCGGCACGTCTCCTGCAGGTAGCCCAGCAGGGCCGGCACCATGACCAAGAGGGCGAGCACTGAGTACCAGGCGGCTGGAAGAGGGGGGACAGAGTCAGCCCGGGGTGCCCGGGGAGGGCACGGGCCCTGTCCCCCGCCACGCACCTTGGCCGAGGGTGAGCAGGAGGAAGTTGAGGCCGAGGCAGGCGAGGAGGGAGCACCCGGGCCGCTGCCACCTGCGGAGAGGAGGGAGGGTGAGGGACGCGAGGCG
>NW_009260628.1:52505-56069 GCF_000687185.1 Egretta garzetta
TGACCTGGGGCTAATCCGGGTCCCGGGGCGGGACCGTTCCGGGCGTGGTCCGGTCCAGGGCTGGGCACTGATCCCGGTCTGACCCTCATCTGAGGTTTAGTCCTAGTCTGGGTCTGGTCTTGATCCGAGTCTAATCCTGGTCCGGGGTTCAGTCCCAGTCTAGGTCTGACACTGATCCGGGTCTAATCCTGGTCCGGGGCTCAGTCCCAGTCTGGGTGTTGGCATGGCCTGCTCCCAGCCATACTGGGGCACTGTGGGTTTGTTCCTGAGGGCCCCATTGCCGGGGCACCTCTCCATGGGGCAAGACCAGGGACCAGCCCCGCACCGAGGTCCCGGGAGGTCCCACTCCCACCGCCCTGGTCACTCCAGGCTGTCCCCACCAGACGCAGCAGGGCAGGGCTGCTGTCTCCCAGGGATGCTCTGGGGACCCAGACCTGTGTCCGATGCCAAAACGGTGGATGCCATCCCATAATACTCCATGCAACTGCATTAACCCTATGCCGCTCTCGGGCTGTGAGGGCAGCGCAGGGCTCAGCACTGCTGCAGGCTCTGATGAGCAGGGCGCGTGTCCCGTGGGCAGAGGGCTGGGTGGCCCGGTGACACCCCAGCTGCGGGTTGAGCTCCAAGGCTGATCCCCATCCCGAGAGTGCAGCCCAGGGCCGGAGCCAGCCCCGGGAGGTGCCGGCTGCCAGCCCCCGGGGGCTCAGCAGCATGGGCACAACTGCCCAGCAGTGCCTGGCCCGGGACAGAGAGGCCTTTCAGCCCGGGAGTGACAAAGCCCATAGGAATGCAGCTCCCTCCCATGTCCCCGTCGCATCCCTGGGGACTCGGCCTCCCTCCGCACCGCTACGGGAGGTGCCCACACCCGGCACCTGCGTGAGCACCAGGCTGTGCCCTCTCTCTGGAGGGGGCAGCAGGGCCAGGGACAGCCCCTGTCCCCAAGGGCAGGGATTTAAGCCTCTACCAGGGCTGGGTGGCGCAGCACCAAGGAGCCTGCCCACGGCCCCAGAGCACACCAGGACATCGTGACCACGGCCAGAGGCCCCGGGCAGGGAGGCCCCAGGGCGCAGGGCTACAGAGCCGGGTGTGATCTCAGCTCAGACCCCGTTCCAAGCAGGTCCCAGCCCCGGCACAAAGCCCCAGACACCCGGTGAGCGCCAACGTTGCTTTATTTGGAAGGTGAATCCATAGGCACCGGAGTGGGGGCTGGAGGGGTAACAGAGCTGGTGTTACAGGCAGGGCTGCGGGAAGCTGGGAAAAGGCACTTGTGGCAGCAGAAGCCCCGCTGGGCGTCTCAGGCAGCCTGGGCCAGGGGCTGCACCGGAGCAGGCGGGGGCAGGCGGTGTCGGGGACCAGCCCTGACACAGGGGAGGGACAGCATGTCTTGCCCAGGGAGGGGGTAAATGGCCTGGGGGCTGGCAGGACCCCCAGGCATGAGAGGGGATCGGCTGGGGCAGCACCTCATGGTGGAAGCGGTGACCCAGCACCAACCTTGGACCTTTCTGCGCCCCAGGGGTATCACGGCTGCTGCTCTCCATCCCAAAAAAGACACCAAGCAAACCCAGGCAACAGCCAGAGCCCGTGGCCAGCTGTTGGGAACGCTCATCCCACTGATCCAAGCCCGTGCAGAGACTGGGGAAGACCCTCCCTTGCACTGGGAGTGACAGAGAGGACCTGCCCTCAGGCAGGGCAAGGAGTGCTCCTGGCAGGGCAGCCCTGGTGTGGTGCTCCTCCAAAAATTCTCAGTGTCTCTCTGGCAGCCTGTTGCTCCAGTCGGCCCCACGCAGGCCCCTCAGGGCTTGACATTTGGTGGGATGTGGAGGCTGATCCAGGGCCAGGGTGGCCCCGCTGCCTGCATCCTCTTCTCTTCCCCAAGACGGGCTGTGTCCCTGCAATGCCAGGCCCCAGCTCCCCCCGGGGCCACGGTGCCAGCAGCAGCTCAGCACCACCATGCTGCCGCGCTCATCCTTCCCCTCTGCCTTGCCGCGGTCTCCGGGCAGCGCAGGGCAGAGTCCCGAGACAAGAGTTTTCTGGGATGATAACCCAAGCGCTGCAGAGCCAGGCAGGGCTGGCAGGCCGGTCTCCAGTGCCACTGGGCCCCAGGGCAGGCTTGGTGGCTGGGGAAGGCTCAGAGCCACAAAACCTTGCTGCGGGAGGGCGGGACCCAGCTCCCTTCTCCCCCAGGGGCACCTGGCCCCATCCCCAGGCTGTACGAGCCCCAGGGCTGGAGGAATTTACCCCCATCCCAGGGTCGCAGGACCAGGCTACGGCCCTGCTCGCACTTTCCCTCACCCCGCAGCGATGGAGCCTTGCTGCCCCGCGCGGGCTCGGCCCCCAAACAGGACAGCGTGTCCGGGGGGCCGGGGTGATGCCGGGTCAGGCTGTGCGGGACCTGGGTGTCTTTGCACCCCCAGAGCACAGGGCAGGGAGGGGCTGAGCCCCGCGGGGCTCCGGCAAGGCGGATGTGTTCAGGCCAGACAGGAGGAGGGGCCCGGGCTGGGGAAGCAGAGATCAGAGCCTCCGTTAGGGAACTGCGGAGGTGCCACGCAGCTGGGAGCGGCAGGGGGGGGGGGGGGCGGGGGGGCGGGGGGGGGGGGGGGCCTTTGCCGAGGAGCCGACAGCCAAGGTGCCTCAGCTCGCTTTTGAGATGAGACAAACCCGTGGCTAAATTGCAGATAGCAGTTAGGACTAATTACCTGCAAAATTTGTTTTTAAAGAGTGATGCTGGGTCTCTCCCAGAAATTGGGGTCCCTCTTAGGGGCTCTCCGCTTGGGTCCTTCCACTTGCAATAGCCTACATCTGGCCATCTTTCTGTCCAGGGGTGGGAGAGGGGCCTGTGCAGCAGCTGGGTGTCCACGCTGTCTCGGCGGGATGCAGGGAAAGCCGTGCTCGGGGAAGGCCTCCGTCTGTCCATCCATCTGCGCAGGAGTCTCTGGAGGAAGCGCGGTGCAGTCAGCCAGGAGGGGATGGGGCGGCAGGGTCACTTTGTCCCGAAGCGGGGCTGCGCTCTGTCCGTGGGCGAGGAGAGGGGGAGCTGAGCGCCGTGGGGGCCCGCTTGGGTCCTTCCACTTGCAATAGCCTACATCTGGCCATCTTTCTGTCCAGGGGTGGGAGAGGGGCCTGTGCAGCAGCTGGGGGTCCCCGCTGTCTCGGCGGGATGCAGGGAAAGCCGTGCTCGGGGAAGGCCTCCGTCTGTCCATCCATCTGCGCAGGAGTCTCTGGAGGAAGCGCGGTGCAGTCAGCCAGGAGGGGATGGGGCGGCAGGGTCACTTTGTCCCGAAGCGGGGCTGCGCTCTGTCCGTGGGCGAGGAGAGGGGGAGCTGAGCGCCGTGGGGTCTCAGACGATGTCAGGCTGGTCCCGGCAGCGCCGTGACAGGCAGTAGAGCCCAGAGAGGAGGTACAGGCAGGCGGTGATGCCCCCGCAGACGGAGGCGCTCAGGTAAGCGCTGTAGAGGCAGTGCTGGCTGTAGCCCGGCAGGTTGCAATAGCTTTTCTGCCCGGCCTTGTAGCCCATGATGCCGGTGGCGGCCGCGTAGAGCCCCCCCCCCAGCGCCCGGTCGGGGC
>NW_009260628.1:57596-64659 GCF_000687185.1 Egretta garzetta
TGGCCGGGGCAGTGGCTGCGTGAGGCTCTGGCTGTGTCCTGCCAACCCCTGGCTGTGTCCTGCCAACCCCTGGCTGTCCCCCAGGGCAGCAGGACCTTGGTCTGGGCCACCATATTGTCCTGACCCATGCTGCAGAGACACAGAGGCAGACAGATGAACGGCAGCTCTGTTTTTCAGACTGTTGCATGGTTTAAATACATTACATACATTTCTACAGTGCATTAGAACAATACATTTTGGGTCAGTCGGAGACGCAGCTGGGCCCAGCTGGGGAGCTGGGGTCACGCTGCCACCACACCTCCCCCCACCCGCCAAAAATGGGCTGATGGGACAGCGAGACCCAACACTGGCTTCCCCCAGCAGCAGAAGCCGCAGCTCAAGGCAAGCGGATGCAGGCAGCAGCCCTGGTACTGTTCTGTACAACACAAGTTCAGCAGCCCCTGGGGAGAGAGCAGCAGGCCTGCGAGATTGTCAGCACCAGGGCAGCCAGGAGCCCATGCTGGCCCCCCCATGCTCCCATCATACCTCCCACCCATGCAGCAGAAGAGCCCCTCCAGCCCTTCCCCAGCAGCCCCCTGCCCCTAGTGGGGGGCCTAGGCACAGACAAGGCTGGCACCACGCTGGCTGCACAGCAGCCAGGGAGCTTGCTGGGAGCACAGGCAAAAGCCAAGCAAGAGCAGCCATGGAGACCTGGCAGGAGGGATGACTGGGGCAGCAGAGGGGGAAAGGGTGCTTGCACCCACCCGCAGCCCTCTCCAGCTTGGGGGGGGGGGGTGTCACTAAGCTACAGCCCCTCCCAGAGCCACCTGCTCATCACAAAGACAAGCCTGCACCTCTCTCCCTAGTGTCTAACTGCACCAGTTGTCCCTCAAACATCCCCTCCTCCAGCCCCCAGCCAGAGAACAGCCGTTCATTGCGGTCCCCGCTGCGCCAGTGGGCAGCAGGAACTCCCCCTGAGGAAAGCAGCGTGCACGGGGTTGGGGCAGAGGAGGGACAGTGGAGGAGTACAGCACACCCTCAGGGAAAAGGAAGGGGTGTAACCCGCTACAGGCCTTCCCAGCCCGGCAGCTGGCATGGAGGGGAAAAGGGCCAGTGGCTGGTGTAAAGGGCTGGACGGATCCTGGCCCAGGTAGCCTGCTCATCCCAGCCCCAGGCAGGGGTGCTCAGAACCACATGCAGGCCAAGGAAGGGAGGCAGGGGCCCAGCCACACCATGGCTCCCAGCGGATTCCCACACCTCCCCCTGGGCTCTGCCCCAGGCAGGGCACCAAGCTCCAACGGAGCTGGGGAGGGACCATGCCCGACCTGCCTGGCTCCTCCAGTTCAGCTGCAGGTTCCTCCAGCTGCACCTGCTCGCTCTACCCAGAAGGTCGAGTCCCAGCCACAGGAGCCGGCGGTGGCACAGCTCCTCTCGCAGTGCTAGTCCAAGGCGGCCAAGCCCTGCCTGCGGCTCTCACAGCTACCACCATGAGAAGAAAGGCTTCCGGCTCTGGAAGCTCTGCGTGTAGGACTCGCTGGCGGTGCGCTGGTGGGAACGCGCCGTTTCCACAATCACGGGTGGCATCTGAACCAGGTGCAGGGGGCTCTTCCCATCTTTCAGTGCCTGAGTCAGGTTCAGGATCTGTATAGCACAACAGAGCAATGCCGGAACTGCCCCACTGGAGCAACAGAGAGTGTCTACCCCAGCACCCTTCCTGCCACACAGGCAGGACGAGGCTCCACGCCGCACCCATCTGCCTTCCCTAAGCACAGCTTACCTGGCCTCTCATCACAGCAATCTGCTTGTGAAACTGTCCCCTGTCAAAGCCAGGGTCCTTCTGCAAAAGAGAGAAGAGAGAACATGGTGGGATCCACCCGCTGCCCCATGCCATGCAAGAGATGCCTATTCCCCAAGCAAGCCTCTCTCCTCCTGTCCCACAGGTTTCCTGCTTCTCCCCACACTGAACCTCCAGCTCCTGGCAGAGGTTATGATAACCTTGCTATGCCTCAGCCCAGAAACAAGTTGGGAGCTTGGCCACCTTTCTGTCCCCTGCAGCCTTGACAGGGAGCTTGCCAACACCACCCCTGCTTTTCTTCCTCCCAAGCCATCCTCACACACTCCCCCAGCTCACCTTGAAGAGCTCATACAGATCTTCTTCCAGGTCCTTGACAAAGTTGGGGTCTGAGATCTTGGGAAGAATCAGGTCCTTGATCTCCTGTGAAAAGGGGATTTTGGCCTGGGGCAGCCATGCCCAGTAGAATGGATCTGTGGGAGGAAGCAGGAGACATTAGAGCTGGGGAAGACACAAGGATGGTGCCACATGCCCCTGGGTGCCAGATCACCTGCATCTGGGACACAGGGTCCAGCACCCACTTCCTACAGCCTCTGCTGAGGCAGAGCTGTCCATGAACCCAGAAGGTTTGCAAGAGGGACAGCCCTAGCCCTCTCCTCTCCAGGCCTTGAGGAGGATGCCCAAGCACAGAGCTGTATCGTTCGCCAGGGTGCCCTGACACAGCCTGAAAGACTCACATGCTCTCCAGGAGTCCGGGTGTTTCAAGGGAAAGGCCAAACCATTGTCTATAGCAGCCAGCTTGATGATGGGTTCCTTCACCACCACCCAGTCGCTGTCCTGGAAGGAAGCGGAGCGTGTCACAAGAAGGCGGCCCCAGCAAGAACAGTCCCTCTCCCACTCCCTTCAGCCCAGCTGCCAGGATCTTTGCCCTGGCTAGCACAGAGGCACAGCAGCCTCTTGTCTGTAGTCTGGACCCTTGCCCGCACAGAAACACTCTCTCCTTTGGGTAGAAGGGGGGAAAAAGCTGCTCCCGCCACCCTCTGCCTCACTCCAAGGATGCACAGGTCCAGCAATACCAGTTTCCCCCATAGAGCCCATCTGCATCCTCACAAAGTCCCACTAGGCCACAAACCACCAACACAGAGGGCAATGAAAGGTCCAGGAGACAAGATCAGGCCTCCGCACGCACAGAAACCCAAGCCAGCTGGGAAATCCCTGACCTGCCTGCCAGGTGGGCAGCTTGCAGGAGCAGAGCCCTCCACAGAACCCCTGCCCAGGAAGAGCCACTCACCCGCACTCCCGCACTGTCCAGGGGACAGTCATACTTGATGAGCCAGTTGTCATTGCCCCGATCTGCAGGGAGATAAAGCCAGCTGTGTCAGTGCCAGGGCCGGCCTGCCTGCACCATGCCGGGCAGAAGATTACTCCTCCTCTGACCCAGAAGTGAGACAGACCAGTTTTAGGCCCAAACTCTATCCCAGAGCCCTCGAGCTTGCTGCAGGCCTGGGAAGCCACACCAATCCCCATACGTCCAGCCCTGGAGACTGAAGAGGTCCACATATCCCCAGCTCACAAGAGAAAGGGCAGCCTGCAAGCCCCAGAGTGCCACCCTGACCCCTTCCAGCCTGGCAGGCACTCAGAAGCCCAGCGCAAGATGACACAGTCAGCTGATGGATCTCCAGATGTCCCTGGATCCTCACAGCTCGCAAACTTTCACCCCAGCACCATGGTGGATCCAGATCTCCCAGAATGCAGGCCAGCAGTCAGAGCACGGCCATGGTGGTGGACAGCCACAGCAGCTGTACTCTACCCAGAGGCATCTGCCACCTGGCAGCAACCAAGTGGTGTTGAGAGGAGTTCTGGGTGCCAGGAAGGAATGCCAAGCCCCTTCCCCCCTCCCCTTTCTCCAGCTGGCAGGACGTGAAGGAGCAGGCACCATCCCACACCAGGCAGATGGCCCTACCTGTGTTCCTGATGATGTAGTCAAGCACCACCAGCCGCTCGAACTGCAGCAGCAGCTGCCGGTTGGTGTTCTCCGGGAGTGGCTCAGCTTCAAACCGCCGCAGCCAGTAATCAGCATCCTTGTAGCCTTCCACAAAGAGCTGGAAGGAGCCCACCTGAAGCAAGAAGAGGCTGCATTATAGGAGGCCACAGAGGATGGAGAAGCAGTGACAGGCGGCACAGGAGGCTGGCAGCCCTACCTTGGGTGGCAGACCAATGCGGTTGAAGCGCTGGCCGACTTTTGGCACCTTCTCCAGGGCCAGCCTCTTCCCTCGGGACTTCACCCTGTCGATGGCACTGTAGTTAAAAGTCTCACTGGCCAGATACACCACCTGGGGGGACAGGAGCACATACATCAGCAGGGGCACCTGGCAATTGTCACAGGACTGGCTGATAAAACCAAGACATAGCATTTCCCAAGGCTCTGCCCAGCATGAGGATCCCTGTTACTTGAGCAGGAGCAGTCCAGGTCCAGAGCTCTCAACACAACATCTCCAAGGTCAGCAGTGCCACAAGACAAGGCGCAAGCAGAGCTGTGCAGAAGCACGCGAAAGCCTCCCCAGGATGAGATCCCATCAGCTGTCCCCTCACCTTTGTGCGGGGAACAATGTTGAGTTCCAGTTTCTGGTCCACCAGGCTGGCGCCTGCCTCTGACAGGTAGCCCTGGTTGAGGACGAGGCAGTCTCTCCCAAAGCAGCATGGGCAGCATAACTTCTGCAGCCACTTGGTCCACTTGGGGTTCAGATGCCCATATGGCTCCTCGTTCTTGGGTTTGAAGACACCAATGATTTTCTGTGAACGGGAGAGAGGAAGACTGACTCAAGGCAGTTGGCAGAGCCAGGATACTTCCCCCACAAGCCAGCCCATGGTAGGGACACTCAGGAATAGACCCAGAACAGCCCCTCACTAGGGCAATAACCAGCCCCTGGGACCAGGCACATCCTGCAGCTCCTGCGAGGGATCCTTCCCCACCCAGTATACCATCCTACAAGAGCAGGGTGCTGCCTGAAGACCTTCATACCCAGCTCACACACTTCAGAATGACCCTCCTTGTCCCAAAATACACCAGAGATGATGCTGTCCCCTGGTAAACATCCCAGTCCCACCCCAGTGACCTTTGGATGTCTGGGGAGAGCTACTGCTCACCACTCCTCATTACATCCACACAGGAGAAGGAGGGGATAATGATCCCTGCCCTGGCTTCAAAATCCATTGAATGGTGCTGATCCCAAACTGACCAGAGGAAATGAGACCAGAACATCTGAGCAGCTGGAGGACCCCCCAGGAGCCCAGGGCTCTGTGAGGAGGGGCCCAGCTAGAGAAAGCAAAGGCGCTGGCTCTCCAGGCACACTGTGGGCAAGAGCGCACAGGCAGCTCCGAACTGGCCACCAGCTGGTACCAGCAGCACCCCCAGCCCCTCAATCCAGCCTCACACACATTGACACAACAGCAGAGACAGCAGCACAGGTACCCCACCGCTGCAGAGGGCACAGAAGCCTTGTTAGGTTTCCAAGTGTTCCATCACCAAGCCAGCATTGCCAAACCATGCAGCTGAGACAAGGGCCAGGACAGGAGCAAGGCCACCTGCCCCTGTGGGCCAGGCACCCCTGGGGGGCTGCACAGCAGCTCCAGGCTGGCAGCCCCTGCTCTGGGGTGACTCAGCAGCATATGCAACCAGCGAGCCCTCCTCTCCATGGCTGGCACTGGCCCTGGCCTGAGTGGGTGGCACTTCCCCAAGCCAAGCTCCTGCCACAATGTGGAAGTGGGACATGAGTCCCAGCACCTCAGCAGGGACCCCAGTGCAATCCCAATCTGCCAGGGGCCAGAAGCCAGCCCAGGGCGGGCAGGAGCAAGGTTTTATCCACCAGGAAGAAGGGAGAAGAAGAGTGTAAGGGAACAGGACTACTTCAGCCATCCCCAGATCCCATGGAGGAGCCACTTCCCTTGAGCAGACAGGAAGGCAATCCCCTCATCAGCCCCATGTGAAGGCACACGACTGCCAACACATCCTTGGATTTGAGCCCACAGGAGGCTTGTCGGGAGCTCTGGCAGCACAGAGCCCTGTGCTCTGTGGAGCCAGTCCAGTAGAGCAAGCCCCAGCCAGCCAGGGACAGCATGGGAGTGGAGGCCAGAGGCCTCCAAATAGACCTGTGCCTGGAGCAGCACCGGCAGCAAAAACAGGTCTACCTGGTGCCACCAGCATGGCAGAGGGAGCGGGGCCAGCCCAGAGGCGCAGACAGCAGTTGGGGTAACCGGGGCTGGGGCAGCACATCCCAGCTGGGACAGCTCAGGACCCAGCAACCCAGAGGGAAGCAGACACAAGAGACAAGTTTTTTCTCCAATGCCCTTACTCCCTGCCCGCAATAGCGGCACACTGCACTCCCTCCTGTGCCAGCAGCAGGGAGGTTTCAGTGACCCTGCGCAGCAAGACACAGAAACCAGACACACACCACATTCGCTGGCAGCAGGGCAGCTCAGGGAAACTACTAGGTGACATGGCCAGGAGTACACGGGCTTTGGCTTCTCGCACACATCCTCCACTAGCCCTCACTGAGGTCAGGTGCCCTACGGCCAGGCAGCCTCCATCCTGCCACCCCCAGGCAGCCCATCCAGCCACCCACCCCAGCAACACCACGTCTCATATTGGGCAACGGGAGGGAGCAGAAGGGCTGCAGCAGGAGGAAGTATGTATTGCCCCACAGCCCGCCAACTCAGCTGGGACCTGCCTGCCACAGCTCCCGGGAGCCAGGCTCCACCCAGGACAGGAAAAGTAGGGCACACTAGAGACCAGAAAGGTCCAAGGACCAGACTAGTCCTGCTTCCTAGGAAGCACCCCAGCACACATGTGGTGAGGGAGTCACAGGAAGCAGCAACAGCTCAAGTAATTGGGTGGGTGCTGCAGGTCACAAGACAAGCTGCCCTGTGCTGTGTGCACAGTGGCGTGGAGATGGCTGCCACACAGCTGACCAGATCTATAGGGTACCAGCTATATGCCAAGGGCTTTGCCTCAACTGTATTGGCTGCCCAGCCACAGAGGAGACATCTGGTTTCAGTCTCACAGGCTAAAACCCAGCTCAGCTCTCTGGGGGCTGGAGTCACTACAGTCAGCAGATGCTGACCACAGTCAGGAGACGCTGATGCACAGGCCTGGGGGAAAGGGTGACCCTTCCTCTCCGGGCAGAAGAGCCACAGAAGAGACTTTAGCAGCGCTTGGACACAGCTGCCCCCTGCTCTTGCTGCTGGTCCCACTGCCCTTCTCCCCGGGGAAGCCCAGGGCGGCTCCCGCCGCTC
>NW_009260628.1:66204-68910 GCF_000687185.1 Egretta garzetta
GTGCTGGGCAGGCTGGGGAGCCAGAGCTGGGCTCCTGGTCTCTGCCATCAGAAAAGAGCACTGTTCAGTCGCTGCTGGGCTTGGCCAAGGGCCATTTCTGCTCTGGACACAAAGCCCTTGCAAGTTCCCTGCAGTGCTCCCGGGCACCGCGGCTGCCCGGTTAGCATGGCTTGGCACCCATCTCTCCAGGGGTGTGCGGCCCGGTGCCATCAGGGATATCCCCTTTTGAATTGGGGAGCCCCTTCCCATCACAGGCACCACCTGAGCTGCACCAGGAGCCACCGGAGAGGCAGTGCCCAGCCTGCCTGCAGGGCCAGTTCCATGCCGGTGCCGGCCCCTGGTGCTGGGGAGAGCTGTGCTGTGCAGGAGCGGCTCTGGGGGTGCCCAGTGCTCTGGGGGCTGCTTGCTGTCAGCAGGCAGGTTTGCAAAACCTGGGCAGCCAAGCAAGGCCCTGGAGCCCTAGGGTCTTCTCTCTGCTGTCCCTCTTAGGAGTAGCAGCCGCTCCATCCCTGGGAGGTAAGCTGAGTCTGCCCGTCCTCCACACTGGAGCTGGAAACCCCACAAGCTCTCTGCTCCCTCCCCTGAAGAGCTGGCACTGAGCACAACCCAGCAAGCGTCTCATCTCCAAATGCCTGCTTCTTCCCGAGGCTCCCCAAGCAGAGCTGGGGGCGGCCCCTGGCCTGAGCCTGCCATGGTGCAGGACCCCCTTGGGTCCCGCCAGGGAGCCGTGCCGGAGGCAGCCAGCTCCCGCCAGGCTCCTCTTACTGTGCTCACTTACGTTTCATGGGGCTGTGACCCCCGTGGGCTCACGTCACCTCGAGCCCTGCAGTGGGGCAGGCAGCAACCCGAACCTGGCGGCTGGAGTTTCAGAGGCAGGGCAGGGCGGCCAAGTTCCCCGGGGTCACCTCCTCCCCTGTGGTCTGCCCCAGCAGAGCTGTCCCCAGGGCAGATGTGTGCCTCTCCGTGAGCTGAGGGGACCGCAGGTGCTCTGGGTGAGCTGGGCTGTTCCCTCCACCCAGCAGCCACCCTCCACACCTCTCCCTGACAGCTCTTGCCCTGCGCTGCCGGAACTGTCACCATGACCCTCACCAAAGGCTCCTTCACCTACTCCAATGGGGAGGAGTACCGCGGCGAGTGGAAGGAAGGTGAGACAGGGTGGGAGGAGATGGTGCTGCCTGTGCCGGGGGCTGAGAAGCCCCCACGTCCCTGCCCCCACCATGCTGGGGCACGTCCTGCCTCCATTCGTCCAGCACTGCCCGTTTCTGCCCTCGCCTTAGGTCGCAGGCATGGCGTCGGGCAGCTGACATTTGCCGACGGCACCGCTTATGTGGGGCACTTCGAGAACGGGCTCTTCCACGGCTGTGGTGTGCTCACCTTCCCTGACGGCTCCAGGTGAGCGTGGCACCCCCAGGTACATCCCCCCCGGGCATCCCCGCTTGCTGCGGGGAGCTGCTGCCTTAGGAGCTCCTCCTGCGCAGGTACGAGGGGGAGTTTGTGCAGGGCAAGTTCAACGGCGTCGGTGTCTTCACCCGCTGCGACAACATGACCTTTGAGGGCGAGTTCAAAGGCGGGCGTGTGTACGGCTTCGGTGAGTGCCCAGCGGAATGGTGCGGCCAGCCGCAGCCCCCCGCGGCCCCAGCTCAGCACATCCCCGTCCGGTGTTCCCTGCTCCATCCCTCCGTCCCCATTCCAGGTGGGTGCTGCTCCCTGCCCCGTCACTCTCGGCCCTCCCGTCCCCTCCCCAGGTCTCCTGACCTTCCCTGATGGCTCCCATGGGGTGCCCCGCAATGAGGGCTTCTTCGAGAACAACAAGCTGCTGCGGCGGGAGAAGTGCCCGGCCATCATCCAGAGAGCCCAGGGCGCCTCCAAGTCTGCCCACAACCTGACAGCGTGACGGTGCCCCACTCCCCCCTCCCACTGCGGTGGGGACCCCCCTACCAGGCACTGGCTGGCCCCGCCGTCCCCGGAGCAGGGATGCAGCACTGCTGGGTGGTCCCTCTGCCCTCCACCTTGTCAGGGCTGGGGGTCTGCACCAAGCCCCCTTGCCGAACCCCTGCCAGCTGGGGTGACGGGGCTCCCCGCTCTCCACCCAAGTGCCCTGGGGCGGCCGCGGTGCCTTCTCTCTCTGGCTGTAGCCCTGGCACCTGCCAGAGCAGCCGGGGCCCAGCCCCTCTGCCCCCTTGGAAAGGCTGCAAATCACTGGGGCTGCCAGCCAGCCACAGGGGATGCAGTGGGGGTGTACGGGCTGGGGCTGGACCCCAACCCCACTGCCAGGGTGCCTTGGCTGTGGGCTGCTGGCTGGACCACGTGCCCGCAGAGGGACAGCTCCTGCCCCACTTCGCTATCCTGGTCCCAAGGCAGGGTGGGCACCCCAGGCACCCCGTGGCCTGCACCCTCAGCTCTGGGTGACCAGCGTGCCCTGGGCAGGGTGACATGGTGCCCCCAAAGGATCCAGCCTGCTCTCGAGGCCAGCTGATGAGCTGTGTTCCCTTCATCCCTGTGCCAATCCAGCCCACCCTCTGCCTTGGGGACATTTGCAAGCAGCATCCCTACCGAGGGGGACCGGGGACAGCCAGCCTGGCCCATGTCTGCTGCACGCTGGGGGAGGGCAGGAGCGATGGCGAGCAAGGAGCAGGGTCAGCTGGAGCCCGGGATGAGGGGCACGAGCCGGGCTGCGTGGGGTGCCAGGGCTGGAGCAGGGGGTGT
>NW_009260628.1:69058-69999 GCF_000687185.1 Egretta garzetta
GGGAAAGGGGCATGGCGAAGGGGCAGGCGGGGTGGGGAGGGGGCACACAGCTCCCCATCTTGCCCCCTGCACGCATCCGTCATCTCCCTGCTGCGTGCTCACCTTCACCCCCTGTGCGGTCTGGCTGGCCGCGGCACGGGGGTCCCAGCAGCCCTCGTGGTGGGCTGCAGGGGCCGTGCCCGCCCTGCCAGGCTCTGTCCGCACTGGTCCCGTGCCTTGCCGTGACCCTGCCTGCTGCTGCTGCCTGCACGGGCCTCAGCTGAGTAAACCACATTGCCAAATGCCTGGGGCCGTGTCCTTTTTGCCAGGAGTAGGGATGGGGTGGGGGGCTGCTCGCATGGGCAGGACTGCAGACACGCAGCGGGGGCAGCAGGTTTATTCCCAGCTCACGGTGCAGGGATCCATCCCTTCCCAGGTGGGGATGGCAGGACCCTGAGGGCTGGGGGGGAGGAAGGGGTGGCCGGGGGCTACTGGGTGTCCCCCCCACCCACTCTGCCCAGGGGGGCCTTGTCCAGCAGGACAGAGTGAGATGGGTGGCTTTCTCCTGGCCACGTCCCAGTGTACCCACCACGGCCTCAGCTCCCGGGGTCCCTGGCTCCTGTGCCTTCCCGGTGCGGGAAGGGGCAGCGGGAGGACCCCTCACAACCAGCCATTGGCGGTGAAGGTGCCCCTCAACTCCTCAACCTGGGGGGCGCTGAGCGGGGCCAGGGGTGCGCGGCAGGGACCCCCGTAGTAGCCAAACCACTCCATGGCCTTCTTCAGCCCTGGGATCCCGAACCGGCGGGTGACCTGTAGGAGGGAGGGCGCGGGGGCTTGCCTGCTGTGGGACAGGGCGGCACGCTCCGCAGACCCTGCTCCGGGCTCACCACTGCTCCTGCCGTCCCCCGTGTGGGGCTACAAGGCTGGGCAGGGTGTGGGGGGGCTGCAGCCCCCTGCCCTTG
>NW_009260628.1:70495-71163 GCF_000687185.1 Egretta garzetta
AGCCGGCACAGCACACCGTGCCCAGCCAGCATCTTCCAAGCATCGCTGCCCCTCGCCTGCCTCCCCCTGCCCAGCTGCCAGTCCGTGACGGTGCCCCCAGGGCAGCACCCTGTGCCCCCATCGAGCAGGGGCAACAGCACCTACCCACGGCGTAGCTCGCCAGCAGGAAGCTGGCTGATCCTGCCAGCACCTGAAAACCCTCCTGCCGTGTCTTGTGGACCATCAGCCCCATTCGGGTGATCTGGGGAGAGACACGCTGTGCCCTGGGGCAGGCATCACCCTGTCCCCATGCCACAGGGCTCCTGCCACCACCCCCAGGGTCTGGGAAACAGCTGCAAGTCCCAGCTCCCCATTCTTAGCTTGTGGCCGGGTTTGGTGGCAGCCAGCCCTGGGAGAGCCCTGCCCCACTCACGTCGCCACCGCTGTCCTTGATCCCGAGGATGTTGGGGTGCTGAGCCAGGGTGAGGACAGCCTCCAGGGGCAGGTCCAGGCCAGTGTTGGCAGGGACGCTGTAGAGCACCACGGGGATGGGGGATGCGTCAGCGACCTGCAGGCAGCCAGGCAGAGCTCAGCAGCTTGGGGGGGGTTTGGGACACGCGGGACGTGCTCCCCATCCTGCTGCCCCATCCGGGGCTGCCAGTGGACAACGGGCCCAGCGCCGAGACATC
>NW_009260628.1:71197-72414 GCF_000687185.1 Egretta garzetta
AGCCCCCAGCCCCACGTCGCCCCCTGCCTCTGCCATGCTGACCGTCAGCTCGATGGTGGCCTGGGTGGCTGGGGAGGGCGCAGAGGGGTGAGGGGTGACCCAGGGGGGAAACATGGCCCCCACGCTGCCCACGCAGGCACTCACATTCACAGCCGGAGCCAGCCAGCAGCAGGCGGTCCCTGGGCAGAGCCCGGCGCCCGCCGCTCACCCCCCCCAGCCGCTCGCGGGGTGCCAGGTAGGGGTACTCCCCGTTGGAGCCCATCACCACCAGCCCTGAAATGCAAGTGTGGGGAGGGCAGAGCTCAGGCACAGGAGCAGGGTGCTCACAGGTTGGCCATTCCTGCCCTCTCCGCACCCCACTCTTGGGCAGGCACCAGGCACCCGGAGCAGCCCAATGCCCACATCCAGCAGCCCCTTTGGGCCAGGAGGCTCCCGCAGGAGCCCCACAAAGCTCTGGATGCCCCCACAAAGGGCACACATGGGTATGTGCTCCCCAGATGGCAGTGCCCACCTGCACCTCGCTGAGTGCTGGTGGTGCCATCCCTTACCCAAGCACCCTTGTGCGTGCCATGCGTGCACCCCATGGGCTGCACACGCTGCCCGCCCACCTCCATCCCCAGAAACTGCCCCACACAGCACTGCAGACCCCTTCCTTGGGACCCTGCCAGCACCATGAGCACAGGCAGGCCAGCTCCAGCCTGGTGCTGCCAGGCTCTGCCACAGCATCCAGGGCTCCAGGATGCCAGGAGGGTTGGGTGTCCCCATCATCCTCTCTCCCTTCCTTGCCCCTGGGCACCCACACAGGGCTATGCAGCCCACAGTGTGCCTTCTCCCCTCCCCATCCCCGCAGTCCTGGGCTCAGCCTGGTCAGGAGAGGGGAGACCCCGGGGCGCATCCCTGCGACCCCCAGCCTCTTCCTGCAGCCCTCTCATCCTGGGCAATCAACAGATACAAATCCTGTGGCACTGAATCTGTGTGAGTGTGCACGGCTGTGCAGAGGGAAGGTGCAAGCCTGCAGCTATGTGCAGAGGATGTGTGCAAGCCTGCACGCATGGAGTGTGCATGCAAGCATGCACCGGCGTGTGACAGGGGTGCACAAGGACACACGTGTGTCTGGGCTGCCTGGGCACTTGCCGTGCAAAGGGCCCCAGGTGGGTCACCCGAGGGGTTGCCAGCCTTGGAGCAAAGTCCGGCTGGAGGCTGAGCACCCACAGGAA
>NW_009260628.1:72643-75209 GCF_000687185.1 Egretta garzetta
TGTTAATGTTTGACGGGGCACGTGAGGGACCTGCAACCCGGCTGGACAGACGACATGGGGGGTGGTACTGGGTGAGCTCAGGATGCTCTCCTCCCCTCCAGGAGCTGGCTGCAGGAGCTCAGCACCCCTCCAAGTGAGCCCCAGCCGCCCCAGCTGCACTTTCCCTTCTGCTTGCCAGCCCTGGCAGCCATCCCTCTGCCACCTACACGGGCTGGGCTGCAGAGCCAGGGAGGAACCAGGCATTGCAGGGCGTGCCGGGGCTGTGGGGAGGGTTCACCTGCTCTGGGTGTTGGTGTCTCGTGTAAATGGGCGAGTGGGAGCATTTCTGGGTAGGGAGCAATGAGCACTGCACGCAGCAGAAGTGACCCAGCCTGCAAAAAGGGGCTGCTGCATTCCCCCAGGGATGGCTCCAGCAGGGAATGCGGGAGTGGCAGGGGTATGACTGCTGCTCTCCAGCACAACCCCAGCCTCCAGCACAGCGTGGACTTGGGTTGAGCTGCCCTCAATGTAGTTTTCCTCCCTGAGCTTGCCCAGGTGTGACTTCAAAGCACTGTGAGCAACCAGGGTATCCCACAGCGAGGAGTCCTGCCCTTGAACCACTGGTGTCCTGGCCCCGTGGTGTCACTGACACTGGAGTCCCTAGTATCCTAGCTGCCGGACAGCCCAGCTCCCTGGATAACCCGGCGCCTCCAAGCCCCGTTGCCCCCAGTGCAGGCTGCCCAGCCCCACAGGCCCCCAGCTGCTCTTTGTTGGCTTTTATTGACACAGACAAGTCTTGGCTGGATCCTGCTCCTTGGAGCTGAGCCCAGTCCCTGGTCCCTGCCCAGCGCCATCACGCAGGGACCTCCGTTTCCACCTGCGGCTGTTCCTTGGTCTCCAGTGCCTGGCGCGTGTCCACTTGCCACTGCTGCACCAGGTCCGTGGGGGTCTTGCCAGCCTGCAAGAGGGGGCAGGGAGAGGCTGGGGCCAGCGTGGTGCAACATGGTGGGGTTGCAAATGGCCTCAGTGCTGGCCCCCCTGCTCACCTCGTTCTTGGCCATCATGTCGGCCCCATGCAGGATCAGCATTTTGATGATCTTGTAGCGACTGAGCCGTGTGGCATCATGCAGTGCCGTGTCGCCTTCCTGCGAGAGACACAACCTCGCTGGGGATCGTGGTCCAGCTCTGGGGACAGGGACGCCCTGCCTGTCGCCAGCACGGCTCCCCAGCTCCCTGCACACCCCCCTACCCACGAGGACAAGGGGGACGGAGCCCACCCCAGCTCTGGATGCGGCTGCCAGCACCCCAGGGCAGGGATGAGTGTGCATCTGGACGTGCCCCGCTCCAGGTTCTGGGAGACCCCGGAGGGGTCAGCCAAGGCGGGGGCATCAGTGTTGCCTCCCCCCAGCACTGGCTGCAGGGCTGCAGCACTCACCCTGTCTGGGGAGTTGATGTCCACCCCACTGTGGATGAGGTGCTCCACGATGTCGGGGTGCCCAGTCCGGGTGGCCACGTGGAGGGGAGTGCTGAGCAGCTTGAGTGGGGGAGGAGATGGACACCAGAGCGGATCAGCACCCACCCCAGATAACCCAACACAGGGCCAGCGCTGGTCCTCTGGCACATGCCAGTGCCCTTGGCACAGCCCCGCGCCCCCCAGCTCTGCCCTGCACACCTTGTCCTTCAGGTTGAGGTCTGCCCCACGGTCCTGCAGCAGCTTGACGGCATCCAGGTGCCCACCCCGGCAGGCCCAGTGCACGGCGGTGCAGTCCAGCTGGGTGCACAGAGCCATGTCAGGGCAGGGGACACCCCCGCTCCATGTCCATCCCCCACCCCAGCCAGTCCCCATGCCCAGGCTGAGCAGGCAGAACCCTGCCCACAGCCACCTCGGCAGTGAGGACAGCGCTGCCCTGCTGCAGGGACCCCAACCCCGCTGTTGCTCTAGCTGTGCCATGCCAGGAGGCTCAGACCAGCATGGAGCCAGGGGCAAGATTCAGCCTCACCCGGTCCCTGAAGTCAACGGTGGCCCCACTGTCCAGCAGCTTCTGCAGGATGTCCATGTGTCCCTCCAGCGAGGAGCGGTGCAGGGCTGTGCGGTGGAACTGGGGGGACGAGGCACCACATTGGCAGACAGATCCATCACCCCCTGGCCCAGCCCAGCCGTACCTCTAGCCCCATCCCGGGGCTCCCAGCCCTCGCCAATGGGCACAGCAGGGCATGGTGGCCAGGCACAGGCACAGGGTGGCCAGTGGCCATGGGGGACGCTACCTCATCACATGTGTCAGGGGGGCCACCGTCTGCCAGAAACTTCTCGATGACGGGCATCTTGCCCTGGACAGCAGCTCTCAGGAAGGTCTCCGGCTCCACAGGACCCTCCTGGTGTCAGGATAGGGTCAGGGCTGTGGCATTGCAGGGGCACAGGAGAGGGCACAACACGGGGGGCCCCCTGCCCTGCTGCCCCGGGGAGGTCCCTGGCTGGGAGGGTGACCCGGGGGCTGGCCCGTGGGGGCTCCAGCCCCTGTCCCAGCAGTCCCCCTCCCACACCCCAGGACCCCCCCGACGGACGATCTCCAGGGGCTCAGGTGGCCGG
>NW_009260628.1:75599-80237 GCF_000687185.1 Egretta garzetta
CGGCAGCCCTCGCGCTGGCCCCTCTCAGCAAGCTGGGGACCTGCCTGCTGCTCAGCAAGAGCTCCCGGGTTTGGAACCTGATGCCCCTGAGAACCCTTGGCTACCTTGCTGCATCCCCCGGGATGGCAGGGTCAGTGCCAGCCGCCTCATGCCCGGGGCCCTAAGGACGGGCACGGCACACAGCGGGTCGCTGCCACATCCCCCTGCCCTACGGACCCACCTTCTCCTCCTCCTCCTCCTCCGCCAGCTTCTGCTCAATGAGCTCCTTGGCCCTTTCCACATCCAGCTCCATGTCTGCCTGCGGTGCACAGCCCCGTGCAGGATGCCGCCTCTCCTCCTTGCCTCCACGGGTAGGGAGCTGCTGGCCCTGGCTCCCGGTGCTGCCGGCAGCTCCGCTGGCTGCGGGGCTTTATGCCGCCGGTCCCTCCGTTCCGTGGCCCAAGGGCACCGACAGCTGTGACTGTTCCACATGACTGGGGCAGCTTTGCCATGAGCTCACCCTCCTGCTTTCTGGTGGCCCTGACTCACCTCCCCAGCCCCACACCCTCTTAAAGAGACTTACTGCCCCCGCCCCCCCTCCAGGCTGCCTGGGACCCCCATGCTGGGTGCAGGAATTGGGGCACACACAGCCCGCAGGCAGCTGGTTCAGAGAGGTTTGGCGGAGTGGGTACATGGGCTGGGGTCGCCCTGTGGGTCCTGTGCCTGTGCCACCCACCCTGGGCAGCCAGGATGCTCCCCATGGCTCCCATCACCCCATCCCCATGCAACCAGATGCTGCAGCACCTACTGCAGCACCCAAGGCTCCCTGGCACCCGGGGGCGGGGGTTGCTGCCCACCCCAAAGGCGGGCAATGGGGCCCCCCAAACCTCTCAGCCAGCAGCAGGCAGCACGTGATGCCAGGAGTCGCGGCCCCTCCGTGCTGCTTTGGAGGATGATCTCAGGTACGGAGCGTCCCAAGCAGCCTTGCCAGGGTCCCGGTGGCTGCCTGGCCTCCCCCGCCACGCACGGGCAGCCTGGCAGTGGGACCGGCCGGCAGAGCCGGCAGCTATTCCTGGCAATGGGGACATTGTTCAGTCTCCCCGGGCTTTGCTCTCCCCCTTTGTAAGATGAGGCCGGCACTGCCCTGTGCCGGAACAGTTAATGCGCTGGGCACCAGCCCCCGGCACAGGACCTGGGGGAAGGACAGATAGGGACACGTCACTGTCACCCTCCTGGGCAGTTCCCAGAGCCACCCTTGGGTGCCCTGTCCCATGGGCACCCCAGCCTCCGGCTGTAGAAAGGCACCATTTTCACTGTGACAGGTGATGGTGGCTGCAAAGGTGGTCCCAGGACCATCCGCCTCCATGGACCATCCTGCCTCGCCCCAGGGCAGACACAGGCTGAAACCTCTGGAGGGGAACACTGGGAAAAGGGAGGTAGTGGCCCCACACTGGTAAGCAGTGGGGATGGCAATGGGACGATGGCAGCAGCGCTAGGGAAGGGTCCGGGCAGAGCCGAGGCTAGTGGGACAGGGTCAGGGTGGCACCAGGGAGCAGAGCTGGGGCACCCAGGCTCTCCCTGGCCATGCTGTGTCCATCCTGTCACAGGAGCAGACATAGGACAGGCACGGAGATCTCCCATGGCTGTGGGTGACAATGTCGTCCGTGTCCGTCATGTTCCTCCCTCCCCCCCCAGCAGCTCTAAGAAGGATGAAAAGGCTTTATTTGATAAATACAGACTATGTACAGAGGGGAGACATCTCCACCCAGCCCAGCACCTCGGGGCCTTCTGGCCAGGGGGAAACAGAGCCCAGTGGGTCACAGCCTCCCCCCGCCAGCACAGCCTGGCAGCGGGGCCCTGGCCACGCTGACCACCTCAGAGACATTTGGTCTCGAACCTCCTGCAGCAAACGCGGCGCTTGCCCGTGTCCCCAGCCAAGAGGGGCCACTGCGGTAGCACAGCCCCATGCAGACCTTCCTGGGGGATCACCTGGCTGGGGGGCAGCCTCGGGGGGGGAGCATGGGCTGCCCTGGCTCCGGCAGGGATGGGACATGGCACAAGGCATCCCCAGAGGTGCCACTGCCTGCCAGCCCCCTGCCCTCTCCCCGCAACCAGTGCGGGGGCGGCTCAGTTCCTGGGTGGCAGGGGCTGGTTGATGATCACTTGCACAACAAAATCCTTCTGGATCTTGGTCTCCTGCAGCCGTGTGCGGTCGGTGAGCAGCTTGCCTGAGAAGAACCAGCGCTGCCAGGCCAGGTCGATGCCCTCCTGTGCCTGCAGCTGCTTCTTCAGCTGCCCGATGGTGTCGCCCATGCTGGCGCTGAGCCGCAGGTCCTTGCCGGTGGAGAGCCGCACCTTGAGGGTGACCTCCCGCCGGGTGTTGGGCAGGGGCTCGGCGGGATCCACTGCCTCCTCGTCGCTCCGCTCCAGGATCAGGTTGACGGGAGGTGCCAGGCAGTAGACAGGCAGCTGGTACCGGTTGCCCAGCTCATCGTAGCACTCAGTCAGGGACCCTGGGGAGAGCAGGGTGAGATGCTGTGGGTAGGCATCCCCATGGACCCCCCCAAACAGGCATGGGGCCAACACAGGCAGCGGGGCAGAGCCCATCTTGCCCACCTTGGCTGAGCTGAGCTGCATGGATGGCAGCTGGGAACCCCTCTCCTCTCCAACCTGGGACCCCGATGTGCTTGGACAGGGACACTCAGCACCCACCCCACCCACACCCCTGGTGCCATCCCTCACCGTGGGGCAGGGTGATACTGGCTCCATCAAGGATAGCCTGGGCCAGGCTGTGGTCGTTGGCCTCCACGGCATAGGCAGCTGCCTTCAGGGCGTCCCAGATCTCCTTGCGGCCCTCGAAGGCGGGTGCTGTGTCCCAAAACTCATCCCGCTTGCTGCGCAGCTGCCCATCTGTCATGGGGTAGTCACTCTTCCACTTGGGACGCTCCTTCTTCAGGGGCTCATTGCGGCCTGGGGAGGGGGGGATGCTCAGCCAAAGGATGGGGCTCCCCCTTGGGCCCTGAGCCTCCCACCTCCCCATCCCCACAGGTTCCTGGGGACACCTCGCATCATCCATAGTGGTGCCCGAGGGACCGCCTGCCCAGCACTGGACTGTCCCCCAACGCAGCCAGGAGGAATTTGGCTAAAGCTAGCCCTGCCCAAGGTCCTGCTGGCCCCATAGCAGCTGACCCCCCAGGTGACACCCTCTGCCCCCAGGAGGAACAAAAGCTTTTGCCCCCATGCTAGGGGGACCAGCCCCTGCTCTGCAGGGTGGCCATGGGGCCTCAGGGCCCTTCAAGGCAGAGCAGTATTTATAGCTTGGGGAATTAGCCAGGAAATAAGCCAGTGAGTTGGAGTGGGAAGGAGATTACAGGGGCTGAGCCACAGCCCTGGCAGCGGGGGGCAGGACTTGTCCATCCTCTCTGCATGCCCCAGGGTGGCAGGGACCAGCTCCGGGTAAGACATCGGGTACACAGTGTCCAGGGCATCGGGGGACAAGAGGGCATCACCAGGGCGGGGGACTGCCAGCCTGCAGCAGCCCCAGCAATGGGCTGAACTGAGCAGGGTCTCCGTGAAACAGCCCCCAACCACATCCCCTGGGATCCCCAGCAGCCAACACTGCCCAGGGGACAGTGGCAGGGGGTCTGGGCCACCTCCCGTGCCAGCCCCACTCCCCCCTGCCCTCCCTGCACCAGGCTGTGGCCCCGTGGGAACAGCCCCATCCCATCGGCCCCACGGCCAGGCCAGAAGCGTGGGGCAGGAAGGAGCTGTTGTCACTCCCAGCTGAGCAGGGGACAATGAGTGACAAAAGCTCCTTCCTGCCTCCCCTCTCCCTGGGGCAGCCAGCCGGCACCCTTCCTGCAGGGACGGGACACGGGGGATGTGGAGCCCCAGCCGGGCAGGAAGGATGCCTGTGCCCACACAGCGACCTGCCAGGCAAGGGGATGCCACACACCCCAGCTGCTGGGGACAGCCACCACTGCCAGCTGCAGACTGAGCCATGTCCCCCAGGCTGCTTTTCCTGGGCAAGCGTGTGGTGATACAAGGCACCAAATGACCTTTTGGATTGGTTTTTTGCTCTGTTTTTTTGTTTTATTTTGTTTTTACCAGTCCTGTCCCACCCCATCCAAGACCACTGGGGCCAGCGCAGCACCTGCTTTCCCAGTGAGCACCCAGCCCAGAGCCAGGCACAACACGTGGCACCCACCCCTGGAGTCCCCATGGGGCACAGACGCTCAGCTACCCCAGGGCTGGATGCTGAGCATCCCTGATGGGCAGCATCCTGCCTGCACCTGCATCCCCAGAGGAGCGAGGGCAGCCGTCTGCAGCCAGCGCTGCCGATTCAGCAGTCACAGTGCCGGGCAGGAGGGATTTGCAGCACCGCAGGACAGACCAAGGTCGGAGGCAATACCTGCCCCGGGAGGGTGGCGGAGCAGCGGTCACAGCCAGCCTGAAGGACATGGCCAGGACCACTCCACGCTGCTGCCACCACTGGGCTGGGGTACACATCCTAATAGCTGGGACTGTCATGCACGGCGGGACTCCTGGCTGGCAGCGTCCGACCGGCTTGGCTCACGGCAAAGGGAAGAGGCTGGCCCAGGTGAGGCAGCAGGATCAGAGCCCAGAGCCTGGCTGCGATATGCCCTCATGGGCAGGCGT
>NW_009260628.1:80404-81225 GCF_000687185.1 Egretta garzetta
GGAGCTTGGGCTCTGGGGTCCCCCATGACCGTGGGGACCCCCGTGACCCTGGGGAGCTGTGGCTGTGGGGACCCCCATGACCGTGGGGACCCCTGTGTTTGTGGGGATCTGTGACCATGAGATCCCCCATGACCGTGGGGACCCCCATGACCATGGGGACCCCCGTGGCTGTGGGGATCTGTGACCATGGGGACCTCCATGACCGTGAGGAGCTGTGGCTGTGGGGACCCCTGGCAGGACCCTTCTGCAGGGGGTCACAGCAAGCCCCAGGCAGGGCAGGAGTGCTGCTTAGGGGGCCCCCACGGTAGCAGAGGAGGGCAGGCAGAGCAACCCTCCCCACCAACGGCAGGTCCTTGCATGCTGGGACCTGCCAGCGCAGGCCAGTGTCCCCGTACCACGGGTGAGGGCAGCTGCAGCCTTGCTTCACCCTCTGCCTCCTCCTGAGCAGCTCCTGTGGGCTGGTGGCACCACGCAAGAGAGGGCAGAAGCCAGCCTGGGCACCCCGGCATTGGGGATGGCCCTGCTCTCCCGGGAAGGGGGACACTGCAAGAAAGCAGCAGCAGCTGCCAGGGGCACAGGAGGGGACCGTGACTCACCCCAGGAGAGCCTGGCAGGGAGGGAGTAGTGGCAATGGAGACACCAGCTCTCCAGCTGTTCCCTGGCACAGGAGAGGAGCACACAGATCCAGATGTCAGGATCTGACCCTCCCAGCCACCGCAGCCCTGAGTTAAGAGGCAACAGCCCCACACCCCCACTGAGCTGAGTGAACAGTCGGCCGGGGACCATAGGAAGAAGGCACCTGCACCCCCGGGGGCCAGAGC
>NW_009260628.1:84293-97302 GCF_000687185.1 Egretta garzetta
AGGTGACAGTGAAAGGGGGCTCCTGGCCTTGCTGAGGTGCTGTGGGAGATGATTGATGCGCTGGCTTCGCTGGCCCCTGCTTCTGGGGCCCGGGCTCTGATTGTCCTCTCTGTGGTTTTTCCTCCTTTCCTAGCAGGGCTTGAGGCATTTGGTTTCTTTGGATAATTTGTCTTTCTGCTTGGAGCAGCGATTTGGTGACTTTATTACTTTAGGGAATTTGCAGCTTCAGGAACATGGCTTTTTAAGGATAAGGCAAGACATTTGTGTTTCTAGGCAGTGGCTTCAGTGTGTTTTGGAAAGGATTTGAGAGAGCAGAAAAGGACTACGTAGGCTGCTTTACATGCAGGGGCAGCTTATAGACCTTTCCCAAGACTGATGGATTGTGGACTGATCCATGGTATCTTGGTGATGAGATGAGCTGGCAAAATGGGAAGATAACCTGGTGGTCCACGTAATGCAGAGTGAAGAAAACGCCAAGGAAATTTGGAGGAATTCACTAAACTATGTGACATTCAAGATGTTGCAAGAGAGTTGTACAAAGCCTCCAACATATTTGGACAGAGGGGGGAAGATAACCTTACAGCTACTGTTGTCATCTCTGGTCATGTTACAGAAGTGCCCGCAGAAAGCTTTATCTCTTTGAAGATGTACAAAGAGAAGAGCTGCCCCCGCCCAGCCCTATTCTCGTCAGCGGTGCAGCACTTGTGACAAACCTACCTTGACAAGCGAGGGAGCCGGCAAGTGTCCTTTGGCCCCTCTGACCTTGTATAGAATCACGCATCAGAAAGTATTAATTGCATCACATATCCTTGAGCGAAAGGCGAGGTTTTCTCTAACCTTGTGGCCGTTGTGCAATTGCTGGAAGAAACGCGTTGAGCTTCTCCCGTATGTTGCTGAGTACTAAATTGAGTGCAACTTGGCAAGTGGAGGAAGGGCCTTGATGCTGTCCCAGGCAGCTCAGGCTGCCCAGGTCAGTGGGTGGCAGAAGGAGGCTGAAGTTGTTTTTATTAAAAGACTGGGGAAAGAAGGATACTGCTGTTACAGAAATCCATCACACACTCCCTGTGAATGCTGTGCTCGTGTTTTTGAGGGTGTGGGGCAGGCAAGAATGGAAAGTGTGCAGGAGCGATGAATGTCTAGAAGAACACTGTGTGCAAGGTGGGAAGAGGTGTCAGGAAAGGGAGCAGATTGATTCCGAGTAATAATGCAGCAGCGGGCAAACGGCTTGCTTCTGTTTAGCCTCTCGGACTGCAGGAACACCAGAATAGGAAGGCAGCCCCTCCTGGTAAAGGGAGTGCTGGGATTCAAGGCGCGTAATTAGCCTTGGGAACTTGCTGCTGCCAGATGTGAAGGCAGAAGTTTCACGGGTTCGTGCTGCCGTGCTGATGAGGCATATCCAATTATAGCTGTGCTTGCGTTTAAGCTGTGGCCAGCGCGGCTCTGCCTGCGAGCAGGAGGCAGCACTCGCAGGTCACGCTGTCACTGCTGGCGTGGTCACTCCACACGAGGCGAAGCTTGGTCGCACCCCCAGGTCCCTGAGAACAGAGCGAGTTCCCTCACCGTGGCTGGGCAAAGGGGTTGCTAACCGCCGGGAGTGTCAATAGCTGATTGTGGTCTGATCATTGCACTTCGTCTCTTTCCTGTTGATTAGGAAACCAACAGCTTTGTGTAGATGCTGCTTTCGGTCTCTGAAAACACAGAGGCAGAGCGTTTTGCTGTGGAGGCAGTGTTTGTCTCGGATCGTCTCCACGGTGGTTCAGAGGCGTGAGGGCTTTTCGTGAGCTTGCAGAGCAGGATGTTGGGATGCTGGGTGTGAAGGGGATGTACGAGCTCTCCCGACAGCCCACTCTGCTTTGTGCTGGTGCACAGCACCCACTGTTGATCTTCTGCAGGAAATTTTGCCAGCACCTTATGACTGTCACTCAAGGCACCCCCTGTTCAGTCTGTGCCTGTTGGGTCTGCGACCTGCTGGGCTCCTCTTCTTCCTCACTCCCCTTCCAGCTCCCCTTCTCTGTTCTGTCCCTCAGTCCAGGCTCCCTTTCCCTGCTGTGCCAAGCAGGATTGGAAGCTCTGTCTCTGGAGCTGGGGCTGCCTGCTGTCAGAAGACACTGTCATCCCTTCTGCCATCCCCAGAGACACCTCTCTAATGAACAGCATGACTTAATGCTGGAATTAACAGCTTAGGAAGAGCCCATAAATGCTTGCAAGAGCAGGAGACACTAGCTGAGACAAGGCCTGGGAAAGCCCCAGATGAAACCTTTAGGCTTCTGAGGGGATCGGTGCCCTGTCAGTTGTGTAGGCAAGACTTTAGCAGGGCAGAGGGATGAATAGGGCCCTCCGGAGTGCCCCAAAGTGCTTCTGGGCAAAGACCATGAGGCTCAGTGACTGGAAGATGCTTTTTTTTTTTGTGGAGGAAAGCTGTTTTGTCCAGGTGGAGAGTGAGGAGTGGTGCTTGTTTCATAGCAATGTCCCTTGCCACCTGAGCTACAGGTTAGAGGGCTGCAGGTAATGCAGTCCCTTGCTTCCCACCCCATGTCTGACCACAGGGCATGCACAGAGCTTTCCTACTGGGAAGGTGTCATGTCGGCAGTGGGTGGCGGGAGTGGAGAGCCTGCCCTTCTGCCAAGGCTGTTGTAGGATGCAGCAGGTCCTTACCAAAGCCTCCCAAGGAGTGACTCTTCCCCCAGTTGAGTTGCAAGAATATTGAGGCAGGAGCTGAGTGAGGCAACCTGGCAGGGCGTCTGAGTCAGAGCTGGAAATAGGCTCCAGGAGTCCCAACGCTTCGTCTTCCTCTGACCACAAAGCTGCCTTTCTCCTGCCCTCCATCTTGGAGGGAGTTTGTGCAGGTCTTGCTCAGCATAGCATGGAGGTGGCGAAGCCAAGGTGGGAAGCTGGGTGATCACTAGTGTCTGGGTTGTTTGCTTGGCTGATTCTCCCTCCGGAAGCACCTGGGGAGCTGCCCTCTGTCTCCTCCTGGCTTGCTCACGTTAGAGAAGCAATTTTTGTCTCAGCAAAGTGGAGCAAAGCAGGGCTGCTTCTTTCAGGCTGCGTTGGTCACGGATGCAGCCAGGCTGTGGGGAGAGGGTAGAGGTAAAGTGCAGGCAAGTTCACCCCTTGCTGCCTGCTCTCAGCTCTGATCCAGCCAAGGCAGCCCTTGGTCCCAGACGTGTTTGCAGGCAGGGCTGGAGGCAGCTCCACCAACTGAGTGCACATGGCTCCTTTGGTGTTTAGCGAGGTGCCGGCACCCGGCCAGCCTTTCCCGCTGGAGTGCTGGGGCCTTTCCCAGCATCTGTCTCCAGCACTGTGCCTGTCTGATGGTCTGGGAGTCTCTTTGGTTCACTCTTTTTACCTCCTCTCCCCAGGAGTGAAAGATGGAAGCTGGACTGTGCTGCAGCTTGTGGAAGCCCTGGGGTAAGTAAATCCTGATACATGTTCTACATCACTTAAGGGATGATTCCCTCAAGGAGGGACAGTGAGAAGGAAAAGCATGAATTCTCGTCCAGGATGAGCTAGCCTCAGTGCTGGTCAACACACCACAGCACACAGGCCTGCAAGGATGTTGTCCATTCACAGCATGGGGCTCAAGCAGTGCTTTGTCCTCCCAGGACTTGGGAGCTGTTTGGGAAAGAGCAAGGCCGGAGCAGCTGTTGATGCTGGGCTCTCCCAGGACTGAGGAGAGGTGTTGTGGCAGGCAGCGAGCTGCAGGGCGCTTATCAGTTGGGAGCGTCGCCAGCAGGAGCTGCCTGAGCACACAGCTGCACATCACCACGTCACAAGTTGGCTGGCACTCAGCTTTTGCTTCTGTCTCCAAGTTGTCATGGCCTGGGACTTGGGGAGGCTCATTTCTCCCAAGCTGGGTGCTGGGTTTGCCTCACTGTAAGAGGCTTTGCCCTTTTTTGGCCCTAGTGATCTTGTGAGCCTGGGTTTCAGGTGCAGGGCATGGTGCAAGAGCAATTTCTTTGGTCTGACTTGAGAACTTGGATTTACTGCTGCGTGGCTCTGGGGCCGGGTACATGTATGCAGCATAATCTGGGGAAGAGGATTCTGCTCCCATCCTGCCGGCAAGTCAGGCAGGACTGGGCCACCACCGCCCTCCCCAGAGAGCGGCACCTCTTTTTGTTTTTGTAATGTGTCTGCTCAGGATGTGCTTCCTGCTTAGGTGTCCCTGCTCACACAAGCCTCTTGGGCTTTCTTCCCACTTGGGCTAGGTCTTGCCTGGAGAACACAGATCCTCGGACGCGAGGGCGAGGCATCCAGCTGCTGTCACAAGTCCTGCTCCAGTGTTACTCCCTGCTCCAGGAGAAGGAAGGTAAGGGCTGCTCTGGCCCTTCAGTGGCTGCCAGCAGGTTGGGGGCAAAGCCCGTGCCACTCAAGTATCTGTCCTGCAGTTGGCAAAGGGATTGATTTAGCACTGTGACAACTTTGTACATGTCTCTCAAGAGTCAAAGTCCAAGGAGGGCACGGGGCCTCATGCTGCAGGCTTTTTGCCAACCTCACCACACGATTCGGGTCACTCCCTGAACACGCCAAAGCCCTGGCACTGCAGCTGGTGCCCCCGGCAGTGTGTGGGTGTTGCGCACCCAGGTGTGCTTAGTGCCACGTGGGACGCCTCAGGGACACATCTGCATGTCAAAATCCTTGGGTGATGATTCAGTGCAGGAAAACCATCCTTCACAAAGCCAGTCATGCCGCAGCCCTGCGGCCTGCCCAGGTAAACTCTGGGGGAACCCTAGGGCCTGGAGAGGAGCAGAGATCAGCATAAGGATGCGAGTGAAGCAGAGGACCAGAGTGGGGAGAGGAAGATGCCCCATTCGAGGAGGCAAGGAGAAGGTTTGTCTGTGTTGAATGCCCCGTAGCAACTGCCTTGCAGCAGGGGAAGCCTGGAAGTGCTGCCAGACTTTGACTTGGACTGGGGGCCTTGCTGATGGGTAGCTGAACCTGTAGCAGCTGGCTGGCAAGGCAGGGTGGCCCAGCTAGTAAGTGAGGTGGAGGAAGGGAAGGATGGAAGTAAAAAGTGCTTAGTCCTTGACTTTTGGCTCTCTGTAAGTTTTGGACTGGTGTCAGGCAGGGCCAAGAGCAGCTGTGCAGAGGGAGTATGGACAGACTAGCTACTGGTGTGGCTGGAGTCGGGTGTGATGACTGTGGTATGGGGACTGGGGTGCTCCGGAGGGACAGCTGGGGTGGGGAGGCCTGGCAGAGTCAGGGCAGCTGGGTGAGGGGAGCGAGCTGGGTTAAAGCCGAGTCACCAGGAGCTCTGGAGGAGGGCGGTCAGAGCCAGCTTCCCAGGAGGGCATAAGGCAGCTGCTGTGACACCCCCAGTTGGCCCCCTCTCCCTTCCTGTCCCTCTTCGTGCAGTTCATTTCTCAAGCACTGTGTCAGGCTGCCTCCTGGGGGGGTGAGTTTCTGCAGCAGCTGTGGGCGCAGGATGCTGCTAGCCGGCTCTTCCAGTCTGCTTCCTGCTGCCACTCCCCAGGGCTGGGGTGTGCAGGCGCCCGTGGCCGTGACTCAGGGGTCCGGAACGTGTTGTGGAGCCAGCACGGGGAAGACAGAGCTCCTGCTGCAGCTCTGCGCCCCACCCCACGACATCCTCCAGCCTCGGCTGAGCAGGCGTCTGCCACTTCACTGTTGGTGTCTGCATCCGCGTGTCTGGACAGGCCGAGGCAAATGCCTCTTGGGTAGCTCCAGCACCTCTACAGCGGCCGGGGGTGGGTGCTGCCCCGCTGCGGTCAGACGTGGGTTGCTCATGCGGGGAGGGCAAAGGCTTTTGAGCCAGGTGGGTTCACCCAACAGTGGCAGTTAATCCCATTCACCAGTGCAAGATATGTTTGCTGCTCATCTGGCAGCTGCTTTTGGCAGAGCCGGGGCTGATACCCGGCAGCTGCATTTCCCAGGCCTAATGTACATTGATGTCTGTTTCTGACAGTGCTGCATCTGGTCCTTTTCTATGAGAATCGGCTGCAAGATCACCACCTCGTGATCCCCTCGGTGCTCCAGGGACTCCGAGCACTGGTGAGCTCCCCTGCCCCAGTCCACAGCACCAGGATGTGCTCCAGAGTAGAGCCAGGGAGGTGCAACACCTGGGTAGAGGTTCGAGTAGCATGTCGTGCAGGGCCTGAAGAGCTGTCAGCTCCTGCCCAGTGGCATTTCCCTCTTTCCTCAGTGCTCCTGCTGTGCCCCTTGCAGAGAGGCAGGAGAGACTGCCTTGATTTCCCGCCGCATGCTGGTATTGGGGCAAGGATTCCCTGGCCACCCTAGGGAGCAGCATAGGCGATAGGTGTCCTGTCCTGTGGGGGTGGTGAGCTCTGCCCAGGCTTGGAGGGGATCCTGCAGGTGGCTGCTGTACAGAAGCAGGAGCTCTGTTTTGTGTCTGCCTTCATCATTTTCTCTTCTTGCTTCTCTCTTTTCCCGTCCCCAGAGCATGTGTGAGGTGCTGTCTCCAGGGCTAGCGGTGTCTGTGCTCAAAGCTATCTTCCAGGAGGTACACGTGCAGGTGAGCAGTGTGATTTCCCATCCTTCTGTCCCTGCTCTCCAGGTGTCTGGGGATGGCCTGCCTGCCCTGAGGACTGAGTGCATTCTGTAGCAGTGCAGTGTAGCACATCCTTTAGCAGCAGTGCAGTGTTCCTGTGGAGCTTGGAGACAGCGCGTCTCACTGCAGAGCGAGAGGCAGACAACAGCTGAGGATCCTATTTGGTCTTGGTCCCTGTCCTCTCTTCTCTCAGTACTGGGGGAGTTATTTCCTTTGCTCTGTTCTCTAGGCTGGGTTTAAGCGCCCCCAGCCCCCAAATTCTCCTCCTATTTATGATGCTGGCAGGGCCTTGGGCAGCAGGTGTGGCCTGGTGTGACTGTGATGGTGTGTTGATGGACACAGTCACGTTCAGGTGCCATTTCATAGGCATGTGCACACTTTGCATGTGGTAGATGGGATCTGCATGCCAGGAAGCAGCAGCTGAGCTGCTGGGAGTGCTGCCCTTGGGTGGTGGGTAGCAGTGCTGCTGTGTGCCCAGGCTTGTTTTGATTGCTCTGCTCCTCCCTTCAGTCCCTGCTGCAGCTGGACCGCCACACAGTCTACAGCATCATCACCAACTTCATGGGCACCAGGGAGGAAGGTGAGGGGGCAGATGCAGAACCACTCTGCGGTTGTCCAGGCTGGGAAAATGGCTCACTTTTGCCTTCTCCAAGGGTTCTGGGGCTCTGCCTGGGGAGAGCTGGAAGGGCTGTGGGGCTGCAGAAGCTGGGCTGGTTTCATGCCATGTTGGTGAGGTCTGGTGTCCTGCACCTGCTCATGGTCCTTCTTTCTGCAGAGCTGAAGGGCCTGGGTGCCGACTTCACCTTCGGCTTTATCCAGGTGATGGACGGGGAGAAGGATCCCCGCAACCTGCTGGTGGCCTTCCAGATCGTGCATGATCTCATTACCAAGAACTATGCCCTGGGTGAGCCTGTGCCTGCTGTGTGGAGCTGATCGGTGAACATGTTGCTTTTCTTTGAGTTGTTGGAGGGATGGCCATTGGGTCTGGCAAGGGCTGAGGTTGGCCCTGACATGCTTTAGGAGCTGCAGAGCCAGTCTGTCATGGGTGCTAGGCATAGCTGCCCAGCATCTCTGTTCACTCCCTCTCTCCTCTCCCTGCAGGTCCCTTTGTGGAGGAGCTGTTTGAAGTGACGTCCTGCTACTTCCCCATTGATTTTACTCCAGTGAGTGAGTTTGCTCCGTGCCACAGCCTATTCCTTCTGGTGTTTTCTCAGGGGATTGTGTCCCCTGCAGGGAATGGGAGGAGAGGGTGGGCAAGAGTCTTGGCTGGGCAGCGTTGAGCTGCGAGCTGTGGTACCCAGGCTGACAGCCTGCGGCAAAGCTGGGTGCAGTGACTGGCATGGCCGCTGCCTTGCTGGGGATGAGGGGATGCAGCCTCAGCTGATGGCTGGGTTGGGAGGTTTCCTTACTGGTGACCTGCTTGCTGTGCTTCCCTTCCAGCCTCCCAGTGACCCTCATGGCATCCAGAGAGAAGACCTAATCCTGAGCCTCCGGGCCGTACTGGCCTCCACACCCCAATTTGCTGAGGTAGGAAGCTCCTAGGGGGCTCTTGAGCACCTTGCTGTTCCCTGAGCACACACTGGATTTCATAGCACTGCAGCTCCCGCTGTCGCTCTGTGGGATGGGAACATCAGGGAGCAGGAGCCTGCACTAGGGCAGCCCTGTCTCCTGCTGGGGCTGGGCATGGGGAGGGTGTTGATGGTGACACCTGGGAAGGAGCTGCCTGTTGCAGGCATCCCTCCCCCTCCACTCTCCTGCCAGAGGCTGAGCTTGCAGCCCTACAGGGCCGTGGACAAGGTGGTGCAAAGGTGGGCTGAGTCTGCCTCTCTCTGCAGTTCCTGCTCCCTCTACTCATTGAGAAGATGGACTCAGACCTGCAAAGTGCCAAGCTTGACTCCCTGCAGACTCTGGTAAGGAGGGATCCCTTACTCCCTTCAGCCCACAGCTGGCCTGTGGCAGCAGCAGCCAGCCACCTCTGAGCCCTTCTCCCTGCCAGGCAGAGCCTCTCCCTCGCAGAGCCACAATTTCCAGGATCTTAGTTTGGCCTGCATCACTCCTTCCTCTTTTTCTCTCCCTTGAGTGGTTTGTGCAGTTCAGCATGAGGTTTCCAGGATGGGCAGTGTCCATGCTGTGTTCTCCTGGTACTGCCTTCTCTCTGATGCTGTCTCCTGGCTCCCTCTTGCAGACTGCTTGCTGTGCCATCTACGGGCAGAAGGAGCTGCAGGAATTCCTTCCCAGCCTCTGGTCATCCCTGCGCAGGGAGGTGAGTATCAGAGGGCCCCTTACAAATGCTCCACCACAGCTGGGCTCCTGCTGAGCAGGAGTTCACAGCCAGGCCAGACGGGTCCCTGTGTCTCCCAGCAGCCCCCACCTTGGACAGCCCCAGCTGGGAAGTGGGGGGACAGGCCAGCCCTATCAGTGTGTCCCTGGGGCTTGGATGTGCCACACCACGTGTTCGAAGCATGTGGGAAGCGAGGGGGGAGCCTGAGCCCTTCAGCCTGCGTTGGGAGCGTGAAACCTGCAGTTGGGGTCAGCACAGAGCTTAGCTCATCCTGCGGCCTCTCCTGCAGGTGTTCCAGACAGCAAGCGAGAAGGTCGAGGCGGAGTGCCTGGCTGCGCTGCACGCCCTCTCTGCCTGCCTCTCCCGCTCCGTGCTCAGCTCTGAAACCGAGGACCTGCTGGATTCCTTCCTTGGCAGCATCCTGCAAGGTAGCTAGCAGAGACCTACCCTGCCCTGAGCAGCCAGGCCTGCAGGCATCCTCCTAGCTAGAGATCTGTCCTGTTCTCTTTGAAGCCTCTTTCTTCTCTTTCTAGCTCTCACAGCTACTGTTGGCTTCTCCAAGGGAATTGGCTGCAGGGAGGGAGAAGGGGGCACAGTAGGAAATGCCTATTGGATTGAGTTGCTTTCCTCTCTGCTTTGGGGCATCCAAGGCTGTGCTGTGGGGTTGGAGCTGGGGGAAGCAGCTCTGTTCGGGAGGCTCAGAGCTGCACCCCAGCAGCACGTCCCAGCCCAGATATCAGCCGCATCCCTGCACGCGAGGCAGAGGAGCTCTGCCGGTGCAGCTGATGCCCAGCCTATCTCAGATTGCAGGCACCATCTGTGCGAGCCCGACATGAAGCTGGTGTGGCCAAGTGCCAAACTCCTGCAGGCAGCAGCGGGTGCCTCCCTCCGTGCCTACCACTGTGTCACCCGCAGCGTCCTGCCCCTGCTGCTGGAGCAGTACACCAAGCACCCGCAGGTGAGGGGCACCCCGGGCTCTGTGATCACAGGCAGCAGGGCTGAGTGCACCCACTGGCTCTGCAGGGCTTGGTGGGAGCAGAGGGTCAGAGTGGGTGTCCTTCCTTGGCTGAGGGTGGGGACCCTGTGGGCACCCTCTGGCCTCACAGCGCTGAGCTGAGGCATGGCTGTGTCCCAGAAGTGACGGTGATCTGGGTTATGCTTTTGTGTCCCTGCAGAGCAGCCAGAGGAGGACAATCTTGGAAATGCTGCTGGGCTTCCTGGAGTTGCAGCAGAAGTGGGGATATGTGGAAGAAGGTGAGGCTGGCTGGTCCCTCTGCAGGCACCGGTGTCACACGGGGCTGCTGGCTCTGACCTCACCTTCCCGTATGCTGACAGAGAAGGAAAGGTCCCTGACCTGGGCGGCTGCATGTGCAACCCCCGACATGTCCCAGGGACCCTGTGTGGTTGGGTGTCAACCAGCAGGGCCCCAGAAAGGGTCTGTCAGGTGCCGTGGTGGTGGTGGCTGTGTGGTGACAGCCAGACGCAGGCAGTGACTCCGTGCCTGTCTCTCCAGATGAGAGCACTCTGCTGTCGCTCCGAGCCCCAGTTTGCTCTGTGGTGTTCTCGGCGCTGACGGATCCCAGTGTGCAGCTGCAGCTGGTTGGGATCAGGGCACTGACTGTCCTGGGCTCCCTGCAAGGTTGGTACCTCATTTCCCTTGGGAGGCAGAGGGAGGTGTCACCCTGTTCTGGGAGACACGGTGCCACGTGCCTGCTGGGACATCCTTGCCTGCTGCCTGTGCTGCCTGTAGGTGCACAGGAGCAGTGCAGCACTTCTTACCCAGGCCATGAGCTCCAGGGACACTTGGTCTCTTGGCTGTTTGTGCTGGGCACCTTGTACCTCTGGGGTTTGGCATGCTGCTGTGTTGCTGCTAGCCTGGACAAGGGGGAAGGATGCTGGCCAGAACACTGGCATCTTTGGCTGAGGGCAGGATTCCGCTACGGCTCCTGTTGCAGGCTTCCTGTCTCCCTCTGACCTGGAGTTGGTTGTGGATCACCTCATCCGTCTCGCTCTGCATCAAGAGGATTCCCAGAGCAGGTGAGGGGCAGGCTGGCGCCACTGCAGTCACCCACGCTCTGGGGAGAGGGACATATCTTGGCTTCGCTGCAGAGAGGGGCTGTAGTCTGGGGGAAGGCACAGGAACTGTCTGAACTAAAAGACCATGTAAGAGCAAAGGGATAAACCAGGTGATTTCTGGGCTGGAAATTAGAAAGTCTGGGCCAGTCAAAGTAGGGGGCTCTGCTCTGCCTGCCAGTAGGGTGAAAAAGGCAGATTGCTGAGAAATGGGTTTCTGGAGGCATCTTCTGGCCCAGATCGTTGCAGCTGGTGTACAAGCAGTCCAGGGTTTCCAGTGCTCACATCACCCTTCCTGCTCTCTTCCCCCCTGGCAGCGAAGCAGCAATGGAGGCAGCTGGATCTCTGGCCCCCATCTACCCAAAGGTTTTCTCTGGACGCATGGTACCCAGGCTTGAAGAGGAGCTGCGGTCAGGTAGGGCTGGCAGCCCTGGGAAAGGAGCGATGTCTGGTTTTGGGGTGAAGCCTGTCCCATCCCCATTTGGCCCCTACCAGGCAGCAGGGCTGTGCCACACGGCGTAGGTCAGTCCTTCTTCTTGGGGGATTCCCAGCACAAGCGCTGTGGCGCTGGCACAGGGAAGGCCATGCCTGGTGCTGGCAATCAGCCTGCGTGGCCCTTGCAGTGAGGAGCTGCCCAGCCACAGCAGGCAGAGTGCCTCGGGCCTGGCACGGGCTAGTTCTGCTGTGCAGCTCCACCCCATCCACCCCGGCAGGGTCTGGGCCACAAGTGCCCTTGGGTGAGGGGCACCTGGGGTCACCCCAACACCCCTCTGAGGTGTGTTTGCTCTTCAGAGCGGGAGGAGGAGAGCTCCCGTGACCGCTGCTCCCTGCGGCAGCGCTGCCTGCAGGCCCTGGCAGCTGTCTCCATCCACACCAGCATCATGAAGGAGACCGTCCCTGTCCTGCTGCAGCATCTCCGGAAGGTGCAGAAAGGTAAGGGGGCCCTCGACAGGAGCTCCACGGAGCACGTCTGGGCAGGAGCTGCCTCCGTTACCAGGGATGGCTGGGAGAGAGTGGGGATGGCAGTGGGGTGAGGAGCCCCAGGCTGGGCTGTGAATCCCACCAGTGGAGGGGGGAGCCGGGAGGGCTGCATTGCACTGGGATCCCAGCAAAGATCAGGGAGGGTGGGTGCTGTGGCTGTTTGATGCAACGATGACTCTGCCCTGCAGGGAGCGAGGCTGGGAATGCCCAGGACGTGGTCTCTGTGTGCCAGAGCCTGCACCGTGTGGCCTTGCAGTGCCAGCAGGACGCGGAGGGCTGCTGGTACTACCACCAGACAGTGGTGCCCTGCCTGCTGGCCATGGCCGTGCAGGCTGCCATGCAAGGTAGGTGTGGGGCTGGAGCGGGAGAGGGGAGAGCAGGCGGTTCCCCGGGCTCTGGGCACTGCTGGGAGGCAGCGGGTCAGGGGCTGTGCCTGCCTCCCCCCCTGGGCAGTGGGATCCAGTGTGGCCCTTTCCTCCCGCTGCCTGCAGAGAGCACCCACCCGCTGCTCAGCAAGGGGCTGCGGGAGGAGGAGGTGCTGGCTGCCATGGTCCCAGTCATCAGCGCTGCCACCACTCACCTGAGCCCTGAGTGAGTGACGCTGGGGCGGGACGCCGGGCACTCGTTGTGGGGAGGGGACAGGCTGCGTCCCCCCGCTGCTGTCAGTACAGGGAGACCCTGTGCCTCCAGGGAGGTAGCGGGAGCTCTCCGGTGAGCCTCCCAGAGCAGCACATTGCAATGTCTCCTTTCTCCTAGGCTGGCTGCCCAGAGTGTCTCTCACATAGTGCCCCTCTTTCTGGATGGAGAGGTCTCCTTCCTGCCCCAGAACAGTTTTCCCTGCTCCTTCCAGCCCTTCGAGGTGTGTTGGGTGCTTGGGGCTGGGGTGCCGGAACAGGGGCAGGGAATGAGGGTGTTGGCACAGGCTGGCAGCAAGGACTGTGATGACATGGGCACTGTTCCCCTGCAGGATGGGGAGTGCTTGGAGGCACAGAGACGCCTGCTCGTCCTCCTCATGGCCTTTGTCTGCTCCTTGCCCCGGAACGTAAGTTGGTGGAGAAGGGGCCCTGACCCAGTGCCCTTGCCCCGGTCCACAGCAAGCTCCACAGGCAGAAGAAGGGAGCAGCCGCAGCTCCGGGCTGGAACACGCT
>NW_009260628.1:97429-97932 GCF_000687185.1 Egretta garzetta
CCCGGGGGGTAGGGGGGCGGGGCAGGCCCCCGTGGGTCTCTGCCCACTGCTGGCAGGGGAATGGCTCAGCCTGTCCCTTCCGTGTCCCCAGGGCAGCAGCTGGATGAGATCCTGCAGCTTGCAGTGAACAGGATGGAGCCCGGCCTCATGGAGGGGCCCCACCGAACACAGGCGCTCACCCTGCTGCTCTGGGTAAGGCCTGCCCTGGATGTGGGAGGGGGGCAGAGCTGGGGGGGGCAGCCCAGTGCTGACTCTGCTCTGCCTGCACAGGTGACCAAAGCCCTGGTGCTGCGCTACCACCCCCTGAGCTCCCGCCTGACGGACAAGGTAGGCAGCAGTGGGGCTGGGTGCCGTCTGAGGAGCCTGCCCGCTCCCCCCACGGCCGGCTGGGAACCCCCAGCAGCAGGGCGCCCTGTCTCAGGGCTCTCTCCCTCGCAGCTGCTGGGCCTGCTGGGTGACACGGAGCTGGGCCCCGCCGCAGCCGAAGGCTTCTCCCCGCCGCA
>NW_009260628.1:97983-103497 GCF_000687185.1 Egretta garzetta
CCCCGTGACCCCTTACCCGGGGGACCTGAGCCGGCGTCCCCTCCTTCCCCTGGCTGCCTGTAACCATCTCTGCTCTCTGCAGACGTGAAGGCCAACTACCTGAAGGGCCTGTCCCATGTGCTCAACCACCTCCCCAAGCCTGTGCTGGTGACGGAGCTGCCCACGGTGAGAGCCAGCCCTGGCGGGGGGGAATTGTGGCAGTGGAGAGCGCACGGCTGGGAGCTGCTCACATCTCCTGTGTCCTCCCCAACCACAGCTCCTTTCCCTCCTGCTTGAGGCTTTGTCCTGCTCAGACCGCGTGGTGCAGCTCTCCACGCTCAGCTGCCTCCAGCCACTGCTGCTCGAAGCGCCCCAGATCATGAGCCTGCACGTTGACACACTGGTCACCAAGTTCCTCGGCCTCACCTCCAGCCCCACCATGGTGCGTGTGCCCCCTCCTTCCCCCCACGCCCCTCTCCTCTGCCCCTGCCCCTTCCGCTGCCCTCACCCCTGTCTGTCTGTTCCAGGCTGTCCGCATCGCCGCCCTGCGCTGTGCCCACGCGCTTACCAGCCTGCCCACAACAGTGGTAAGTGCTCCTGCAGCAGCCTGCTGCCCGCTCCTGCAGGTAGAGGGGCAAAGGGGTGTCCCAAACCTCCTCCTGGGGGGCAGCTGGCACCCAGAGCTCTCACTGAGCACCCTTTCTCACCTACAGCTGCTCCCATACAAGGCCCGAGTTATCCGGGCGCTGGCCAAGCCTTTGGATGATAAGAAGAGGCTGGTGCGGAAGGAGGCAGTGGCAGCACGGGGGGAATGGTGAGTGCGTGTGGCTGGAGCTGCCGGGGCGCTGGTGTGTTGGGAGGTGGCTGATGGCACCATCTCTGTCCCCACAGGTTCCTGCTGGGGAGCCCGGGCAGGTGAGCGCCCTGTGTCCCCTCCCTGTGCTGACTGACAAACTGACCAGGCCCCTCCTAACCCGCTGCCCCGGACCCTCCGAGCCCAGCGTCTGCTGCCCCGAGCACCGGGGCTGGAGCCTGGCGGCCGGCAGACAGCCCCCCTCACTGCAGCACCTTCCCGGCACCTCCACCCTCTTCCTGGCGCCCGCCGGAGGGAAGGAGCTGTGCTGCTCGTGGCTTTCCCAGCCTCTGCTGCAGCCAGGGACAGTGACGGACAGACTCACCGCGTGTGGGTGGAGAGGGCAGGCCTGCGCACACGCGTACGCTGTGTGGCAACCCACGCGCCCGAGGAATAAATATATCTGTTTTGGTAATGCTGCCGGGGCCTCCCTGCAGCCCACCCTGGGACTCCAGCACCCTTCCATCCCTTCAGCAGGCAAAGGTGCTACTGGTTACAGGCCCTTACTCCTCTTTCCACACTGGGGGATCACGGGGCTCCCTCTCCTCCCCTGCCCTCAGAATTCTGCACCTCCCACCAGGGAAAAGAGCCAGGCTTCCTTAAAAAAAAAAATATATTTATTGGCTGGTTTTACGGAGTGGGGAGCAGCAGCTCTGCCGCCCTCCCCCCGGGGCTGCCTGCAGCCCCCAAGGAGCCACGAGAGCAGGCGTCCAGGTACCGACACTGTCCAAACAGTTTCCTGTGGCTCTGGCTCCGGTCAGCGCTATGTGCCAGCACCCGCCTTGGGCCAAAGGGAGCTGTGGTGGCAGAGCTGGGCCCCTGTGTGCTCCCCTGCCTGCGGGGAGGGACGTCTCAGATGGCCAGGAGCGGCGTGCGCTGCTGGGTCACGCAGGGAGGCAGGTCCCAGCTCAGGCCCGTCCCGTGGGGCCGGTGAGGAGAGGGCAGCAGGACACGGGTGAGCCAGTGCCTGCGGGGAGAGGAGTGAGGCCACAGCAGAACGCTGAAGTCTTGGTGCCTCTGGGCTCTGCAGAGCCGAGCCAGGGCTGGTGGCACCAGTGACGGGTGCGAGCCTGCGTCCCTGAGCTGCCACGGTGGCCGAGCTCCTCAGCCAGGACCCCCTTGGGTTCCAGACCCTCTTAGGTAGGGCTGAGGAGCCACAAGGCAGCTGATCGTAGAATCATTTGGTTGGAAAAGACCTCTAAGATCATTGAGTCCAACCATACCTGCCCACCACTAAACCATGTCCCTAAGCACCTCATCCACCTGGCTTTTAAATACCTCCAGGGATGGGGACTCGACCACTTCCCTGGGCAGCCCGTTACAGAGCCTGACAGCCCTTTTGGTGAAGACATTTTTCCTAATGTCCAATCTAAACCTCCCCTGGCACACCCTGAGGCCATTTCCCTTTGTCCTATTGCCTGTTACTTCGGAGAAGAAACCGACCCCAACCTCACTACACCCTCCTGCCAGGCAGTTGTAGAGGACAATAAGGTCTCCCCTCAGCCTCCTCCAGGCTGAACAACCACGGTTCCCTCAGCCACTCCTGGTGGGACTTGTGCTCCACCTTGTGCTCGATGCCCAGCGCAGCACACAGCATGGGGTGCTCACTGTCCTGCTCTGCCCCAGCTGCCCAAAGGAGACGCCCAGTGTCCCAGCACCCCCACACACCACTGAGCCACCCCCTTCCTGGGCAGGGGCTTTACCTTGGCGCGTCCACACCCAGGAACACCTTCCAGTTATCCCAGCCACCGTAGCTGTAGGGGTTCCTGAAGACCTGCAGGCCAGGGAGACGCACATCACATCTGGCTCTGCCCTGGCTGGCCCTCCCGCTCCGGGGGCTGCGCTCACCTTCCCTTTCTTCTGCAGCCTCTGCCTCTCCTTCTTGTTGATGTGCCGCTCGATGCTGGTTTCCCCACGGGTGATGAGGGCAGCGTGCCACAGCGTGAGGGCACCCAGGGCCAAGGCAACCGAGCTGGGGACAGCGAGGGACAGCGGGTTGCACGCAGCTGTTCCTCCCCTGGTACCGCAGCTGGGGGGGTGTGCTGAGGCTGCCTCCCCACACCCACGGCTGCGTAGGTGGGTGGGCTCATCTAATCCCCATGACAGAGCGGACATCTCTCCTCCTCTGTGGCCAGAGAGCTGGCAGGGCAGGGACGCCTGGGCTAGAGCAAGCCAGCCCAGCCCCGGGGAAGGTAGAGGGTGAGCAAGGTCACAGGGCCACACGCTGCTTCCACCAGCACCCTCGCTCCCAGCCCCGGGCCCCGTTACCTGCACAGGACCCAGAGGTAGACCACGCTCTTGTGGAAAGCTCGCTGGCGGAAGGAGAAGGTGGGTGGCGGGGTCTGGTAGTACGTCTGAAAAAGGACCAGAGGGGGACGGGATTACTCGGGCTGCTTTACAGCTCGGCGCCAGACAGGGGGAACTGCTGCGCCCCACACCGATGCGGAGCTTGGACAGCTAGAAAGGACCATGGCTGGAACCAACACAACAGCCAGGGTGATGGGGAGGCAGCCTGAGACAGCCATCAGACAGACAGACAGACACACCCGAGGGCCGGCACATGGGTGAGAAGCAGTGGGCTGGAGGTAAGGGGGCAGGGAGCAGCCGTGGTCAGGACACCGCACCACACCACAGCCAATGCTTGGGACAAGATGTGTGCACGCTGCTGCGGCTTCCCCAGGAGAGCAGGGCCTGAGCAGCACATGCCAAGCAGCTGCCACCAGCTAAAGCCCCTGGAAGCTGGGTGCAGAGGGAAGCAGACCCCCAGCTGCTGGAGGCAGTGCCCCTAGCAGAGCTGCCCGGCCAGCCCCAGCTCTCCAACACACGAGACGAGCATGGGTGCTGGTTCTGGCTGTGGGGTGCTCCTTGAGAGCAGGGCCCCGAGTGGGACCCAGCCTTGCAGGGCAGCTCCGCTCCACACTGCCTGGAGCAGCTGGGGGGCAGGGATGTCCCACCTGGTTGGCAGCCACCTGCAGTCTCTCCTTCTCAAGCAGTTTCATTCTCTAGGGGGATGGAAAACAGGGCACCAGTTAGGTGTCTCAGAGGAGGGGGCACTTCCCCCTCACCCCCCGCAGGGCCAGGGCAGCTGGGTGCCTCAAAGGAGGAGGCAGAGGGGAAGCAAAGTCACTACAAGGCCAGGGCTGGCCCAGCCTTGTTCTGCAAGCTCAGCCTGGGCAGCCCAGGCAGCCTCGGTGCAGGGCAGGGCGAGGGCCGGGGCCTGCCTGCTCACCTCGATGGCAGCGTAGGCGTCCCGGAACATCTCCCAGCCGCTGATGCTGCAGTAGATGCAACCCATGGTCATGAACAGGCAGAAGGAAAAGAAGTAGCGGTGGTTGTAGTGTCCCACACAGTTGTTTAGCCAGGGGTCCCCACGATGGCAGCGTGGGCTCCCCGGAACATCCCCCAGCCGCTGATGCTGCAGTAGATGCAACCCATGGTCATGAACAGGCAGAAGGAAAAGAAGTAGCGGTGGTTGTAGTGTCCCACACAGTTGTTTAGCCAGGCTGCCTCTGGTGTTAAAGGTGTGTAACCATGACAAGTCACGGGCCCAAACCCACCCTGGGGACCAGTGCCGTCCTCCTGGGCCCAGCCCCCAGCACCCTTCCCTTGCTGGCTGACTCGGGAGGAGTGGGGCAGGGAGAGAAGAGGGAAGCAGGGCCGGCTCCCCTGGGAGAGTGCCGTGGGTTAGTACCGCAGAAGGATACGGCAGTGGTGGTCCATCTTCAGCACGCACCTGGGAGGGAGGAGAGCAGTGCCAGCATCAGTGCCAGTGCAAGCACCGTGCTGGGCTAGAGATGAGGCAATAAGCCAGCAGAGCAGAGGGGAAGGGGCCCCGGTCTTGCAGCATGGCAGGGGCCAAGGAGAGGGGTCCTGGAGGCTGCCCTGAGTGCTGCGGTGGGCAGAGGGAGAGAGGAGCCCTACCTGTTGCAGATGCTGCAGTGGTGGGTGCGAGCTGGCTTGGGGGCAATGCATTTCCTGCAGATGGAGACGCCGGTGAGATCGTCCTTGGCCTGCGCGAAGGTCAGAAGGGATTTGTGCACCTGAGCCCTTCACCCATCCCCTGCTCCCCATGCTCCTCCTCTCCCCTGTGATTCCCCTGCCTCCCCTCCCCACACTGCCCAGCCTAGCTGCCCCGATCCGGAGGCCTCCTGCAACGAGGCCACCAGACCATCCACAGCAGGCCCCCAGAGCCCAGCTGGGAGAGGCTGTGCTGCCAGTCAAGTATCACCTGCGGTGGGTGCCCGGGCGAGGTGGTGATGGCCATGTAGTAGTGGAAGACGATCATGATGAGGTTCCAGTGTCCATAGGCGAGGTGCCAGCAGATCCAGGCAGGCGTGTAGGTCTGCAGGATGAGGGGCAGCAGGCAAATGTACACGATGGCCACAATGGAGCTCGTCAGCCCAATCACCAGTGCCACAAACACCTATGGGAAATGGGCCTGAGTTATCGGAGCGGGCAGCGCCTGCCCCTCACTGCCAGGGGAGAGGCACAGGCAGGATGCGGCTAGAGTAAACCCATCTGAACCACAGGCTGAGGTCCCCACTCCCTTCTAGCCTAGGGCACTGGCAACCCTGAGACTCAGTTGCCCCAGCAGCACACTCACCCCAGACCCCAGAGCCAGGTGCCCCCCTGCCCGCTGAGGGTACTCACCACGCCGAACCACCGGGTGACGTGGTCCACCA
>NW_009260628.1:103571-105603 GCF_000687185.1 Egretta garzetta
CCGGCCCCTCACCCCTGCCACGCCACGCCTGCGGGGAGAGGAGCTCAGCGTGGGCAGGCCACCCCACTGCCTGGCTGCCCCTCAGGAAGGGTCTCCGGGTCTCCCGTCCCAGACACGCTGATGCCGGTCGCGCAGCTCCCTGCACTGGCTCTGCTGGACCCCTGCCTGCTCAGCAGGGCAGGGGCCTCTCCTTTGCCCCACAGAGGGATGCAGAGGGGGAGCCGAGCCCAGACTCCTGGAGGCTGCAGGAGCACTATCACTGGAACGGCGCCCTGTGTGGAGTGGGGGGCACAGGCCCCTTGGCGTCTGGGCTCAGACACGCTCTGGTCCCATCTCATCTTTCCCAGCGGGGAGGGGGCCGGGGGAGCGACATGGAGAGTCTGACTCGGAGGAAACCAGAGAAGGCACGAGCACGCAGGATGCTGGGCCAGTTCCAGGGACAGTCCCAGGTCCAGTCCTTCCCAACAGGTTCGGGAATGGGGGGACTCACACAAGATGTAAGCAGAGAAGCTGAGCCAGGATTAATCCTCCTGCCCTAGTCCTCTCCTCGCCCCCAAAAAGCAGGGCCTGGATGCTACTTCCCTTCACCTCAACCTCTGGACCAAGCTGCAGAGGCCACCCCGCACCTTTTCCCAACCTCACAGCCCCACAAGAGCTTTCCCCCACTTTCCCTCGCCTGGATCCACCTCAGACAACACCATGTGCTGGCAAAGGAGCAGCCCGGGGCCAGCACCAGGCAGAGGCGATGCTGTGAAGTGCTCCCCTGCCCACTGAGCCCCTCATCCCACCTGAGAGCTGTGCTGGGAGTGAAGAGGAACCCGAGCTGGCCCAGCAGCCAGGAAAATGATCTGCGGGGTTAGGACCCCCAGGCCTCCATGCAGGCAGGGCCCATCAATATTAAGCAGCGAGGCTGCCCCGGGGTCCTGCCAAGGCATGTTCTGAGCCTGGGCCAAGTGCTGTGCCAGGTGATGGTGCCACACTGCAGAGCCTGTCCAGCAGGGACCGGCTCCCTGTGCTGCCATGCCCACTGCACAGCCCTTGGGGAGCAGCAGGGAGGGTAAGGGCAGGAGCTGCAGCATCCAGATGGGCTGTCCAAAGGAGCCACGGGCTTCCCTCTGCTCTGCCAGATGAGCATGGGGCTGACCCCAAGACTGGGAGCAGCTGGACACGAGGAGACCAGACCCACCAGCCCACCCCAGGTTATGGGCATGGCTCCTGACCAGGTTTCCCATAAGGAAAAGGTGGGATACACAAACTCCAGTGCCACCCACCCCCTTCTCCACATTTCCCCTTGACTCTGCCAAGAGGTTTCCTCTGAAATACATGAGGTGCGAAGTGGAGCAACAAGTGCAGCCTTTAGGTGGCACCTGTCCCCGTGTTTTCAGTGTGGTAAAAGACAAAATACTGCAGCCAGCAGCAGGTCTTGGGGTCAGCCCTCCCCTCCAAACATACAGCACCTCCCTGCCTCTCAGAGAGGTTTCCTCACCTACAACAGCCGGCAGCCACTGAGCAGGCAGCCCCCAGGGGAGGCAGCCAGCCTGCCCCAGGGCAGGACCCCGGGCTGTCCCCAGGCCTGCAGGCAGAGGCACAGCCACAGGGATGAGGCTCCAGCAGAGCCACGCACCCTCCTGGGCCCAGTCAGGCACCGGGGCTCCAGGTGTCACCATGCCCATGGCCCTCCCCACGTCCCAGTGGGGCACTGAGCCCACGGGGGTGGGACAGCAACCACCAGCACAGGAAACATCAGAGCCCAGGGCGGGGGAACCTTAGGTTTGGCCCTACCCCCGCCGCCCAGACCCGGCCCTGTGGCACCGTCCAGTGGCGCCCAGCTCCCCCAGTCCAGCAGCACCCAGCCCCACAGCGACAAGACGCCCTCTGGCACCCGGGCCCATCACGCAAAGGCCGCCCATACCGACAGCAAAAAGCCCTCAGCCCCACTGGATCCAGCCCCACAGCACCCAGCTGCCCTGCCCTGCCCCGCAGCACCCCCGGGCCCTCCAGCCCCGCAGCACCCCCCCATCCCCTCCCCAGC
>NW_009260628.1:106627-110956 GCF_000687185.1 Egretta garzetta
CCGACGTGGGGGCCGTGGTGACGTGCAAGGTAGGGCCACGGAGCGCGCCGCCATGGCGCACTGCCCAGCCTTCGTTCTCTGCCTCACGCCAGCCTTTGCTCCTGGGATGAGGAGCCCCAGGCTCGCTGCGGCTTCCAGCAGGGCAGAGGCAGCCCGGTGGCTCCCTGGGGTCCCTCGCTCACAAAGAAGCCGCATACTGGCATGGGGCACGCCTGCCCCTCAGCATTCCCTGCCCATGCCGCCCGCCCGAGGCGGAGGTGGGCTGAGGGGAGGATTTTCTTTGCTCTCCCTTCCGGAATTCTTTTGGGGGCAGGGTGCGTGGAGGGCAGAGCCTGGGGCAGCTTGGAGAAAGGGAGGCGCAGGCTGGGGATCGGTTTCCTTACAGTCCTGATGGTGGGGCTGGGACTGGGGTCGCAGCAGGTCTCGGCCTTATTCGCGTGTCTTGAGTTGCACGAGTATCATCTTCCTCGCCTGGCTCGCTGCCGGGCGCCCCGCCAGCTACTTTGGTCACGAGGGGGAGGCGGCCAAGTGAGATGGGAGCTCCCCGCCCGCGCACCCTGCCCTTTGCCTGCCGGAGCCCGCTGGCACTGATCCCCCTTTTCCTCCGGGCAGGTTTGCAGCATTAACTCTCGCTTCGCCAAGGTGCACATCCTGTACGTCGGCTCCACGCCACTCAAGTCCACCTTCCGGGGGACCATACGGTAGGGAGAGGGATGGGTTCCCCAGGAGCCGGGGTGCCCGAGCACCCCGTCCTCGTGGGGGGAGGAAGGCTCCCTGCCCTGGCAGGAGCTCTGCCCCGAGCACTGGGCTGGTGTCCAACAAGTCCTGGCAAGCGCCCAGGGAGGCCGGGGCAGCTCCGGGAGTCGCCTTCGCTCACCGGCGCTCAGATCCCTCCATCTCGTTTTTCAGGAGAGAAGATATTCGAGCCACGGAGAAAGATAAGGTCAGTGAGGCTCTGCCAGGGACTGCTACCGCAGCTGCCCCCGCTCCTTCTTTCTGCTGGTGGGGGGCCCTTGCCCCGCAGCTGATGAGCACCCCGACACACTGTGGCGTCTTCCCGCTCCCTCCTGTGCAGGTAGAAGTGTACAAGAGTTTCCGCCCCGGTGACATAGTCCTGGCCAAAGTCGTATCCTTTCCCCTCCTGCCGGGAGGGCCCCGGGGGTTGCTGGAGGGGAGGGCCCGCAGGGGACAGGGGGTTTTCTGGAGTCCCCTCGGGGGCCCTTTCCCTTAACCCCTGCCTGACCAGATCTCGCTGGGGGACGCGCAGTCCAACTACCTGCTGAGCACGGCGGAGAACGAGCTGGGCGTGGTGGTGGCACGCAGCGAGGCAGGTAGGGCCCGGGCAGTTCTGCCTCATCCCCGCCTGAGGGGCAGCTGCTGCGGCCTCCTCCCTTGCCACGTGGAGGAGTGCAGTTTTGGTAAGGGGAACCCCCAACGTGTGGTGTCCCTAGGGGTGCAGATGGTGCCCATCAGCTGGTGCGAGATGCAGTGCCCGCGGACACACACCAAGGACTTCCGTAAGGTGGCCCGGGTGCAGCCCCAGTTCCTGCAGACCTAGCAGCCCCCGGGGGGCGCTGGGGCTCTGCAGGGGTCAGGGCTGCGGGGCTGGGGCCTGTGGGGCCCGCCCCCACGTGTGCTGGAGACTGGAAGGGCCAGCCGGGCCCTGGCTGGCAGGGTGGATTTTCTATTTTTGGATAATAAATATTTTTTGACCACTCCGTGCTCTGTTCGCTTACGGCCCAGTGGGGTGGCTGGGGCTGCCCGCTGGTCCGGCCCCCATCGTGGGGCTGTTAAGGGGCACCTTCCCCAGCACCACGGCAGGGAGGAAGCACGTGCTCCCAGCCCGCTGCCGGGGAAGGGGAACAACCCGGCAGCTTTGCCGCGGTGAGGAGAACAGTGGAGCTCTGGTTTGCGCCCCGGGCACGCGCCTCGCCAGGCTGGTTTCCCTGCCTGGGTGTCGAGCGGGGAGAACAGCTCCATCTCCTTGCACCAATAAACCGGTAGAGCTGCGGCTGCGCTCAGGCCTGGGGCGCCACATCTCCTCCAGCCACACGTGCCCTGCCTGCCTCTGGGGACGAGGGCGTGCCGCACCCAGAGCCGGTAAACCACTGAGTGCAGGGATTGCAGCACGGTGGCTTTGCTACCCGGAGCCCGGCCCGGCCCCCGCACCCCCCTGTCCCCAGAGCACATGGCGGAGGAAAGCGCCCACACCTCGTTATTGCGCATTAACTCTTTATTGAACTGGAACAAGACAGCTGCTATTGTCGGACAGTAACACTGACCCCGTGCAAGCCCAGGCTCGCGGCACTGGCGGAGGGGGAGGCCACAGCGACAGGGCTGGGTACACACAGGTGGGATGGGGCACAACAGCACCTGCTTCACCAGCAGGACCAGGATGGGCTTCGCTAGGGGATGTTTGCGGGGGACACGAACCTCCCTACGACCCGCTCCCTCCCTCGCCCTTGGCCAAAGGCAATAAGTTAAAGCAGGGGCTGGCAGAACTAGGTCCGGAGTCACAAGTGCCACCAAAATACAACCCTTTCAGTGTCTACGCATCCTGGTCCTCGTGCCGTGCACCCACGAGGGGATGGGGTACCCATCTCGGTCGCTGCCTGTGCTGCACTCACCCCGCTGCTCCCGGGATGACTAAATCAAGCAACAAAACTACAGTAACCGGATGATAAGAGCTGCCAGGAAAGTAAAGCAGAGGAGGAGCCTGGCATGGCAAGGGATCGCTCGGCGCATCCCCCTGCAGACAAGGCCCGAGGGCTGGGATCTTGGCATGGAGAGGTGTGCAGTCACAGCCTGGCAGAGCCAGGGCTCCCCTTCACACCAGACCTCTGCACATGCGGCCCCGGGCTGTCTGCAGAGGGGAGCCTGGTCCCAAGGGAACGGGCCTAATCCTGAGGAGCTGCTCCAGCTCCGCAGCTCCAAGTTCCTACAGCTGTGTGGGGTGTGCACAGAGGGGTGAGGGATGGCGGGGGGCTCTACTACGTGCTAGCCTGCTGCCCACCCTCACTTCTTGACCTTGCCCTGAGCAGCGACGGCCTCCATGGCCTTGCGCACCGTCTCCTCATCCCCCAGGAACTGCATGGGCTTGACGGGTTTCAGGTTCTTGTCCAGCTCGTAGACGATAGGGATGCCGGTGGGCAGGTTCAGCTCCATGATGGCCTCTTCCGACATGCCTACAAACAGAGGCACCGTCACTCCCTGGCCCTGCTCACACAGTGACAGCCGGGGTGGTAGGGAAACTCCCGCAATGCCCCTGCAGGGCTGACGTACCTTCCAGGTGTTTGACAATCCCACGCAGGCTGTTGCCGTGGGCAGCAATAAGGACTCGCTTTCCCTCTTTGATCTGCGGGACGATTTCCTCATTCCAGAAAGGCAGAGCCCGGGCGATGGTGTCCTTCAGGCTCTCACACGTTGGCAGCTGGTCCTCTGTCAGGTCAGCATAGCGACGGTCCTGGGGGAACAGCCACACTCACACAGCAGCCCAACGTGGTGTGGGAATGCGGCGGCAGGGCCTTTGTCCCCCCACCCCAAATTCTCTGCCTGGGGACCTGCTACATGTAGGCAAAGCCAGGCTTGGAAGCAAGGAAGCGCCTTTGAGGTTTGAGGCCGTGGTCAGGGCTCTGAACCCCTCCTGGGGAAAGCCAAACATCATTTGCTCTGGGCAAAGAGATCAGAGCAAACACCCGTAGACAGGTTGCACGGGACTAATGATTAACAGAGGTATCGTTCCCTTCTGCCTTGAATCTGTCCAGGCAGGGGTTCAATTCCCCAGGGAGGGAGTGGGACAAACTCGGCTCAAAGCCAACCAGCACCACACACGACAGCCCTGGCTGCTGCAACAGAGGCAGAGGAGACCGTGCAGAGGAAGCCAGACCACATTGCAGGGACCTAAGGCGGCTTTTAGGAGCCTCCCAGACAGGCAGACAGAGAGTAATGAGTCTTACCTTGCTGATGGTGCTGTAGAAGGGGTGATCGGACTGCATGGGAGGTGGAGGGATGTCATACGAGCGCCTCCAGATCTTCACCTGCGCCTCGCCGTGCTTCGCTGCTGTTTCAGCCTTGTTCAAACCGGTGAGGGCCCCATAGTGCCTCTCATTCAGGCGCCAGGTTCGGATAACGGGTAACCACATCTGATCGATGGCATCCAGGACGGTCCAAAGGGTACGGATGGCCCGTTTCTGTACCGAGGTGAAGCAAATGTCGAACTCGTAGCCGGCATCTGGAAAAAAACGGGGAAAGGGAGGGGGAAGGGACACCGGGGAAGTGAGTGCCGGGCCTTACGCAACCGGTGAGGGGCCAAGGGCGGTGGCCTCACCG
>NW_009260628.1:112329-115475 GCF_000687185.1 Egretta garzetta
TCCCAAAAGCCCGCGGCCGTGCCTCGAAGTGCCGCTGCGGTGCCTGGCACGGAGAGGAGGGCGGCAGGCGCGCCCGTTCAGGTGGCTGCACGGTGCAGAAGGCAAACCCCGAGGATCGCCCCTGCGAGGGGCTGGAGTTTCACAGCCCTGGCTGCCTTTGGCCGAGGAGATCTTTCTCCTGCCGATGAAGAATCGCCTCTCGCAGAACACACTGTCCTCTTGCAGCTGTTTGCAAGCTGGTGTCCATGACTTAGGGGGGTGCAAAGCCTGTGCCTTGGCTGTCTGGTTGCCAGGGCTCCGGGCAGAAGAAGATAAATGGGGGAGAGTACACGAAGCAACTCAGCGTTACTTTCTCCTGCCGATGAAGAATCGCCTCTCGCAGGACGCACTGTCCTCTTGCAGCTGTCTGCAAGCTGGTGTCCGTGACTTAGGGGGGTGCAAAGCCTGTGCCTTGGCTGTCTGGTTGCCAGGGCTCCGGGCAGAAGAAGATAAATGGGGGAGAGTACACGGAGCACCTCAGCGTTAAAGTCTTGGTGCACCGGGATGTGTTTGTGAGGGCAAGATGCTCTCCTCCATCAGAGGAGATGGCTGGACTGTGCCCTGGTTTGCTTTCGCAGGAATTACGAGCTCTCTGCAGTTATCACTGTGCTTTCTCCCATCAGGAGGAAGCAGCATCCATGCCCCACGTGCTGGAGATGAGCTCCAGCCAAGCTGGTCTGCCTGGGAGGGGAAGGAGGAGGGGGGGGCCATAGGGGGTTTTGGGGTGAATGGCAGAGCAATGCGACTTCATGATTCTGAGCGTATCCGATCACTCTGGCAGAGAAAAGCAACTTGACGGTTGATGCGGTGAAGCTGCACAATGAGCTGCAGTCGGGGTCCCTGCGTTTGGAGCGGCCACGTGACAGCACTCAGCTCCGTATGGAGGAGGACGATGCTGGGGAGGCCGCCACGGAGAAGTCCTCTGGCACCTTCCTGAGCGGGCTGAGCGACTGCACCAACGTCACCTTCAGCAAGGTGCAGCGCTTCTGGGAGTCCAACTCTGCTGCTCACAAAGAGGTACGGGGAGGAGCAGAGCTAGGTGGGGGTCCAGTGGTGATGGTCCCCCTGGATGTGAGGCTGAGGGTGCTGACCTGATCCGCTTGCTGCTCGTAGATCTGTGCCGTGCTGGCGGCCGTGACGGAGGTGATCCGCTCACAGGGGGGCAAGGAGAGCGAGACGGAGTACTTTGCTGTGCTGGTGAGTGATGGTCATGGGGAGGAGGCATGAGGGGAGCTGCTGTCAGCAGCCTGGTTTTGTTCTTGGGAGGGGTCGTGGTGTAAGGTGCTGTACTTGTAGCCAAGGCCCCAGGCATCATTTTCCAGCAGAGATGCTGTTGGGCTGCTCCTGGCTTTTCTGCTGCCCTCCCCAAGGCTTGGGGATGGGGAAGGGCTGGCCTGGTGCGAACCCCTGCTTCCCCTCGCTCACCCCTCTGTTCCCAGATGACCACGCTGGAGGCGGTGGAGTCCCCCGAGTCGCTGGCTGCTGTCGCCTACCTGCTGTAAAGCGGTGAGCGGCTGGCAAAGGAGTGGGGAGAGCTACCCGGCCCCATCATGGAAGAGGGCCTGGCGCTGTCTCCCTTGCTGGGCTGGGGAAGTCACCCAAAGAGGGTGGGCTGGGGTTGCAGTTCCCTACAAGACTGCCACTGGCTGCCTGCTCCTTGCAGTGCTGACACACCCCTTTCTCCTGGCAGAGTCCCAAGCCCTGTGCTCATAAAAAAGTTCTCGGACGCCTCAAAAGCCTTCATGGGTATCGTGTCCTCACAGGCCTGCAGCAGCTCCACCTCTGCCCTGCGATGGGTGAGTAGCCAAGAGGCAGCCAGCCATGCCAGCGCTGTCCAGGGGTCTGCTGAGAGCTGAGGTTGGGGCTGCCGCTGTAGGGTGGTGCTGAGTGCTTGGCCTGAGGTTGTTGCAATGAGGGGGAGTCTCTGTGGGGTGATGCTAATGCCCCTGCTGCTCCCTGGTTGTAGGTGCTGTCTTGCCTGGCCACGCTGCTGCGGAAGCAGGACTTGGCAGCCTGGAGCTACCCTGTCACCCTCCAGGTCTATCATGGCTTGCTGAGCTTCTGCGTTCATACCAAGCCCAAGGTGAGCTCCCAGTGCCCCTGCAAAGGATGATGCTGCCTTTGGGGCTTGTTTCTGGGGCTGGCTGTGCCCCTGGGGCCTGTGGCTTCTACCCACTTGGGCTCTTCCCCCAGGTGCGGAAAGCGGCACAGTATGGCGTGTGCTCTGTCCTGAGGGGCAGTGAGTTCATGTTTGGAGACGCAGCCCCTGAGCATCACCCCGCAGCACCCTCCACTGCCAAGTTCTGTGTGCAGGAGATCGAAAAAGCTGGAGGTATGGAGCGCTGGAGCAAGGGATCTGCAGTTGAGTGTGGGGAGTCCTGCAGCCGTGGGAGAATAATGACTCAAAGGGAAGAGGGGAGGGTGCAGCACCCTGGATGGTTTGGGAGGGTATGAGATAACCTCTGGGACACCTAAGGTGTTTTGGAGGGTCCTCAGCCATCTGTTGCTTTGCTCTTCCCAGAAGTCAGGGGATTGTTCACCCCAGCTCCTGTGGGTCAGCCCCAGCTCTGTCATGGGGACTTGGCCACGGGGTGCCATGGGCTCAGATGTTGCTCTGCTCCTGCAGGCACTAAGGAGGCGACCACCACCCTGCATGTCCTCGCCCTGATGCGGGACCTGCTGCCCTGCTTCCCTGCGGCCGTAGTGAAGACCTGCTGCGAGACCTTGCTCCGAGTCATGACCCTCAGCCACGTGGTGAGCGTCCCTGCAAGGCAGCTCCTTTCCTCCTTGGCTGTGCCCTGGAAGGGCTTGAACCCCCTTGGCTGCTGGCTGGGAGCCTGGAAATTCAGGATGCAAACACGGAGGAGCCCGGGGCAGCTGGTCTGGTTGGCCTGCCTGCTCTGGAAGAGGGAGGCTAAAGATAGGGTACAATCGCAGAGGTGCTGGGCTTCCCTTGGCAGAGCCTACTTTAGGGTAGGGGGGCAGAGGGTGTGAAGGGGTGCCACCTGCCATGGACTCCTCCTCCTGAAGCCATGTCCTTCACAGTTGGTGACAGCTTGCGCCATGCAAGCCTTCTACAGCCTCTTCAGCGCCCAGGCCAGCGTGGC
>NW_009260628.1:115524-116934 GCF_000687185.1 Egretta garzetta
TTCCGCAGCCGCTGCTGACCTGGCTGTCCACCATGGAGCGGGCGCACATCAACCTGGGCAGGTGAGGGCAGGGGCCACGGCTGGGCAGGGGGAGAGGTGGTGGGTCAGTCTCTCACCCATCCGGTCTCTCTTCTCCAGGCTGCAGAAGGACTTGTGCTGGGCTCACCTGCCCCGGCTCTTCTCTGCCGCCATGAACTGCTTCCTCTCCCCGCACTCCCAGGTGGTGGCAGCAGCGGCGCAGACCCTGGAGGTACTGTGCATGGGTGCTTCTCCCCACTTGGCTGCCCTGGTCCTTGTGGGGGGGCTCTGCCTGGGGGTTTGGGGCTTGCAGGGAGGTGGTGTGCCCCTCTGTGCCTGCCAGAGCAGGGGGTTCACAGTTCACTGCTGCCCTATTTTCCCTGTTTGTCCTTGCAGAACCTCCTGACTGAGTGCGTCGCTCCTCACATGGATGACCTGGGCACCATCTCTGCATCTGCCCCAGCCCCTGCTGCTTACCTGTGCAAGATGTTCAGGTGAGGAGCGGTGCTTGGGGACAAGCTGTCCCTGTGGGTCTGGCTGAGCTCTGAGCAGCCTCTGCCCAGTCCCTGATCAGTGCTGCGTTGATCACTGGCAGTGTGACCATCTCCTCTCTCCTCCCCAGATCAGTGGAGGAGGGCCTGACATATCGTTTCCATGCGGCGTGGGACGAGGTGCTGCGGGTGCTCGAGGTCTTCTTCGAGACGTGTGGGAAGCAGTGCCACCCCATCATGAGGAAGGTGAGCCAGGCTGGGGTCGTGTCAGGCTGATCCACAGAGGAGGGTGGCCATGGTGCTGCCTGGGCTGCATTGCCCTCTCCGGCTACGGAGCAGGGCCATCCCAGTGCCCTGTGCATGGACAGGGACTGTGCAGCTCTGGGACATGGGGACGTGCAGGGCAGGAGTAGCAAGTGACATGTGTCAGACCTGCCTCTGTGGCTCCTCTGTGACCATCCTGCCCTGTCTCTGCAGTGTCTCCGGTCCCTGTGTGACCTACGTCTCTCTCCACACTTCCCCTACACTGCTGAAGTGGACCAGGCAGTGGGGGCTGCTGTGGCTGGCCGGGGGCCCGCTGCTGGAAGCCGTGCCCCTGGAGATTGATGGCAAGGAGTGAGTACAGCCTGAGTTGGTCCTGTGCCTGCTCCCAGCAGCAAAGGACACCAGTCTCCAGCTGAGAAACCATTTTCCTTTCACACCTTTCTCATCTGAACTTTCTCTGACCTCTTCATGAGCCAATACAGATGACTGGTGCCCCCAGCACCCTTAGCAGAGTGCTACCCCTTTGCTTTCTTTGGCTCATACTTTCTCTGTTTCCCCCCAGTTCTCATACTGGGAGATGACCGGCTGCCAAGTCTGTCTGTGACGGTGGCAATTTTGCAGCTGTTGTTACGTTCCT
>NW_009260629.1:0-705 GCF_000687185.1 Egretta garzetta
CTCCCAGCGATGCCCCTCCGACTGCCAGCGTTTTACCCCAAATCGGTGGGGGACTGGGGGGATTGTTTGGGGGTTTTTTTACAGAATGCAAAAATTGGGTCTGTTTGCTTTTCCAAAATATTCAACTCCGGGTTTCTTTGGCACTCTTCCACAACGTAAGAATTGGTGATTTTTGCTTTTTCTTTTCTGCATTTTTTTTTTTTTTACTTTCCGGCTGCACAAATCCAGGCAGGTTTGGCTTTCCTGGAAGTGCCAAATTTCTTTTTCTTTCCCCGAAATCGGGGGGACCTCATGGCATGCTGAGATTCAGGGGTTCAGGGCTATTTTTGTGTCGTGGCAGCAGCTCCCGCTCTGCGTCTGTGGCCCCACAGGGGAAAGTTCCCATGTGGGGCAATCTGCCCCAAATCAGAATGGGAGAAGGAGAAGGGGCAGCTCTTGAAAGCGCTTTTATAGCTTAGTGGGGGGGGGGGGGGGGCGTCAAGTTTTTAAATACTTTCTATAAGTAGGGTTTCTTGGCACTTTAAAAGCTTTATATAGCACAGACATTTACAGTTCTATCTTTAAACATATATCCATTTAGGGAACATCTCTATGTTTTATACGTATTAGCTACCTACACTTACATACAATACCTGTTTAGACTTGCACATTAACACTTATTACACAGAACATCTGTTTAGACTAGTTATCTGCTTACTTACATAT
>NW_009260629.1:1536-10931 GCF_000687185.1 Egretta garzetta
GAATGAGAACTAATTGATGCAGGAAGATTTGTGGCTCCTTACGAAGGACAGTTTTTGATAAGAACCAGGTGTTTACCTCAAGAGCTGGTCTACACCAACCCTGTGGTTTGAGCAAGAGCCAAGGAGCAACTGAGTTTGCGCGAGAACAAGGGGTTACTAGCGGTGACGAAGAGGAGCCATCAGCCTTCATCCCCACAACCCCCAATGAGCACCACCAGGAGGCACTGAGCAGGCGCAGTGGGGAGGGACTTATGGAAATGACCTCCTGAAGCTAATTTTAATACAAAGCGGAGACAGGTTATGCATATGTATAGGCATATCAGAAAACTTCATGCATATGTAACACTTTGCTACATATAAACGGGCAAGTTGCCGCTTGATGGTATGCACATTAGGTGAGGCGATCCCCCGTGCATCGTGAATAAAGAATGCCTGCCTTCTAACACTGCATTGGTGTTACAAGGTTCATTCTTCCCAATTTCGGTGACACTCAGGCACCTCTCCTGTTCTCCAGGACCTTTCACAAATAATGGAGAGTGGCTCAGCACTGATGTCTGCCAGATCCCTCAGCACTCGTGGGTGCATTCCATCGGGGCTCATGGATTTGTGGGTGTCCAGCTGGCTTAAATAATCCTTAACCTGATCCACCTCAACCAAGGGAAGATCTTCCTTTCTCCAGGCTTGCTCGCTTACCTCCAAGGACTGGGAAGCCTGAGGGCCAGCCTTGGCAGTGAAGACTGAAGCAAAGAAGGGATTCAGTAACTCTGCCTTCTCTGTATCCTCCGTCACCAGGGCACCCACTTCATTCAGCAGTGGTGCCCCATTTCCCCTAGTATTCTGTTTGCTGCTGATGTACTTGAAGAAGCCCTTCTTGTTGTCCTTGACACCCCTTGCCAGATTTAATTCCAGGTGGACCTTGGCCTGTCTCGTTGCTTCCCTGCATGCTCTGGCAGTGTTCCTGTATACCTCCCAAGTGGCCTGACCCTCTTCCCACATTGCGTAGAGCAAAATAGAACTTATAACTAAAATCAACAAAATGGGCAGAGTGACTTCTCTTCAAGTTGCTGGCCCTCAAAAGATCATCCTGCAAATGAACCAAACTACCAAAATCTCTTTGGATTATTCTAGCTTTAGAGCCTTTTTCCAAAACTTTTAATAACTGTGGTTCCCTGGTGGGTTATGTGATTAAAAAGCTCACTCCTATGAACTCCAGCAGAGGCACTAGCAGGGCAGGGAACACACGTGAATGGAGTCCCTGCATCGGCTCCTTCCAGGGCTGTCCCAGGAGAACCATCAGCCCCGAAGTCGAGGGTGACACCCATCACAATAAAGCAGCAGGAAAGGTTCTCCAGATCACCTTACAGACTGCAGGGGGGTTACTCCTGAAGGGCTACGAGACCCAATATGGGATGCAGGGGAAGTGCATTTAGGGATTGCAAAGAACTTATTATGGTATATTTACTGGATGAACTAAAGATGTGGAAAGCACGGCGTAGGAGTGGCTTGGGCAGGAACAAGCCTTGGGAAACAGAAGAATGAGGGGATAAAGAGCTCCATTCACATGTAGACAGGTTGCTGATCAGAGGGATGTCTGGTGATCAGGGGATCAAGGGACAATTAGAAAAGGGGGAATGGGTGGGTGCATGTGTGTCTGTGTGTCTCTAAGAGCAAGGCGACAGGGGGAGTTGATTAGCAGAGGAACTGGGGAGTCTGGGCCAAAAGTTTTGTGTGCACACATGCAAGCAAGCGCATGGATGCATGCAAGTAAGGTCTGCACCAGCGAGTGGAGTGGAGTGGGGCTGCAGGCCTCGGGGGCTCGTGTCCACGTGCTAGTAACTGAGACAGGGGCCAGCTATTAGGTGGACAGAGTGTCTAAGCCCAGCTCCTGGAGGGATGCACGTTGTGCATGGGGACAAACTGACAGAGTAGAGGGACTTAGACAAGCCTGAGAACTGGGCTCTGTGAACCTCGTGAGGTTCAACAAGGCCAAGCGCAATGTCCTGCTCATGGGTCAGGGCAACCCTGGGTATCGGTACAGGCTGGGGATGAAGGGACTGAGAGCAGCCCTGTGGAGAAGGGACTTGGGGGTATGGGTGTATGAAAAGCTGGACATGAGCCGGCAACATGTGCTGGCAGCCCAGAAAGCCGTACCCTGGGCTGCATCCCCCGCAGCGTGGCCAGTGGGGCGAGGGAGGGGATTCTCCCCTTTGACTTCACTCTCGTGAGACCCCGCCTGGAGCCCTGCGTCCAGCTCTGGGGCTCACAGTACAAGATAGACATGGACCTGTTGGAGCGGGTCCAGAGGAGGACACAAAACCAGTCAGAGGACTGGAATGCCTCTCCTACGAAGAAAGGCTGAGAGAGTTGGGGTTGCGCAGCCTGGAGAAGGGAAGGCTCCAGGGAGACCTGACTGGCCTTTCAGTGTATAAAGCAGGCTTATAAGAAAGATGGGGACAGAGTTTTTAGTAGGGCCTGATACAATAGGGCAAGGGGCCATTGTTTCAAACTAAAAGAGGGTAGATTCAGACTAGATAGAAGGAAGAATTTTTTTTTACCATGAGGGTGGCTGTAGAGAGCCATTACTGAATGTAGTTTGTCTCTGTCTCTCTTACTGAATGTAGTCAGTCATACCAGAAAGCTGAAGCCAGAGCCGGGCCGACGGCAGACTCAGGAAGCGGGAGACCGCTACTCCCTGAGAGGAGCCCAGGTTTAAGGGGAAAGGAAAAGCCCCTGACCCGGCAGGGACTGTGGCAGTTGGGGCTGCAGAAGGGCGTTCCTTGGGAGTTGGTGAATAGACTCCAGACAAAGTAGTTAGAATTGGTTGTGCAGAGGTGGTCCGGGCAGGGAACTGCTCTTAAGCGGAGCGTTAATACCTCGTTAATGGCAGGCATAGGGGAGGAAGAAAAAAAAAAACGGATGAGATGGCATCAGGAAACTAACTCTTCTGTCCCCCCAGGGTGAGGGCGGAGGTAGAATGTGGATGTTTGTAAGACAACTCACCTGCAACGACAAAGGGGACTTACTGATTACTGTGGCGGTGGCGCCAAAGAGAAAACCCATGACCTTTTTAATAGATACTGGAGCCCAAATCACTGCGCTAAGATGAACTGAGGCAGAATAATGCAGTATCTCCATCCCATCCAAAAGCCTCATAGTTTTAAATGCCCTGGGTAAAACCCAAACAGTACCTATGACTCCAGTGACATTGTGGCACAGTCCCCCTTTAATTCCCCAGTATGGCCAGTCTGAAAGCCGAACAGGGGTGGGGGGTGGAGACTGACGGTAGATTATCGGAGGGTTAATAGCAACACATGCCCGTTGACAGCTGCTGTACCAAACATTGCCGAGTTAATTGCGACCATTCAGGAACAATCCCACTCCATCATGGCAACGATTGATGTTAAAGATATGTTCTTTATGGTCGCTTTGCAACCTGAGGACTGGAACATTTTGCCTTCACCTGGGAGGGGCAGCAGTACACCTTTACTCGACTACCCCAAGGGTACAAACACTCCCGGGGACCACATTAGCTCATCATGCTCTAGCACAGGAGCTGGAAACAATCCCTATACAGCAGGGGTAGAAATTTATCAATACATAGATGATGTGCTTGTGAGGGGGGGATCAGATAGAAGAAATCAGAAGGGAAATGTTATATACTAGTAGGTGTTGAAATAGTACCCGGGCTAAGGTGACCGGGGAGAACACTGTGAAGGCCCTAAAGGAATGGTTTGGGACCTTCCCCAAACCACAGGCAATTCAATCCATAATGGGTCGCACTTCACAGCCAAGATTGTTCAGGAATGGGCAGTCCGGGAGGGGATTACATGGGTGTTCCACACCCCATACTACCCACAAGCAAATGGGATCATGGAAAGAACAAAGGGGTTACTCAAACGCTTCCTGCAACCACACAAACCTGGATGGGCTGAGCGGGTGGGAGACGCAGGAACCAGCGTCAATAGTCGCAGGGGAACAAATGGTGTTTTGCCCCCAAGCCCCGACAATTGTGCCTACCTCACAGAACCCTGATTACCCTGACAAACCATCCCACTTCCCTGGACAACCTGTTCTAGTTACCTCCCTACCGTGGGAGCTGTACCATTGGCATTAGATGTCCCGACAAGCAAATACACCTGGAAAGCAAAAGATGCTAGTGGGAAGGTCCATAAAATGCACACTAAGTGGATTATTCCTTCCTTCTGACTCAAGGAGCGGGTTTGTTTCTGTTCTTCCTTCTTCCAGGGCGGAGCGACTGACCCAAGTACACATACACCCTCCTGGAAGAAGCTGACTCCTCTGTTACCTCCTCACGTGGTTCCCTCCTCCCTCCGCGTCGAAAATAAAGTTGAAAGGTTGTACAACATTTGACCGGATTTGGTGTCTTAATCTCGTCTTTGGGATTGTATCGAAACCTCTCCGGCATTGGATCGGGACAGTGGCGAAACACTGGAACAGGTTTCTCAGTGAGGTGGTAGATATCCCATCCCTGAAAACATTCAAGGTCAAGTTGGACGGGGCTCCAAGCAACCTGATCTCGTTGAAGACGTCCCTGCTTATTGTGGGGGAGGGGGGTGTGGACTAGATGATCTTTAAAGGTCCCTTCCAAGCCAAACTATTCTATGATTAAGAACAAATGTACTATTTTAACCTTACCAGTATGCTATGAAATCTTTGTTTCAGCTTTGCTTCTGATAATACTTCTTACTAGGATTAGTCTAGCTTATCTAAATTTGAAATCTTCATACTCTTGGGAAGCTCTACATTAATAAAGCAGTACGCATATCAGAGTTGGCTGTTAACAGCTGGTTGTTATTTCCCTTCCCTGCCAGCTCTACTTTTAAATTTCACAGAAACTGTTTTTCCATAAACCTACAGAACTCATGCTAGCAGACCCTGCTGCCAGATTCCCAATGAGAAATCTCTCTAGTGAGGCATTGTGCTTCCAAGCCAAACTATTCTATGATTAAGAACAAATGTACTATTTTAACCTTACCAGTATGCTATGAAATCTTTGTTTCAGCTTTGCTTCTGATAATACTTCTTACTAGGATTAGTCTAGCTTATCTAAATTTGAAATCTTCATACTCTTGGGAAGCTCTACATTAATAAAGCAGTACGCATATCAGAGTTGGCTGTTAACAGCTGGTTGTTATTTCCCTTCCCTGCCAGCTCTACTTTTAAATTTCACAGAAACTGTTTTTCCATAAACCTACAGAACTCATGCTAGCAGACCCTGCTGCCAGATTCCCAATGAGAAATCTCTCTAGTGAGGCATTGTATGGAGGGAAGGAAAACAAAGATTCCAGAGTTCAGAATGGTGACAGCAAGTGAACATCTGTGCTCATGGTGCCTACCAGGAAAATAAGTATTAGCCAATCTCCAAGTCCTTGTCTACATTCCCCGTAAGCACTCACCTGTAGAAATGCCTTTCTTTTATGTTACCTACAGATACATGCAGCCAGTACACAGCCATGCACACTTCGGTTCTCAGCTGAACCAAGCCAGATTCTTTTTATTACTTTCCCTCCTGGGAGCTTTCTTTACTCAGGACTTTCCTTGGAAGCATCTGTACTGTGTCTGTGTAATGTAATTAAGATGCATTTCCTGTGCATCCATATGGGTGGGCTGTAAGCACAGAAAAAAAGTCTCACATTAGAACAGTGAAATGAAATCTCCTGCTATTAACCATCACACCTTTGTTAGTACATAAAATATATTTAATTAAAACCAAAATATCAAACACTAGATTGATGAAGTTTCACACAGCAGAGATTTCAGTTGCGTCCTGGCTGCAGCAGATACCTGTCTGCACAAGGTGAACAGAACACTGTTTTGGAGACCAGTAAGTATTCTAGATGATAATTCTGACAGCTCAAAATCTAAGTTCTCAACAGGCACATCTAAAGAATTTGGAGCAAACAAAAGTGCTGTCTGGTTTCTTCAGCTTCAGGAAGTCACCATGGCAGATGGCCAAATGTGCAGTCAGTTGGATACGAGACCTTCAACTCATACGACCAAAGTTACTGCAGGAAGAAAGAGATAAATATATCAGAGGAAGCTGTTCGCAGATAGAAGACTTCATGCATTGTCCCATGCAAGTTTCTTTATGCTGTTGCTTTACTTTTAACTCCATTACAAGGGATTCCAAACCCTCTGTTTCTGAAGGTCTCATTCATTCGGGTTGCTTCTTCTCTGGTATTTCATCCGTGTCTCTTGCATGAAGTTTCTGAAGGCTGGTTCTTCATGACTCTCCTCAGTAACTGGGGGGAAAAAATCCACAGTTCAGCACTATTTCAGCACTTGTTCTACTTGTGTTACTGATGAAAGCTACAGTCAGGCTAGTCAGAGCAACACGTAAAGTCTATTCGATCTTCAACTTCATTACAAGATGAAAGAAATAAGTAATCCTAAAAATCAATGGAACAGGGAAAGAATGAAGATTAACTCTGCAAACTATACAAGAGAAAAATCACACACTTTAAGAACTTAGAAGATTGCTCCGAGAGCAGGAGTCACAGGAAAAGGGAAGAGAGCCAGGGGCAGAAACTTGTAAAGCCAAAAAGACAATGAAACATACTGTGTGTTAATCAGGTTCAGAGGTCACTGTGTGCTCCAGGCATAACAAGGTGTCTGGTTTATACATTTTATACACCTATTAAAAATAATTACTTGAATAGAAAATTTACAGTTGAACTTTCACAAAGGTTAGAGAGTGGTATCACTAGACGAAGCATTGCACCTGGGCTTCTGCTGCAGATTCAGACACCTATATTTAGGTGACTGTTTTCTTGTTTTCTAGGCTCTCATTGCAGTCAATCCAGTTAATGAAATACAGAGAGTATTTCCTGACTAGATGAGATCCCTCATTTCCTCACCTTCATGGTCAATGTCATCAGTATCACTCTCCCTCTCTTCTTCTTCATCAAGAGTTCCTCGTGTTAGGATCAGCTCAGAGGGACCCATTGCAGAAGCATCATCAGACCCTCGAAGAGAACAGAAATGGCTATACACAACAATTAACTTAGTTTGTGCCCTGACAATTTCTATTTGCACATCAACACAGCAATTAATACCTACTCTAAAGGGACAGAAAGCTGCTTCTGGATTCCAAAGACAGACTGTATCAGCACCACACTCAACCTCATATAAGGCAACAGTTCAACCAACAGCAGAGCTTTCTCATATTCCAATTTGACTGTTTCACCTTTTCTAAAGTATTTCATTACTTACAGTACGTCCACTGCTTTAACCACACAGGAGGGTTTCTTCTTCTCATGTCTGTGACTGGCACATAGAAGAACTAAGTCTGACCCATCCCACAGGAACTAAAGCCCCACTTCTCTTTACTAACATGAAGCTGCTTTCACGCTTTTGCTGTGCAGACAGAAAAGCACTATATGACATCTGCAGGCAGACTCTTCAGACAACTTCTGCAGTGAACTTAATCTTCTTAGTAAGGTACCTGCAAGTGTGTTGCTCTGCACACAGACGCTGCCCATGTCCTTCCACAAGTGTTCCAGCTGCTCTCTCTTTTGTTTATTTTGGGCTTTCTCCTGCAGGTACAAAGTTACATGTGGATTCTGAGTACATTTAAAACATCTGTAGAAAAGTAATCTCACCCAATACTAGCAGTCTGACCCCCAGCCAGAAAGCAGAAGTCAATAAGCAGGTCCTACATTACAACTAAGGTTACACAGAACTTCTGAATGAACACGGAAAGCAACCTCCAGCATGATGGACTCCAAGAACATTTTCAGCAGCATCAGGAAGCCAAACTCAGTGAAGTTGTGCCTGCAGAGAACTGTCTTTTGGACAGCCAGAACTCAAGGTGAGCAGAGCTGCTGATTTTGGTACTGCAATTCAGTCTTCGGTATTAATTGTCTAAGTCAAAACAGTACACTTCACTGGTGTGGAAAGATACAGTGATATTCTCAACAAATCACTTTGGAAAGTTATTTTTACAAAAGTCTCTATCCTTCTGAATGGAAGATATAAAAATCTTTCCCGATCATCTTCTCACAATTTGCCCAAATAAATTATTAGCACTAAAACACCAAACAACATCTGTTTTACAAAACTTCTTTATTTTTGTGGAGATATGTTCCACCAAATCTAGGCAAAAAAGACAGATGGTGAGCTTCAGGAAAGGAGGTGTTCCACAGTGAGTACGATCAGTAAATGAAATGTTAGACCCTTCCAACATACAGACAATTGTGTGCAAAAAAGCGACCCCAAGACACACTGCCCAGGTATACAATAGTTAAAAATACTCACCAGTGTTTTTCTCAGGCGCTCATATTCTGGACGATATTCTCTGAGAAGATAAAAGAGTGCATTCAGTCTGAACTAATATATGATTTATACTAAGTAAGGATCATCTTGGAGGCTTGCTTCTACCCCAGAAAAGATGTCTCTAGGCTTTCATGTTTGAGAGACATTTCAGAAAGGCTAACTACTTTTTACCCAGATTTGGATTCTGAAACCAATGGATGCAAAATAAGTGAACATACTTCATTAAAATAGCAAACCTTTCTCACATCATCTTGTTGGATAAGAAATTAAACCAGCTTGGCTGAGGCAGTTGTTTCACTGCTATACCTAATCAGCAGATTTATCACTGTCCTCTCATCACAGACATGACTTTCTCTGTTAGTACTCGTGCCTTGTAAGACAGTTCAATGGGATCTGTCTGTTCACAGACTTCCAAACTGTTATACCACTATGTGACCTTTGAAATATTTCTCTAACAAGGTAAGGATAAAGTGGATGTGGATATCCTCTTCTATAATTCTTAGAGTCATGGAATGGTTTGGGTTGGAAGGGACCTTTAAAGATCATCTGATCTAAACTCCTCCGCATGGGCAGGGACATCTTTCACTAGATCAGGTGGCTCAAAGCCCTGTCCCAACCTAACCGGTTGGCTTTCTGGGCTGCAAGTGCACGCTGGCGTCTTATATGAAACCCTTAACTAGGGTTTCATTATGTAGGCAGTGTATCCCAGAATAATCATTAGGTTATGTGGTAAAACTCAGCACCTCCAAAGAGAGAGAGACATTTGGGGGGGAAGGGGAAGCACAGATAATACCCTGCCCAGTTATTCCCAGGCCCATCATAGGAGAGTCATCAAAGCATTGAAGACCCATCTCAACAAGCCCAGAAGAACACAGGGGCATGCTGCCAGGCAGGGCATCCAAATTAAGGACTCGGAGGAAGGGATACCCCCAGTATCAGTACAGGCTGGGGGAAGAAAGGATGGAGAGCAGCCCTGCCAAGAGGGACTTGGGGGTGCTGGTGGATGAAAAGCTGGCCATGAGCCGGCAATGTGCGCTGGCAGCCCAGAAGGCCAACCGTACCCTGGGCTGCATCAGGCGAAGCGTGGCCAGCGGGGCGCT
>NW_009260629.1:11249-23984 GCF_000687185.1 Egretta garzetta
TCCCTGCTCCTGCAGGGGGATTGGACTAGATGACCTCTAGGGGTCCCTTCCAACACAAAACATTCTATGATTCTATCACAGCTCCTCACAGGGCTGTCCCAGGAGAATGATCACCCCCATGGCCCAAGTGTGGAACCCATCACCATTCCTCATCGGGAGCTCCCTGGATCACCTTGCAAACACAGAAGGGTGGCTGCCTAGGGGTGCAGGACACATTATGAGATGTAGGGAAGAGCATTTGGGGATAGCATAGGATTTATTATGGAATGTTTAGGGGAGGATCCAAAGGCAGGAAAAGGGGGGGATTTAGGAGATTTGGGGAGGAACAAGTGCGGGAAATAGACAGATAAGGGAATAAAGGAGTCTATTTGCATGTAAGCAGAGACTAGGCAGTATGCAGACCTGGGGCCAGACTAATCAGGCCTGAGTGCATGAAGCTGTAGCAGCCTCTCTCTGGCTATCCAGTGCAGCATCTTCTTCCAGCAATAATCTATGGTCTGGTTTAGGTATTTCCAAGTAATCCAAGTTACTGGATTTGCTTTCTAATGTTATATAGCAGCCTGGCAAAAAATTACTTCACGGATTTGCTGGCACAGATAGCTTTTACTTTTTCACTGAACAGTTAGCACAAAAGCTTACCACTGAATAGTTCCTTTTCACAGCTGCTCTTTATGCTGACTCTTGCACTTAAGCTTATTAGAAACCCTAGACTACCTTGGCTATACAAAGTGATCAGTCCTTCAAATCAAAGGAGTGGGCTCACACATCACTAACTTCAGCAAGTATTCAGTGGATCAGGGATCAAAGTTATCATCTTACCTCTCATATTCATCAACAGCTCTAGAAAGCTGAACAAAAAAATCATCCAGTCCTGTGCCGAGCACAGCAGAAACACCAACCACCTATAAAAGAAAACCATATACCAGAACTGAAGAGTAACTGAACCAAGTTCTTAGGTAACTGATGGACAATCAGAGCTGGAAAGACTAAGCAGTATCTTTCAAAAAAAACCAAAACCAAACCCTAAAAAACACAGGGGAATCTAATGATACCCATTTAATCATCACAGTGGCATAAGAGTACACACTAATACTTCTGCTTCTGTCATTCCTACTTTCAACCTCTTTCTCTGCCTGCTATTACAAGTTTGCTACCTCTGTTTTGAGTGGGTGGGTGGGTTTGTTTTCTTTTCTTTCTTTCTCTCTTATTTAACTCAGGAACCTGGGTCTTCCTGTATGTTTTACAAATTTTACGGGGCAGGCAGGCGGGGGGGCAGACAAGGGACGGACAGGGTAGCAACAGTTTTAAAAAAAAAAAGAAAACCTGACTCTCCACCCATCCTTGTGCCTCCAATCTCAATACCCCACAAAAACACAGTTAAGACAATAGAGTGCCTAAACATAACAAACAAGATAGGGCAATTCAAAAGAAAGATCAAGTCTTTCTTCTGTTTACTTGGTTATTGTCAATAATCTAAGTTCTCATCCTGAACCTAGTGTTCTAAGTGGTTAATATGACTGCTACAATATCAGTGTACTAGAATTAAAGAGCAAAACAGACCACAGGAACTGACCTTTTGACTCTGAAGTACTATCTAATACTTTGTATTTAGCAGAAGCACATCTTAAAAGGCACCCAATCCAACCCCCAGGATGGCAACAGATGGAGAATTGATTTTAATCAGTTCCTACAGCAATACATTCAAAATGCACATCTGCTTTCTCATTTGAACTTGTCTGTCATTACACTTCTGGACATTTATTCTGCTTTTATTAATTCAATTATCTAAAAATACTTTTAATTAAGACTATTACTAGCCGGTACCTGGTGACCATAAGAATCTTACATCCTCTAATGAAAATTCTCCCTCTTTTTCATAAGCAAGACAGTCTCAACTACTCACTTGCAAATGTAAGACTTCTTCCAACACAGCCTTGCTTTTTATCAATAGTACGGTGAGTAAGCAGACAGTCAAGCATTCCGAAGGATTTTAAGCATTAGTCTAGGCACTGTGCCGATATCTACTAATGTTTATACCTTCATTGCACTTAAGTACAAACTGCCTTCTACTCCATAATCCTCTGCATATGTCCTGCTCTCCAGTCTACTATTCTAATAGATATGACACGCATACAAACAGTTGATTGGCAAATAAGGACTAGGAAGCACTTTACTCCTGTAAACGGCACCACTGCAATCTGTTTTGAAATACTGTATATTGTTCCACATAGAGAATTTATAACGTTTTTGTTCTGGCTAAATTGTCATTATCTATGTGAATGGAATCACTTGTTTATTTTCGTGTCCTTTCCTGTAATATCCATAGAGCCATTTGCTTGCTTTTTCCAAGTAAAAGCTGATGAAAAACACAATTAGCTGAACCCTTTTAGCACAGACTATGGGATCATTAACATCCTCCAATGTATAGTGTTTTCAGAAAAACTGAATGGATTTGTCCTCTCAAAACCTGGTAAATGGAAAAAAAAAACCCCACTTTTTCTTGTGTCAGCAAATATACAAGAGGTTTGTTGTTTGGTTTTGAGATTCTTTCCCTTCTTCCTGTATAGTAAATTGCCCAACCGTACATGACGCTTTCAGAACAAGGAAAATTATCTCAAATGGGAGACACTGCAACACAGATCACCTCTTAACAGCTTATCTTCGCTTTCTTCTGATGATTAATCACAATCAGTATTAAATGATTCAGGGTGCCACTCAGTGTGACAAGCAACTAAAGTTACTTTATGTTCAAAACAGCAAATCCTCACCCCCAACACAAGGCTCATCAACAGATTCCAATTCAAAAGGGCAGTGCAAAGCCCTTTCATAGAAGGACAGAATGGATGAGGTGGGAAGACACCTCTGGAGATCATCTAGTCCAACCTCTCCTGCTCGAAAAGCAGGATTAACTAGAACAGGTTGCTCAAGATCTTGTCTGAGCGTGTTTTGAGTATCTCCAAGGATGGAGACTCCACAATTTCTCTGGACCATCTGTTCCAGTGCTCAATCAGTAAAATTACTTTTTTCCTCTTCTGTTTAAACATAGTTTCCTGTATTTCACTTCGTCTCTACTGCCTCTTCAGTGGTGCCCAATGAAGGGACAAAAGAGCGTGCCTCTGCCATCTTTACATCCACCCATCAGGTATTTATACACATCAATAATATCTTCCTTGAGCTTTCTCTTCTCCAGGCTTTTATGAGAGGTAGTAAAAAGAGGAAGATTCTTACCTTCAGTGAACTGTAAAATTCATCCAACACTAAACTCATAGAACGAGTCAGGTTACTGACATAGGATGTCTCTTGATTCAGGGCATCCTGAAAAGTCTCAAAGTCCTGCATCCATTCTACTGCAAAACTGTGGTCAATGATGTCAGTCTGGAAAGAGAAGAGAACATTTTCAGAAGTAGTAATGATGAATTCTTAGCCTTAGGCTGTTAAGTAGACAAATAAAAAATTTCCATTTTAAACTTACTTTCAAAATGCTGATATTTTCAAAACATTCAGCCCTGGTCTGAAGTTTTCCAAGCCCTGTTTTTATCAAACCGACTATGTGAATACAGAAGAGAAGACAAACAGCCACTATCCCAGTTTTAAGAAGGTGTGTTTAAGGAAACAATTGCAAGTCTAAAGGCTTCTATGGTTTACTAGAAAGGGACATCCAAAAAGTGCATACTGTACAAGAAAGTTTAAGTTGTAAATATTATCACCAGGTTTGTTGCCCTTCTCTGGACACACTCCAGCCCCCCCAGGTCCTTCTGGGAGGGAGGGGCCCAACCCTGAACCCAGCACTCAAGGGGCAGCCTCACCAGTGCCCAGCACAGGGGCACAGTCACTGCCCTGCTCCTGCTGATCACACCAGTCCTGATACAAGCCAGGATGCCGTTGGCCCTCTTGGCCACCTGGGCACACTGCTGGCTCATATTCAGGCCCCTGTTGACCAGCACCCCCAGGTCTTTTTCCGCTGGGCAGCTTTCCAGCCCCTCTGCCCCACGCCTGGAGTGTTGCGTGGGGTTGCTGTGGCTCAAGTGCAGGACCTGGCCCTTGGCCTTGTTGAACCTCACCCAGTTGGCCTGGGCCCATGGATCCAGCCTGGCCAGGTCCCGCTGCAGAGCCCTCCTCCTCTCAAGCAGATCCACACTCCCACCCAGCTCAGTGTCATCTGTGACCTTACTGAGGGTGCACTGGATCCCCTTGCCCAAATCGTTGATAAAGCTATTAAACAGAACTGGCCCCAATACTGAGCCCTGGGGGACACTGCTTGTGACTGGCCACCAACTGGATTTAACTCTGTTCACCACAGCTTGCTGGGCTTGGTCATCCAGCCAGAAGCTTCCATCGGAAGCTCAGAAGTTGTTTTTAAAATTTTCTGCCTAAATTTGGTTTGTGATAGACAAACAGTGTGCAATACGTAAATGGCTTGTGCTTGGCAATACGAAACCAGACTGAATACAGACAGGGTAGCCAGAATGGTCAGTATTGCCAGCTTTGCTTATAGTCATTTTCGTCTGCCTTTTCCTGCAGGGGTGACAAGAAGGTGATATGCAACAAGTTCATCCAAACGGTGAGAGCCAAACTCCTGTTTAACTCCATTTTGTCCAGCATATGTAGGATAAAGACAATTGGATGTCCCCCTGCCAAGTACTCACAGGTGTGCTTGGCCAAACTGTCAGTGGCACCTGATCTCCGAAAGGAGAGGTGTGCCTCTCCCAGGTACAACACAGTAATTGATTGCTAAATGATCAATGCAGTCAATTACAAAACTTTCAGGACTCCTTTAGGCACCAGTGGGCAGAATGTTTTAAGGGAGCTGAAAGGGAAAATATGAGAGACTCTGATCCCAACTGTTTTTCACAGGTTGGCAAATCTAAGCCCCAAGATTCCATATTAACCAAAATGTAAAGTGTACAGAATTCAGTGAAACTGCACAGTTTCCACGTGTTCAAAGTCCTCAGGTTTGTCATTTCAGTCAGGTTGTCTCCTTGGCTGCCTTTGTGTTCTCCTCTAACTCTGCCCGTGTGTGTCAGAGAGCACTCTGCTCAGTAGGTCCCTGGCAAGGGCTGTAAGTATCTGGAAAAGGCAAAGGTGTTGTCAATGCCTTGCACAGAAAGCCATCTGTATGAGAAAATACAGTGCACTGACTCGTTCTTTTACCTTCGGGAGCAAATGCCCAGCAGCTGCCCCAGGCTTTCCGTCCAGTTGCCATCACACTATGACCCCCACTTTTTCTGTGTCACTAGAGGAGTTCTCTGCTATGCAGGCCCCTAAAGGAGCCAGTGCCAGTTAGGAGTCATCATCCTCCTGGGCCAAACCCCCAGAAGACGTAGGCAGAGCTGCTCCTAGTGAAGTTGCTGGAGATCCTGTGCCAGGCATTCTCAGGTGAAGAGCAGCCTCAGCCTCTGGGTTGAAAGCCCACATCTCAGGGCTGGGTCGTGGCCCACCACTGCAGCTCGTAGGGTGGCTCAGGAGGGCCTTCTGGCCTCCCCGAACACTTGCTCCTGGCTGTGGGAGCGGAACCTGTGTAGTTCTGTTGCTCCGGTGGTAAGTGAGGAAAGCTGTTGGTCAGCCTTTGTTTCTCTGTGGTTGAGGTGCTGCGCAGGTGGTCGTGACATGAACCCTGTCATGAGGAAAAGAGAGCAAGAGGGGCTTGGTGTCCACTTGTCCCTTTCCTGAACATCCTGGTCATCCCGGGTGTGGGTACCTGTAGCCCCACTGGAGCATCCTCTCGTTGGCTTTTGCCCGCTGCCTGCCTGCTGGCAGGACCAGCGTCCAGCCCCTCTGGCTCTCCTTGGCTGCAGCGCCTGGCTAAGGCCTGGTGGGAGGCTGCTTGCCTCTCGCAAGGCTTAGATGCTGTGCTCAGGGTGCGTACAGTTTTTTGTGTTTTTAATGTAGTGGTTCATTTCTCTTCTCGCTCATTCTCTCATTTTCCCCATGACTTTTCTACCATTTCTGTCATAACAAACCCTTTATTTTTTCTAGTGCTGTATGTGTGGTTTCCTACCACTGTATCCAGTTCTCTCCTGTAACTAAGTGTTGATATTTACAAATTTTTGGTGAGTTCAGTCAAGATGAGAGATAATTTATTGAGCCGTTTCCCTCTCCTGCCATTTGAAAAACCTGTTGGGCTCTTACACATCTTGTAAGTGCAGTGACACTACTCTGCTCTGCTGGCAAGCAAGGCGTCCCACTCGAGGGCCCGGATGAGTATCTGCAAGCCTGGCTGCGTTACACAAGCTGAGCACATTATCACTTGATGAGCCTTGCTTCTGAGCTACCACTGGGCTGCTTGTGGTTGTGTAAGGCTGAAAATAAGGCTCTGGCAGATAATGAGAAATAGTGAAGTATACGGATGTCTGGGAAACAGCTGTAATAAAAATGGGTCTTGGTCATTGGCTGGACATATAAATCACGAGCAGCTTTGGTATCGAGGGTCATTTTGGTATCTGATTTCAGCTGTTTGCTGATGTGAACGGTAAGAGTGGGAGATAGAAAGTGAGATGAATAAATTAGGCTGTATATGTGTCTAAAGCAGGCCCAGATGTTCAAAATGGGACAGATGAGCCAGTGAGGCTGGTGCTGGAGGCACAGTGCCAAACACCAGCCTTCATATTGACTGGAATTCTTCAGTTTAAATGTGAAATGGCTATGTTAACTCTCTTGATCCTCTATTACAATTGGGTTTCATGCTCAGCTTTATTCGTCCTGACCCCATCTCAGATTTTGAGAACACCTTTGGTTTGGATTTAACGAACCTGTTCCTACCTGACCTACTTGGTAGCATCGGATAACCACCTTGCTTGTAAAGGAAAAAATGAAAATAAAGTCTGTTTCTGATTCATCAAATGAAAATCCAATTTACAAATGTTCTCATATCTATTGCAGAAGCTAGCAGAGTCAAATTATTTTTATGTTTTATACTTGTTGTTGCAAAAAAAAACTTGCACAATAGCCGTGATTTTGTACATTCCACAATAGCATCTGGAAAACCACACATCTGAACACACCTGATATAGCTCTGATGCCCTGCTTTAGCCCTCTGAGTGTGTTAATTTACCCCAGCTCACTATTACCTAGTTCAAGCTTCAGCATGGAGGGCCTCAATCCTGCGTTAAGGTCTGTCCAAATGCCCCCATCTCTCCTCTTTGTTGGTCTGAGTGGTCTTACTGTTCATGAGCTGTCTTATGTAGCAATGGGGCAAGAAGCTTTCTAAGTAGGTTGGAGCTCATCTCTCCTTTTACCTTCTCCTTGGCAGAGTGCTGTGACCTGCTTATCGTGGCCAGCGGAGAATGTCATTGTCTTTGGTCTCGCTGAAGGAAAGGTAGAGAAACTTGTTATTTGCCTGGTTTACCTTTCCATGCAGGGGCTACCAGGGCTTGCAAGCACCTGGGCTGTAGGGAAGGAGCCATTACTATGTGGCACTGGGCACGGAATAGCAGCAAAGGGATTGCACCACTGACTCCAGTGTCCTGGTTCTGGTTCCCAATTAGTCCTTGGAGGTTCTGCTGGATCATTTGGTCCTTTTCCCAAGCCCTTCTACAAACGTGGAAGTGTAACTCCAATTTTTCCACTTCTTCTCCAACCTACCGTAAAGCAATGAGCTTCCTGTTATTTCTGGTGTGGGTCATGGACTGGGGGAAATTCATGTTCTGCAGACAGGAGCAACATTGAACAGATTCTCTTTCTCAGGTTCGTTTAGCAAACACAAAGAACAACAAGTCTTCCACCATTTATGGGACGGATTCCTACGTGGTGTCGCTAACGTCCAAGTGAGTATGGCATTGCCTTAGCCTGCACTGCTTTGGCTCAATCTTCTGCCTGCTGTTGGGCCTGGCAGAACTGGCGGCAGCACGGGAGGTTGCCAGAGTGTCTTTCTGCTGTCAGTTCCTTGTCGAGATAATAAAACACCGCGCTTCCCAGAATGAATTCCTTCCTAAAATCTGGTACCTGCCTATGCCACGCGGGCTCATGCAGTTTGCTGTCCCATGGACATGTTTCAGGATGCAAGTCTCTGTGAGATTACTGACATAGATTGACTCATTTGAATCCATGACGTTATAAAGATTAAATTTGTCAACTCATCTAGCTTTTTACTAACATTAGTCAAGTTTAAGGACTAAAAAAAGTAAAAATAATCTGCCAGATGAAACTGTGACAAGGATATAAATTAGAAAATGAGCCACAAAGTACAACTTTAAATTATTTTAATTAGATTTAATGTTGACTATTTTAGTTTCCATTACCTGAGAAATTTAAGATATGTCATGATCCTAGCTGTGGGATTTTCACTAAATGGTGTCATTCTTGTTTTTGAATGCTAAACAAATTAAAAAAACCTAAAGCTAGCCTAGGACTCTGACTTCCTACTGTTGGGAAGTCCCTCCAAAGCCTGTCTGTCTCTGCCTCTATTCCAGAGGGTTTCTATTTCCTCTCTCTCTTCCCCCCTTCTCCTTCCCCCCCTCTTCCTTGCTTCCCCTCCTCTCCTCCTCCCCCCAACACTCCCCCTCTTATTTTGTTTCTAAACACAGCTCATGCTGTTACTGCTGTGGTATTGATGACAAATCTAGGATTGCAATCAGCAGAAGACAGCTGTGTGATTCCAGGATGGTTACAGTGCTCATAGAATTTGTATTCTGTACTTGAATCGCAGTGGAAAAGTGTTCTTCCTGCGTACGTTACGTTAGGGCTGTGTCCCTTCCATGCTCTCTTCTCCCTGCTCGTGTTCAGAAGTACCCAAGCCATTAATGCTACAAAGAATGGACTGAGGCCTGGAGTGTTTGTCCAGATGTTTTTTCTCTAAATTGTGTTGCTTTTAGGGATTTCTGGTGTCACAATACCCAGCCTCACCTCTGGAACGGTTCCAGCATAAGGGTTGTTTGATAAACCTTGCTGTACGCAATTGTGTGCACATTCATTATTCCACTTAAGGTTACTTAGTCTCTCTGTGTTTTAGTAATACAGAAAGTTGGTGATTGTGATTTTACATGAAGATACTTAACTGGCCACTAGCTTTCCACTCTATATACTTGTGTCTGCTTTGCTTTTACAGACACTGGTACAGGTACTGGATACTCTTGTGTTCATCACCCAGCCTGTCTTTGGTGAAGGTTCCTTTGATGAGGAACATCAGCGATGACCCTGGGACTGGCTCCTCTGGGGAGGAATATGAAAATAAAGGTGCAAGCCTTACTGCAATATTGCATCATGCTGTCTGTGTTTCTCTGCAGCGTGTCGGGGAAGGGAATCCTGTCTGGCCACGCAGATGGAACCATAGTACGCTTCTTCTTTGATGATGAGGGCTCAGGTGAATCACAGGTATCAAAGATCCTTCTGCAGTGAGCAAAATTCCTGTTTGCACAGCCTACTCCCCAGCTCAAGGGCTCTGGAAAAGGATCAGGCCGTGAAGGGAGTGCAAGTCTGGAGAGGAGCTGCAGCCTGTGCTTGCTAGCGTAGGTTTTATGGAGCATTGATGAAGACAGAACAGTGAGTAGATGCTTTGAAATGCGCTAAGAGGGGAAGTTACGTTTTTGTGTATGAGACATAAGGCTTTTTCAGGTGTCTGGAAAGATCAGATGCTAGAGTGTCCAGGAGAATGATGCTTGAATGGGTAGGGTTCCAGGGAATAGCTATTGTCATCTTCTCCCTGAGAAATGTACAGTTATCCCCGTTAATCCTGAATCCCAAGTTCGCACTCTGTCTGTGGACAGGATACCCTAGGCACCCAGGATTTCCCCTGAGCCTCCTGTTCCTCCCCAAAAGGAGCAGTCTCTGTGCTTCAAGCTGTGCTGAAGGCAATAATGCTCTTACCCAGATCTTTTCTCTCCAGCTGAAGCAGTGTGAGTGTGTCTGCTCTCTAGCATGATATGCTGAAGGCCCATATACGCTCTGCTATGTTAAGATGCATCCCAGTCTAGTCAATGGTACTGGTCTTCTTACTGGCATCAGGACTCCTCTCTCCCACTTAAATGAATGGGATAGTTGATACCTCTCTCATTTCTGGTTTCTGTCTACCTTCCTACAAACCAGGGCAGGCAGATAGAGCAACCCCATGAACCGGACTTTACAGAAGGGCCTGATACTGGTCTCCTCGTGGCAGCTGAATACAGAGGCCAGTCTGGGGCTAGGGCCATTCATCTTTTCAGGATGTTCTTTCTTGTCTTACGTAGGGTAAGTTGGTGATGCATCCCTGTCCTCCTTATGCCCTCGCCTGGGCTTCCAACAGCATCGTGGCTGCAGGCTGTGATAAGAAGATTGTAGCTTATGGGAAGGAGGGCAATGTGATTCAAACCTTTGACTATAGCCGGGACTCATCGGAGAAGGAATTCACCACAGCAGCTGCCAGTCCTGGCGGCCAGTCTGTTGTCATTGGCAGCTACGATAGGTATGGTACCTGATGGTAAAGTCTCCTCTTTATAGTGCTTTCTTCTTCAACCATACACAGTTCTTCACGTCTCTGCTTTCTCATCTGCTCTTACAGGTTGAGGGTTTTCAACTGGAGCCCACGCCGCAGCGCCTGGGAGGAAGGCAAACCTAAAGAAATAGCTCACCTCTACACCATCACAGCTTTAGCGTGGAAGAGGGATGGCTCACGGATCTGTGCGGTTCGTATCATCAGTCAGCAGCCCTGACCCATGAGTCGCGCACCAGGCGCAGTCCTCTGCATGCTCCTGAGAACAAAGTGGTGTGATACAGGGAGGGCTCATGAGAGCGGTGACACTGTCACCTCAGTGTGCGATGCAAGCTGCCTAGGCTGAGACCTTGTGCAGGGGGCACTGCTGCCGTCAGATGTGCAGAGTGCGAAGCTGGCAAATATCATGGACGCTTGTGTAATGGCTCATTGGCAGCAGCAGTCCTCCTTTCTTCTCAGAAGCATAGTGTCAGTCTCATGAGCATTCTTTTCTCTGAGCGCCTGTGAGAAGCAGTGTAAGAACTTAGAGTCTATGTTTATATGCTATGTTTTCAGTTCAGAGTTGACGTTCTTCTCCTTTCAGCCATTGGGCCTTGATCTGCCTTTCTCTATTAAGTTAAATAGTTCTTTAGAGCTCTTTAAATTGACCTTTCTGCAAATCTTTCTGTGTTAGACTGAATAACTCTTTAAAGCACCTAAATGATTTAGGAAAGTTGCCGTTTAGAACTTTTCTTTAATAGTTTATGCATCTTTTTATGTTCAACAAAATCAAGAATCCTTGAAATATTTTCAGATAGAGACTTAATTGAACATGTGAACAATTACTTGCAGAGAAGGGGAAGGGGCTAAGGAATAGGAGAGCAGTGAAAGGAATGGGGATGTTATAAAGAAAGACAAAGGTGGAAGGATTCTGCTGGGAGGGAGGAGAGCTTGGGAAGCTGGGAGGGGGGGAAGTGGGAAACTGAGAGGGATGATGGGGAAGATGAGGATAAAGGTGGTGTTTAACCCCTCCTCTTGCTCTGCCATGTATGTGGCAGTATATGGTAAGCTCTGTTTCTCTGAGAATTTCTGTTCTCTCAAGACAATCAAGGTAAGGCTGGTCCTTATGCAACTGTGGGCTTGAGCCTTGCTCCCCAGAGCAGCCAAGACCTGTGGATTTCTGTCTCACCTCTGATCCTCCTCATGTAAGTCAGGTCTGGAATACCTCCCCTCAACGGAATTCACTGACTGTGTGCAATGCGTTGGTTTCCCCAGGGCACTCTGTGTGGGGGAGTTGAACAATTTGACTGCTGCCTCCGCAGAAGCATTTACAAAAATAAATTTGAAATTACATATGTGGGACCAAGCCAGGTAAGAGAAGATCCAATGAGGTAATGTCTCTTGATGAAAATGAGATGCTTACTAAAACTAGACATGTTTGGAGTTCTTGGTGCAATCAGCTCCTTCCCTGTCCATCATATGTCTGCAGTCCTTGGCCCAGTCATTCAGATTCCTTGTAATCAGCTGAGGGATCCCTGTAAATTCCATACAGTCGTTAGCTTCAGCCCCAGTAAAACTACACTTGAAAGATCTGGGAGTGATGATGTATTTCTCCGAGCCCATTTACCTCATTGCCCCCTCCCTTTAAAGCAGTTACACTGCCTTGAGAAATATGCACCAATGCTGGCACAGCAGATTACCAAAGTATTTTAGGTGCACATCCATGCCCACGGTTTGTTCATAGCAACTTGTTGGGAAAGGCACAAGGAATATTGCAGGGACAGGATCAAGGCTGGGTGGAAATTGGCTGGGATCAAAGACAATGGAGTTTATTTCCTAGCTTGTGAATTTTTGTGGGGTACCTCCATGCCAAATGCAGGCTCTCTAAGCGGTTTAATTTCAGTCAACTTGACCTGGCTCAAAATCAGGTGGTAAGGGTGAGCTAGCAGTCTAGCCACCCCTCTGTAGTCAGTGGAGAGAGAGCGGGACTCTCAGAGGGTGACGTATCCTTGGGGGCCCGAGCAGTCCTCCAATTAGGCTAGAAACTTCTAAGTGGCAGAAGCGAGGATCCCACACTTCTACTGCAGTTGTCATCCCATACAAAAGGAATGGTAAGGTTTCTTTAAAAAGCAGAGTGAAATTGTGTGAGGGGACATCTAAATATCCAACTGTCATCTGTGGCATGATCTTCCATGGGGCAAGAAGTCTGTGTTCTTCCTCTGCATGGAAAGAAGGCCTCATGTTGCTTTTTCCCACTTTTTCTAGGTCATTGTGAAGAACCTCTCAACAGGAATTCGAGTTGTCTTGAAATCCCGGTATGGTTATGAGATTGATGAGGTGAAGATCTTAGGGAA
>NW_009260629.1:24169-47599 GCF_000687185.1 Egretta garzetta
GAAAGACAGATATCTGGTGGCCCATACCTCAGACACGTTACTGCTGGGTGACATCAGCTCCAACAAGCTCAGTGAGGTACTGGAAAATCCGTGGCATTTCCTGCATGTCAAATGCTTAGCTTTGTAACTCAAAGACTATGTTTTCTGCATGGGAACAATACATTTCTGTTCAAAGAATCGTAGAATATTTCAGGTAGGAAGGGACCTTGGGAGGTCTCTTACCAAAAGTCCTACCCAAAGCATTAAATTCACATGTGGTTGCTCAGGGCTTCATCCAGGTTGGTCTTTAAAACCTTCAAGGATGGAGATCCCACAGTTTCTCTGGTCCGCTGTTCTAATGCTTTACTGTCCTCATGGGGGAAAGCTTTATTCCTAAGTCTCATTGGAATCTCCGTTTTAATTTATGACTGTGTCTCACCCTTTCACTGTGCATCTGCCAAAAAACGTCTGGTACCACCTTATTAGAGATGTCTTAAGCCTTCCCTTCTGCAGGCTGAAGAAGCCCAATTCCTTCAGCCTGTCTTTGTAGTGCAAGGGCTTCAGCCCCAACCGTCTTGATGGCACTCTGCTGAACTTGATTCAGTTTACCAAGTCTTTCTTGTACTGAGGGGCCTGAAACTGGACTCTGTGCGTATGTACATTGCAAATGTGAATGTAGGAATCTCAGTGCATTTTTTCAAAAAAAAAAAGGTCAGAAAAAGCGTTCATGACTGCAGTACTGCAGCTTATGCCAGTGCCATTTCTGGTACGGAACAGTTCATAAAGAACCGTCCATACCCTGAGCCTCACGGTGCACAGAGTGCTGAGCCTGTGTGCCAAGCCTGGAGAACGTGGGCAGTAGGTTATTGTCTGACAGAAATATTGATAGACCTCAGGATGTATTTGCTTTGTTCACACAAGTATCATATGCTTTTAATCAGGGTAATGGTGCGCTAATCAATCTAGCTGGGAGCAGGAGCTCCTGACTACAGATTTGAGTTGGAGGATCCTGATGCTTGGTAGTCCAACTGAAAATCTGTCCAGACAGAACCTCCCAGGTTTTTCCACATAATACTGCACAGAGGGGTTCTTCTTTCAGTTGCACAGCTATACACGCTTCCTATGAAGAATAGGGCTGTGCACAGGCATTTACCATCTTGCTGTCTCACTGGGGTTTTGTTGTAGTGACTTGGAGCTCTTGCTCAAGGAGGGAGAAGGACAGCTACAGCCTTGGCTTTCGGTCTTCTGCCTCTCTGACCACTTGGCTGTTGTCATCACAGTAACTATTGCATTATCCAGTGCTCTTCTCAAATGCCAAATCAGCTGGTCCCCCACTGGCACTATGCTGATTAGTCATTGCTAGCGTGACCCCCAAAAAGAAGGGTTTCAGCTACGTGTGGTGTGGAGATTCTTCCCCCACCAGTGGTAGCACGGAATCTGTGGAGAAGAGTTACAGAGGCAAAGAGGCTGTCGGGGGTGCTTTTTTGAATAAAGTTAGTTTGAGGAAGGCAGAGAACAGCCTGTGAAAGAATAGGCTGGAGGGAGTACATTGGTCACATAAAGACCTCTTGTCCAGAAGGCAATGAGATACTACACAAAGAGAACAGGAGTCTGAAGCAGAGGTTAAAAAAAGGAGAGGGGAGTGAGGAACTTGCAAGATAGGAATGACTAGACAACAGTGTTGACAGCTGAAGTGCTGGACCATGATCCCTTCTGTAGTGTCATTCTTGCTGTCTGATGTGGGAGTTGGGAGCTGGACAGTAGACCACAATGCCTGCAAACTGGTCCCTTGCAGGAGCTGTCAGCCTGGCATTTGCTCACTCCATGCTGTTGCTTTGTAGGTAGCCTGGCAAGGATCTGGAGGGAATGAGAAGTTCTTCTTTGACAATGAGAACGTAAGTTGGATGGGACAGGATGCTACCATGAATGGTGAGTGAAGCGGTGTATGCACCGGCAGAAAAAGCATCAGCTGCACTTCTGGGGAAAAAAAAAATCCAGAACATAACCCAAAACCCAAACCTGCTGTTTCTCAGCAGTTGCCAGGACTTACCCTCTCCATGCAGATCCTCCCCATGCTTGCCTTTTCCACACGCCAGGTACAGAACAAACTCAGTGTGTGGACTGTCAAGTTGTAAAGTCACAACCCTATAGGAGACAGGAGCAATAGAAGAGCAATGGTCAGAGAGGGTGTTAGAGGTTGAGCTTACGGCTGTCAGGGTGACAGCTTGGCTCCTGCAGGACTGACAGGCCCTGAACTAAAATCCCCAGCTCTGAGGAAAAGCTGGCAGTCACAACAGGAAGCCAAGGACCATTCCTTACTCATCCCAGAGGGTTTGCATTTAGACTTGTGTGCAGCAGAGTTCTTTTCTGCACACCTCACTGGTAGGTGTGTGTGCTTATCTGGCTTTTCTGCAAGTGTATTCCCCTCTCGCCTTCAGGTCTGCATGATCTTTAATGCTGGAGAGCTGACACTGGTGGAATATGGAAGCAATGACATCCTGGGGTCTGTCCGCACAGAGTTTATGAACCCTCATCTTGTCAGGTAAATGTCCCACCTGCCTGTGTGGCCAGCACAGGCATTTTGAGAGAGTCACCTCAGATATATGTATGTGGTGGTGTCCCACTCTGTAGAGCACAGCCCCCAGACACTGGGACCTGAGTCATCTGTTTCTGACAGTGACCAATGGTGGGGTTTAATTGCTCGGTTACACTTAATGGTTGTAAAGTTTTAGAAGCATAAGAGAGCATTTTCCTCTGATATGTGCTTATCAAAGCCTGACTTGACTATTGCTGAAGAGGGACCTCCTGTGGATGTACTCGGGCATCTCTGCGTCCAGCTGCTCCTAGTACAGCCTTATCTGGGACTCTAGATGCATTAGGACCTCCTCTGTCCCTCTGGAGTACCATGCTCCACTTTCTGATTCGTGAGGAGGAAGGATCATGGGCTGCTTGGAGGTGGAAGCAGCGTAACTAATTTGCTGTTTGTGACCCTGGTTCCAGAGGGGCAGCTTCTGGAACGAGGTCATGAATCAGAAAGGCTTGTTCTCATTTGAGGCAGCCATAGGTACTGTGTGAGAGGCACAGGTCAGAGAACTGCAAAGGGGCTCCCTGTGCTTGGGGAAACTGCAGGCAACTCTGGGAGGGACTACATGATTCCGTCCTGTGAATGTAGAGAGCAGTAAAGGTAACAGTCGTCATTCCCTTCAAATAATAGTGTCCGCATCAATGAGAGACGGCAGAGAGGTGTGGAGGAGAACAAGAGACTGGCCTATCTGATAGACATCAAGACTATATCAACAGGTGAATGTAAACCTCCCCGCCTGTATTTTGCCAGCCTTCCCGATTCCTTTGCATTTTCTGTGCCAGGCAGCATATCCCTGAAGGCCCCCTTTGCATTCACTCTGACAAGCAGCAGATTCCTGAAGCCCCCCCTCGCAATCACTCTGCCTGCAGATGAGGCGGCCCTGCTTTTAGCAGGTTGGCCATCTGGCGTGGACGCGGCTGTGGGGTGGCTGTGACTGTGTCCTGGACCTGAGAGCCTGTGCAGTTCAGCGTGACTGTACTGCTGCCTGCACTGCTGGGGTCTGTGCACGCTCACAGAAGGGTGGAGAGAGTTACTGCTGTTGATAAGGCATCAGGATAAAATGTCACTGTAGTCTGCTTTTCATGTCACGGGGTGTTTGCCAGCAGGTCCTGCCCTCATTAGGTCCCAGGCCCCTGGTCCCCATGGGAAAGCACTGGATGTTCAGCACCTTGGGGCACAGTAGGCACTAGCTGGCACTATCAGCCACGACAGCAAGATTGACTGGCTGGAGCTGAATGAAACAGGCCACAAACTGCTCTTCAGGGACAAGAAGATGAGGGTGAGGCGGGTGCACCTGGGGGAGTGTGGCACGATGGCATGCCCGGGGAGAGGGAAAGACAGATAGGTCCGCATGGAGGGAGGGAAGTGAGAAACACATCTGAAGTACTCCTGAGTTTTTGACCAGTCCTTTGAGGAACATAGATCATGTTCAGATTGCATGAGCTAGCAGCGTTGGATGCTTGACCTTGAAGTCATAGCTAATTCTGAAGTTAGGTACTAGACATCTTGCTCCATCTCATCACACCTGAAAATGAAGATCCTCTCTGCTGTGAGATGGAGACAAGTGGGTAAATCTTAAGATGAGAACCCTAATGTTGCACTTAAACATGTAGATTAAAAAAAGGTGTTCTCTGAGACAGCTTGGCTTATGTCTGTAAGATGAACTCTCTAATTCTCTAAAACAACATAGTCACAACCAAATAGCAGATCTGGTCACACTGCTTAACATACTGCAAGGGTTAAAAAAGGTCTCAAGACTTGGATAGTAATGTGCGTAAAAAACAGCATGAAAGTTTGGGTTGCTTATCTTGGAAAAAGTCTGATTCCTGGTTGGTAATATCTGTTTACAAGATGCTTGCTCAGGGGTTCCTACTATGTTCATGTGAGCTAGGAGCCTGGCCGTGAGCCCAGCTGAGTCTTTTTTCTTCTCTCCCCTTCCAGTTGCAGCTGTATGACATTGAAAGCAGCACCAAGACCACCATTTTGAACTATTGCTCCTATGTGCAATGGGTCCCAGGCAGTGATGTGGTGGTGGCTCAGAACAGAAACAGCCTCTGCATTTGGTATAACATCGACGCTCCGGAGCGAGTCACCATGTTTCCTCTGAAGGTAAAACTCTGTTGCTTCTTGCTGACATGCGTGGGAATAGTCAGTGTAGTATTGCAGAAGAGAGACAGAAGGGAACTCCTGGTTTCTCCTGGATAAAATATGAGCTCATCTGTCAGCTTTGTGGCAGGCATTTCTGGCAGAACATGGAGACAGTTAATGCAGCAAGGAGCTGCTCGGTGGCTTTTTCCTTCCCTCTGGTGGGATAAGGGTGATGTCTGCTTGGTGTGAGCTCATTCAGCAGAACTCAGTCAGCAGAGCTGTCGCAGTGCTGTCCTCACATCCCTGCTGCCCCACATCCTTTAGGAGAACATGGGAGTGTTGATAGCTGGTACTCTTTCCAGGGGGATATTGTAGACTTGGAACGGAATGATGGAAAGACTGAAGTGATAGTATCTGAAGGGGTGAACGTTGTGTCCTACACCCTGGACGAAGGCCTCATAGAGTTTGGAACAGCCATTGATGATGGGGATTACCACAGGTAAGTGCTCGATACACCCCATGGTGACAGCAGGTAGCCCGCTTCACATAACAGACATCAGCAATCCATGAACTACAGCAGCACAGCTTTCCCGACAGACTTGAAGTTTAGACTCTGAGCATGATGTTGGTGCCAGGCCTGGCTATAATGCACAGCAGAATCCTTCAGGAGTGACTATTCAGCTTTCTCATCCTCACAGCTCTGTGGTTTCATATTCTGTGGCACAAGGGCTGGCACTGTCCAGTCTGGTCCCATTGACATGGACAGAAATTCACTGGGGGCAGTTTTCACTTCACTGCTGTGAATAAGTGTGTCTTCCCTCGCAGCCAGATGGGAAGTGGCACTGAAGCACTTTTGCTGCTGCCCCTCCAGGGATGGTGAGAGCGTCCTGGAAACGTTCAGGAGCTGTGCAGAGTGAAAACTGACTGGCTGAAGCAGTCATGGTAGCCGCCCGGGCATGGCTGTTATTGTTATGGGGCTTTAAAATTGACCAGGGAAGAACATTTCACATGTTCATCGCACTGTCACCACTTGAGAGACTTTGCACCAGGGACTTACTTCAGACACAAGACGTGGGACTAGCCCCACACTGCTACAGCCTGCTGGTATCATGTGCCTCGAAGTACCCTAGCCCAGATAGGGATCACCCCGATCACTGACGTTTTCTCTGTGTGTCAGGCCCTGCGTTACACAATCCTCTTCAGAACTGGTCGCACACAGCTTGCTTTGTTTTCAGTGCAGCTCTTGTTGGGAAGCTCCTGTCTCAGCCTAGGATTTTCCTCAGAGAGCTCTTCTATTCTGTTACTGAAAGTCTGCAAATCTCTGTCTCAAGGGCTACTGCGTTTTTGGAGACACTGGAAATGTCTGCAGAGACAGAAGCCATGTGGAGGACCCTAAGCAGACTGGCTTTGGAAGCTAGACAGCTGCACATTGCGGAAAGGTACAGGAGGAAGCCATAGCATCTTTTGGGCTTAAACACTCTCTTTGCTGAATCCCTCACAGAAACGGAGGTCAACCAAAGACATGGCTTTTTGTGTGGCCTGGAAGATTCACTGCACTGGAGAACTAAATGTTCTCTACTCCAGACTGTGACTTTGCCCTTTTATCCTAGACAGTAATGCTAGAACTGGGAATAGGGGGACATCACTGTAGTGTAATTTTTTGCTGATGGCAACCCGAAGCAGTGTATAGCAAGGCTTCAGGGAGCTGACAGGCATGGACAAGCTCCGCACGTCTCTGAAGTGTGGGGAAGTGAGGCACGGGCACTGTTCATGTCCATGGCTTCTCTTATGGGGCAGGGCTAGAGGGCACATCTGAACATGGGTCTATGCAAAATCCTTCTCTTGAAGTGGGGCTACCTCACCTCTCCAGCTTGCAGAGCTGGGTCTGCTGCCCAGGTTCTGATTTTTTTGTCTTGGACCAAAAGTGAGCAACAAAGCCCAATTACTGACTAACTGCTTTGCTCTTTCCAGGTGCTTTGCAGCTCTGGGCAACATGGCAAAGGCTCGATTTCTGCATGAAACCAATGCCATTGCTGACCAGGCAGCTCAAGAACATGTGAGTCAAACTTTTTCTGCTGTGCAGGGCAGCTGCTGTCCTGTAAACACTTGCATATCTTCTGTGTCCATGCCCACCAGTATCCTGCTACAGACCAGGACCTGGTCATGTGGAAACTGCTGATGAAATCCTTCATCCATGCCTGCCAGGTCCCTCTTCTGGCTAGCCATTTCACATTGCTCCCATCCTGTCACTTCTGTGGTTCTCATCTGTCGTCTTCAGCTTCTGCAATAACACAGACCCTACCTGCAGCCACCTCCTTGTACCATTCCTGTGTACCATTCCAGAGCCTGTTCTTTCACTCAGCAAACTGATTGAGCTAACTGATGTTGTCTGCAGGGTGGGGATGGTACAGACCATTACCTGGTGCGCGCCCGCTTGGCCATGCTAGACAAGAACTACAAGCTGGCAGAGATGATCTTCCTGGAACAAGTGAGTAGAGTAAAGGAACAAGGAGCAGAAAAGGTCTCATTTATTTCTGAGCATGTGCCCTAGTGTGAAAGAGAAAAGGAAGAGGTTGCTTATTCTTGGGAGAAGAGGTTTTTGCTCTGAAATAGAAGGAGATATTTCTTGTTCCAAGGTGTAGGATTGCCCTGAGGTGCATGAGGAGGGTGAAGGAAGATGTATATTCATGTAAAGGGGACGGTTCACTATTTCAAGTGTTTTCTGCACATCTAACCCTGCCCACTGTGAGACCTCAATGGCGATGCATCTGCTAAATGGAACCTTCAGGTTGACACTTTGCTCTCTGACACAGAATGCCACAGAGGAGGCCATGGACATGTACCAGGAGCTGCACATGTGGGATGAATGCATTGTGGTTGCCGAGGCCAAGGTACAGAATATGGCTGCACTGGACTGTGGGCTGGGCTTGCTTGATAAGTCTTCTGGTTGGGAGTCCATTCGAGGTCTGGGTTCTCTTCACCTGCCCTATCAGGACCTCATTTTTGCTTGGAGGGGCTCCGAGCAGAGGGAAGTTTGCATTGATGTAAGCACTCCCTGCTGTAAGAGTATCTAGGGCTTCAGAAAAGAATGGATGATGCAGTGGTACACAGGGCTGGCATTGTGGTCTCTGCTAACTGCAGTTGCTTAGTTTAACTGGGCAGCATGGAGCTGGGAGCCATGAACTAGCTGCTCAGAGCCTACAGGATGAGTAGGACATCTTGCCTTGCTCAGGTCAACCAATGCTGTGTTTCTCAACAGGGACACCCAATGCTGGATAAGCTGCGTCGGGGTTACTACCAGTGGCTGCTGGACACCCAGCAGGAAGAGAAGGCTGGGGAGGTCCAAGAGGGACAGGGTGACTATCTGGCAGCCATCAGCTTATACCTGCGGGCAGGGCTGCCAGCCAAAGCAGCACGGCTGGCCATGAGCAGGGATGAGCTCCTGACCAATGGAGATGTCATCAACAGGGTCTCCACAGCACTGATCAGAGGAGAACTGTATGAGCAGGTGAGTGGCCCACCCCACTGGGCTTTCTTCTTAGTGGCATCAAAGCCTCTCCTCTGCATCTGTGAGCTGGAAAGCAGCAGATGTGATTCTGCATTGATAACTTTGCAGTTAACATCTGGGAGGAAATCCTGACTGCATCCAGTGTACACAGGTGAGGTCTAGAGTTGCTGTTATTTGTCAGGAAAAAGATCACAGCTCATGGGCAACATGTCAGCGGAGGGTTCAGTAATAGTCAAGGAGGCCCTTGGGAAGGAAGGAACCAACAGGAAAGGAGTTGTGAATCAAACAGGAAACTTGGTATCACTGAAAATGCACAGTGCTTCCTCATAGCAGAATAAAAAATGGTGGTAGAGCTTTCATATAAGGATAGTCTAAATGGAAAAGCTAAGGAACAAAACCAGAGGCGATTATGAAGACAGTCTACGGAACCATGAATATCATAGAGGAGGGAAGAGATTATTCTCTGTGTCTAATAACACAAAAAACTGTAACTCCTTATTGTTAGGTGACAGGTTTAAAGCAAAAGTGTTTTTCACACAGCACATAATCACATTAATGTAAGAAAGCCGTGCTGAGTCTGATGGGCATGCAGCTCGGTGTCCTCGCCAACAGCGGCCTCTTGCAGGTGTTTAAGGAAGTAAAAGAGCAGGGCAGGCAAACACAGGGCGATGCCTCCTCTAGTGTACGTTCATTGTTGCCAGCAGTTCGCAGACTATAGTGAACCTGAACAGGTTTATTTTTATGTTTAAGAGCTCTTGATGGATGTTACTTCCATGAGCTCGTCAAATTGTTGTTTGAGCCATCTGTACCTTTTGATCTACAACTTTGGCCATGAGTTACCCAGCTCAATTATGTGTTGTGTGAAAAAAGTCTCCTTTTTGCTGGTCTGTTCTATACGCACAGTCTCATTTTACCTTTGGCATTTTCTGACCATTTAGTTTTGTATTTTTCCAAACCTGTCACTTTTTCTTAAGCCTCCAGTTGAAAGGGTAACTATGGAATGCATTGCTGCCAGATGTTCTATTACCAAAAGTGTAAAAGGTTACCAGACAAATCGTGGTCTGTCAAAACCCATTAAACATGGTGATGTCAGGGCATCCTGACACAAACTCAGGAAGCTTCTGTAATGTGGATTGTCACAGACAGATAGATATAATGGAGGAAATATATATATAATGGTGTATACTTGCTCTGTTCTTACAATCCTTCTCTAGCCATGTGCTTTTGCCACCATTCAGATGCTGAAGATCATGAATCTTTGGTCTGCCAGGATGGCCTTCTTTATATCATGTTCTAAGTTCTACAGGCTTTGAGCCTCACCCCTCCTGTTGGCTGCCACCCTTCCCTACAGGGCACAAACCTTCCGCTGCAAGAGGCTGAGCTTCCCCCTTCACTACTCATGCTCAGGGGTCCTGTATGATCCTCTGCGTAGCAGAGCTCCTAGGGGCTGTGGTCACAGAAAAGGCTGTTGCTGCACTGTGCAGAGAAGGGAGGTTGTCTCAAAAACTCTTACCTTGTTAGAAGGTGGTGTCCCAGAAAACACTTGGGGTGTGTTGATCAGCAAAGAGGACAATGGTTGTAGCACATGCAGTCTTTCCTAGAAGTTCCCTTTATCCTCATGCTCTTGATTAGTGGGGAAGGAATAGCTGATGGAGAAGTCTGTGTGGCAGGACCAGCAAGCTCTGTACGTGGGCCTGGTAGGGTACATGATGGTGTGGGGAAATAGTGGCTCTGGAACCTGGCAGCTTGTATTTGTCATTAGGCTGGAGACCTGTTTGAGAAGGTTGGGAACCCACGGAAAGCTCTGGAGTGCTATTGCAAGGGCAGCGCCTTCCTGAAAGGTACTGTGCTAAACACATTCCTCCCCCCTCCATCCCCAGCAGGAGCCTGGGGTCTTTGGCCTGGTGGCGACGTGAACTATTGCCCTGGAGCCCAGAGATGCCTAGATGCTCTGAAGCTTCCACGTATCATCTCATTCAGTGTATGCATTTTCACATCGCTGTACCTGCACTCACACAGTCCCAGAACAGGATCCTCGTCCCAAGGCCTTGATCATGCTGATTGCACCAGCATGGGTTTGGTCCAGCTCTCCACAGGGTTCAGATTGCTGGGTAGCCTGTTGGAGCTGGAGTGGGTTAGACAGCCACCATTCCCCTCCCTCTGTGCCCCTTGTTTGCCTCACAGTGCTGCTCCCTTGCTGGATTCACCGTAACAGCTCTCATGTCCCCTTGCAGCAGTGGAGCTGGCTCGCCTGGTGTTTCCTGCAGAAGTCATGAAGCTGGAGGAGGCCTGGGGAGACCACCTGGTGCAGCAGAAACAGCTGGATGCTGCTATTAACCATTATATCGAAGCCAGGTGTGGGCAGGTGATGGCTGTATAACCAGCAGCAGTGTAACCTGCAAACTGTGAAGTTGCTATGGTTTGCTTAAATCGGGGCGGGGGGGGTGGGTGGCGGCGGGTGTTTACCTGAGTAAGCCCCCTCGACTGCACTTTGCCAGTGCCCCTGGTGGTCATGCACAGTCTCTGCTGGCCCTGACCATGGATGCCTTCCTGCATCTCCCCAAGGTCTTTCACCCCCGGTTACTCTTTCCTGCTGTCCTTAGTTCTTCATTCTTTCCCCTTAGCTTTGCCAGTTATTCAGATCCTTTATGCTGCTCTAACCCAGGAAGAAGAATGAAGCAGCAGACCTCTTTGGTCTCCCTGGCTTGATTCAGCCGGAGGAGATGGCTGCTGGCTGGCTGTAAAGAGTTATGGTTTTGGTGCTAGGTGCTCGATTAAAGCCATTGAGGCAGCCTTGGGAGCCCGCCAGTGGAAGAAGGCCATCTACATTTTGGACTTGCAGGACAAACAGACAGCAGCCAAGTATTACCTCAAGATTGCCCAGCACTATGCAGCTTTACAGGAGTACCAGGTGAGGCCACAGACCACAGTCACTGCTGCTCTGTGTGTCCCTCGGGACTGCTGAGTACAGTCATTTCCCTAAAAAAAACATCAAAGGAGACCAGACCAAGGATGCCATTGACATGTACACACAGGCTGGGCTCTGGGAGCAGGCTCACAAGGTAGAGTCAGAAGCCAAAGCTTCTGGGGACCTCACCCCACTCGGTGAAATGTCTTTCATCAGGAGGTGGTGGTGCCTCGTGCAATCGACAAGCACTCTTCCCAAAGATGTCTGTAGGGCCACCCAGTAGCTAGCAAGAAGTCAGTCCCTGGAATTCGCATCCTGTCTGTGCCCATCTTTACTTCAGCAACCCCGTGTGGGGCACCTGTGACATGTAGTGCTCTCCCAGGGGGTTGGTCCTGTGTGCTTGATCACAGTGACAAATGGCTGCCTGCCCTCCGCAGAGCATGTAGCATGTATGGCTGTTTGTAATGGGAAGGAAGTTGAGTTTTCCCTTCTCCTTTGCTACCATGTATCAGGAAACCGCTGTGCAGTGTGCTCTAGTTTCTCCCATGTGTGTTCCTTTTGGCAGCTGGCAATCAAGTGTATGAGTCAGGAAGATGTGTCTGTGCTCTATGTAACCCAGGCCCAAGAGATGGAGAAGCAGGGCAAGTACAAAGAAGCAGAGAGGTGAGCATCTTCCTCGGTATTGGTCCAAGAATGAGCCCTGAAAAAATGGCTGTTGTAAGGAGAAGCCCTTTCCTGGGGTGGGAGCAGAGTTTGGGACTAGGGCTTGAAAAGTCAGAGGTACTCTCTCCTCACGTGAAGACCTAGAACTGATATTTCAGAGTTCCTAGGAAGAAAAGTCACCGGCTGTTAAGGCATCTTTGCCCACCAGGACAGAAAGGAGGTCCAGGTGGGGTGCAGCTGCCTGATGTAGCAGAGGAAACATGGTGAGGCTTTTCTCCACTGCAGAGAGCTACTTCTGATCTGTCATGGTCACTGAGGATGAGATATGAGAAGTGGAGTGTTGCCCATCCAGGTTACTAATTTGGCAATTCCAGGTTAATAGCAACGCAGTAAGGTTAGTAGGCGTAGGGCCAGAAGCAGCTGTGTATCTGATGCCACAGTACCCCCCTCAAGGATGGAGGGGGGCGTTACAGCTGGTGAGGCCGCATTGGGTTTAATCTTTCTGCTGGCCGATATGAGTAAGTTGAGCTGACATTGTCACGTTACCATCCCAACAGGACTGACAGCCTCAGGCTGGAGGCCAAGATGAGAACAGGTCACAGAAGCCCAGTGGCTTCCTCCAAGTCAGAACTCAGGCTGACCAGTGAGGATGGAGGGAATAACTTTGCCCGAGGGCAGCTGGTGGTGGCATCACAGAAGGGCTCTACCTAAGCAGCGTTCAGCCTTGCTGCCCGCAGCAGTCGGGCTGCACACCAGTCGTGCCTTTTGGCAGGGTGCCCAGGATCTGCTTGCAGCTGGGCAGGGTGCAGAGAGGCTGCAGGGACTGGTCTCAGCTGAGCCACCTGAATGTGCTTGTCTTCCCAGGCTGTACATCACTGTGAATGAACCTGATTTGGCCATCACCATGTACAAGAAGTGTAAGATGTATGATGAGATGGTTTGCCTAGTGGCCAAGTACCACAAGGACTTGCTCAGCGACACCCACCTGCACCTGGGCAAGGTGAGCGCATCTCCTGGCAGGGGACCGACTAGGCCAAGCAGGGACAAGAGTGTCACTAATTCATTGCCTGTAATCGCAGGAGCTGGAGGCAGAGGGACGCTTACAGGAGGCTGAGTACCACTACCTAGAAGCTAAGGACTGGAAGGCCACAGTAAACATGTACAGAGTAAATGACATGTGGGAGGAAGCTTACAGGGTAATAACCGCTTTGCAGCTATCCCACTGTGCGGGGATCGGGCTTTGCCTGCAGGATCCTGGTAGGAACTGCCCTGTCTCTATTCACCTCACAGCTTGAAGACTTGGCACACACTACCTAGCTTCAGCACATGGCACAGCACTGGAGGCCCTTGTGCCTGCTGCTCTGCAGCATTGCACCCCAAAAGCCGAGCTTGACCCCTAGCCACTCTGCAGCGCTGCCTTCCTCCAGGCACTGCTCTGCTCCTGACCACTGCACCGTGTTGTGGGCGCTGCTCTGCCCATAGCCGCTCTGTAGCAGCCCCCCGCCACACTGCTCCCCTCCAGTGCAGGCACAGATTGCCAGGGGTCACTTCTGCTGACCTAACAGCAGTATGGGCCGTGCTGCGGAGGCAGCAGCCTCTTCTCTGCTCTGCCCTATGAGCCTTTGTCTCACTCTCCCCAGTCCTGAGGACTGGTGGCTACAGAAGGGTTCCTCAGGGGGGGACAGTTGGGTTTGGTGCTCCCTTGTGATAACAGGCATTACGTGAGAGGGGAGTCCTGGCTCAGCCTCCTGAAGGTGAAGTGGATGCATTGGGCTCTTCCACTTTTTTTCCTTTGGATAGGTGGCCAAGGCACATGGGGGAGCAAACTCCCATAAGCACGTGGCCTATATGTGGGCAAAGAGCCTGGGTGGAGAGGCAGCTGTGAAACTCCTCAGTAAATTTGGACTTCTGGAGATGGCCATAGACCATGCAGCAGACAGCGGGTAAGCAAGTCTATTAGCCCAGCGCTTCTCTCCCATCTGCCTGACCTGAGAAAAAAGGGGTGGCCCAAGATAACTGTATGCACATAATAGCTGTGGGTCCGGGATACGGCATGTCTTCCCCCATGTCTCCTCCCGCCCCGTGCTTCTTCACACGGGCATTCTGCTTCCTTGACACATCCCGCTTCCTCTCCACCTGTAAGTCTCTCAAATGTCAAGTCAGAGCTGGGCAGGCAGAAGCCATTTGCCTGTTTGGCTGGGCAGGGTGGCTCTGGGAGAGCCTCTGAATGGTGGAGGAGGTTATTCCTCGTGTCACCGTAAGTCGCTGCCTGCCAGAAGGGTCTTGGCCCCACTCTGCACCTGGCCAGCCACCCAACTGCGTGCCATTCACTGCTGCTCTCCTCCAGCTCTCCCATGTCACTGGGCTCCTGGGACCTCCGCTTAGGGTTTAACCAGGGGCCTCTGGCACTCACAGCAAGTGTGAAGGAGCTGAATTTCCTTTGTGGGTGCTCTAAAAGCTCCTGTTCTCCAGTCAGGAACAGGAGGCATGGGCAGTGCCCATTCACTTGGGACCCTCTGTGTTCTCTTCTGTCCTCTCCCAGTGTCTTGTGCTCTCTTTGATGTCTTGCTCTTGATGAAGGCATTGCCCTCATAGCACATAGTCCTGCTCACACCCCATTTGCTCTTTCATTGTAGGGTCTTTGAATTTGCTTTTGAACTGGCCCGCCTCTCCATGAAGCAGAAGATGCCAGAGATCCACTTGAAGTATGCCATGTTCCTAGAAGATGAGGTAATTTTATGCCCTGGAATAGGTGGGAGTTCCCTGGTCACTCAAATAACTACAACAGGCTGTTTGATGGCTGCCATCACTGCTTGCCCAAAACGCTCCATGCTTGCAGCCCCAGGCTTCGCACACGTCTTTGTCTCATAAATCCTCTCTGCCTTAGCAGAGGAGGTCGTGCGGCGGTATCAGGGCAGGAAGGCATGCAAGCAAGTTCTTTTGTCTCTCCTAGGGCAAATTTGAAGAGGCTGAAGGAGAGTTTATTAAAGCTGGGAAACCCAAGGAGGCAGTGCTGATGTAGGTGTCCTTTGCCATCCTGGCCTGCTGCATCTCCTCTCCCCGTACGATGCCGGCCTGGTTGCTTCTCCAGCATTGGTCTGCTCCCTGCTGCCCCTCTTGTTACCTGTCATCTTGGCTCCCCTAGGTTTGTGCATAACCAGAACTGGGATGCTGCACAGCGTGTAGCTGAGGCTCATGACCCAGACAGCGTGGCTGATGTGCTTGTGGGACAGGCACGTTTCGCCTTTGAGCAGAGAGAGTTCCAGAAGGCAGAGGCCTTCCTCCTGCGAGCGCAGAGACCTGAGCTGGCAATAAAGTACTACAAGGTAAGCGTGGTCTGTAGCAACATCATTGCCTGCCTCCCTGGTCGAGAACCCCGTTTGGATGGAGGAGGAGTGACATCCCTCTCCCAGCTCTCACCACCAGCTTAGTAGCCAAAGAGAGGCCATTTACCCAGGTGCTTCCTAGCAGAACTTAATTCTGGCTTGCCCTCAGAAGACCAAACCGGTGGAGATTTCATGGCATAGCTTAGCTCTCGCAGCTCTGGGGGGAAGTATCCTGCCAGAAGGCGATGGGTGTCCTCAGGGGCAGCATGAGTGTGTGCTTTTGGAGACTGGAAGTGCCCACTCCACAGAGGTAGCTAGAACGGATGAGCACTTTTCCCTGAGGTAGCCTGTGTGAATGGATAGATGCCAGTGCCATTTTGGGGGAGGGAGGAATTGGATGGTGCTGCTGTGGTTGTTTCTTCCAGTTGGTCCTCTGGCAAGATGACATGAGAGGCTAGATGTGTTATGTGACGCCAGGAGTGGGGGGATCCTGGTGAACTGGTGAAATTTCTCCTCCCCGTTGTGCTTGTGCAGGAGGCTGGCATGTGGAGTGAGGCACTGCGGATCTGCAAGGAATACGTGCCTGGTCGGCTGGAAGAGTTACAGGAGGAGTGTGGCAGGGAGGCTGCCAAGAAGGGCTCCAGGTAAGGAATGCTGTGGTCAGGCTGCAGGGAACAGACAGGCAGGTCTTCCCCCAGGCCGTTGTGATGATGCCTTACAGAGACAGCCTGACCAGATCCCTGGCATGCAGTTGTTCCCTTCTTGAGGACTCTGGACTTCCTCCTGCAGAGGTTTCCTAACATCCTTCCTCCCTGCTCTTGGAGATTCCAGGCTTATTCTTGCCATCCAAGGTCTCCCAGATGTCTTCTTGCCACTTACAGATCTCCCAGGTCTTCTCTACCACTAGTGCATCTTCTCATGGTCCTGAATCAATTATCTCCTCAGCATTGGCCTGTGTGCCTGCCTCATCACACGCTCAGCCCTCTCTGAGGTCCCTGACTTGCACCTCCCTGCCCATGCCCTACACACCATCTGCGGGATCGCTGTGGCAGCATCCCAGTCTTGCTCACAGCCTGCATTCCTCCCTACAGAGGAACAGAAGGGCTGCTGGAGCAGGCGCGGGAGTGGGAGCAGGCTGGGGAATACGCCAAGGCAGTGGACTGCTATCTGAAGGTGCAGGATCCCAGCAACAGTGTTCTGATGGAGAAGTGCTTGCTGAAGGTACAGTCAGGGCCTATGATTCCCTTAATCTGCTCTGCTGCCTAGGAGGTTTCCCACAGCCTGCAGTGCATCCCAGAGATACCTCAGTCACTGCAGGGCACAAGAGAGGATCTGCAGGCTCCAGGGACCGCAGGGTCTAAAAGCCTTCATGGCCATTCTCTTGAGCCATGATGGGCTGTGTGCTTATCCTGCACGGTGCTGACATCCTTGCTGTGGCACCACTTCCAGCAGCAAGCCAGCATCTTTGTGGCCATATCTCTGTGCACTGAAGAGCTGGACTTTATGACTTAGACGTTGGCTAGATGAGCACCCTTGCTTCTTCTCCTGGCCCATGTGCACCAGCCTTTGGGTTGTGTCCTTGTTCATCCTTTTCACTTGTGCCTGTGCCCTTGTAACAACGTCAACAGCAATTATGTCCTTATCTGATCTTCTCCCATGTGTGGAAGTAGTTGGGCTTTGCTTCTCTGAATTGCTGAAGCAGGGTGTCATTTCTTCTCCCTTTCCCCCATAGTTCAAGCGCTCCCGACGTCCAGTCTTTTAGCTAGGACTGAGCTCTTCCCAGCTTCATCCCTCTCTCAAACAGCTCTTATCACTTGCGCTGCTGACAATTTCTCTTCACAGGCTGCCGAGTTGGCCATTAAATTCTTGGGTCAGTCGCAGAGCATGGAGGTGACGCGGACTGTGGCTCCTCAGCTGGTGGCCATGAAGAAATACAGCGCGGTGAGGGCTGGCTCCTGCCCCCAGACTACTGAAGAAGCAGTGACATAGGAAGGGAGAGCTCTACCCAAGGGAGGGAGGCCAAGTGGCATCCTGGGGTGATGGGTGGATGGCCCCATCCAGAGTTAGGCAGCACAGAGTCCTCAAGGAGGAGGGAGGAGGGGAACGGATAAAGCCCTGGAATAGCGTGAGAGAGCCAGGCCTTGGGAGGAGGCAGGAAGCAGAGAAGGGGGTTATCTTTTGGGAACAGACTTTCTGTTGTTGCTGTGTGCTGGTCACTGCTAGCAGCACCAGCTCCAGCCTGGGCTGCAGGGTGCCTTTTGTGTTTCATCTCCCGTGGGACTGTCCCTGGCCCTGCAGGCAGCTGAACTCTACCTCAACTTGGACCTCATCCAAGAAGCTATCGATGCCTTCATTGAAGGGGAGGAATGGAGCAAAGCCAAGCGCGTCGCTAAGGAGTTGGACCCCAGGTATGCCCTGAACTTCTCAAATTATAGTCTCCCTGCTCCCTCTCCCACCCCCAGATGGTCCCTTGTCCTGTCCTGTCCTGCTGCCCCCAGGTTCCCTGGATTCTCCCCACAGTGGCCTTTCCAGGCTCGGCAGGGCACATTCTTCACAGCTGCCCTTCCCAAGCCATTTACCATCCTGACACTCTTCTGTTGCCACGCATCCCGTGGAAATTATTATCCCCTTTTGTCCCATCCCTATCCCCGTCCCCCCTTCCCTTGGCGTAATTCTGTGTGCATTTCCTTCTGAGAGGCCTGTGATGCCTTTCTCTCCCCACACATCGTATTGCAAAGAGCTGCCCAGATCCTTTCCTTCCCCTTCTACCTGTGCTCGCAGCAGCAGGCCAGGAACGCATGGCACCACTGCAAGTCCTCTTCTTCCCAAAGTACACAAAGTTGAATGCGGCCTCTGCACTGGTGCCAGACACTCTTGGTCTTGCTGCCTACTGAGACACTTTCTACCCAGCAGGTCAGAGGAGTATGTGGACCAGCGTTACAAGGAGTACTTGAAGAACCAAGGAAAGGTGGATTCGGTACGTATTTGGGATGTCTCACAGAGGAGGGACTGATGTCAGGATCTGTGCGGATCCTTAGGGCCCTTCTTACGGGGCTTTTGCCTGAATATGCCTGCGGGTGAGGAGCCTGTGTGCGCCTCTGCGTCATTGTTCTGCACACCAGATGGGTCACGCTGGAGCTGTGCTGCCATAGAAGGGGAGGGACTGTGTGCACGTGAAGAAAAGACCTGGGTGGGCTGATGCCTGCCTTGATGCTGGTAGGAAACCTTGCCTGCACAGGGAATTTAGAGTTGTTTCCATCCCCAGCTGGTGGGAATAGATGTCATGGCTGCTTTGGATATGTACGCAGAGCAAGAGCAATGGGAGAAGTGCCTGGAGGTTGCCGCTAAGCAGGTGAGTGCCCATGTGAGCCCTCAGGAGACAGGCATGGGGTCCTGGCTCTCTGAAGCGGGGACAGCGGGAATGAGTGGGCAGGGCAAAGCAGGCATTTCTGTGGGGAGCGCGGAGGGTCATGGCAGCAGCTCAAAGAACACCTCCCCGCTGTCCCCATCATGGCCAATCAGGCCTAGTAGGGAAGCATTAGAACCCAGAAGCACATCAGGTTTAAATTTTGTGATTAATGGAGCATTGGGAAAAGCTAAATGGTTTGTTTGGGCTGGAATGAATTGGTACTGTGCACAGCATCAGACAGTTAGCATTAGAGGTGTCGAGTGGGGCCCAAATCAAAAGCCAGGTCTGCTGTGTGCAGTCTGTCTCTCTCTGATGAGCTTGGGGGATTCAGATGTGGGGGGGTGTCCCTGCCGAGAGACGAGCAGGCAGTTCATTCATCTCGTGCTACTGCTTTCTGTGTGCTTTCTCCAGAACTATAAAGTCTTGCACAAGTATGTAGCTCTGTATGCAACCCACCTCATCCGGGAGGGCAGCTGGGACAAAGCCCTGAGCCTGTACGTCCACCACGGAGCCCCTGCCAACCCACAGGTAACGAAGACAGTGTGACATCCCCCTGTGAGCTGCCCAAGTGCACTGTGATCTGCTACGGGAGTCAGGCTTCCAGTCCAGAACTGGGATTGCCAGGTGTTCCACATGCCCAAGCCACGTCAACCCTGCTGTGGGTTATTCCAGGGGCTCCTCAGCTAGAGGACTAAAGGCAATCTTCTGGCATATCTCCATGGAAAAGGAGCAGGGGGGAGTTAAGTATTTGTGTTGGGTTTGAACACCTTAACCACCAAGTCCAGGATAACATGAGCCATGTGTGCCTCGCTGAGAGTGCGGGCTGCAGGAAGCGGTTGGACTCGATGATCTTAAAGGTCTTTTCCAACCAAAGCGATTCTATGATTCTAAGCGTTTGTCCCCGTGTCCCTGCCTGCCCCGTAGCGCTCCGTGCAATGAGCAATCTGCAGCTGTGAGTGCCGGGAGCTGTGTGCAGAGCTGCCAGCCCCTCAGCCTGTGCCTGACAGCAGGAGAGCTCCAGATGTGGCAGACTCCCACCTGGCTCCTTCAAGATTTCTCTCCTCTTTGTTGCAGAATTTCAACATCTACAAGCGTCTCTTCGTGGAGATGGTGAATGCCCCTGGCATGAATTGTGCTGAGGCCTACTCCAGCTGGGCTGACCTGCGTGATGTTCTCTTCCATCTGGTGAGTGGAGGCCATGGCCAACACTGCCTGGTGGCTCCTAGCAGGGAGAAGGAAGAACCCATCTCTAGCCAGGTGATGTTGGCAGTATCTGTAGAACACAAGCCGAGGGGGAATGTGGAGATGTCCACAATGTGGGCAGGGGAACAACAGGATCCTGTGAAGTGGTCATGGCTGGGCAAGAGAAGTCAGGGAAGAAGATGACCCTGCACTTAAGGCCAAATCCTAGAAGTGGGTCCGGACAGTGGCACTTGCAGAGCTCACTGTGTCACTGCGACATGGGAGCCGACCACAACATGCCCAGTTTTTGTCCTGCACGCGTACTCAGCAGCCTGGGTGGGGCAAGGACCTGGGAAAACACAGAACTACTGAGCCTGGAAAATGAGAGTCCTCCCCATCTCCCCAGAGATGCTTAGAGCCTTCTGCTCCTTCTTCCCTGTCCCAGAATACCTCAGCCAGAGCCCATGATTGCCTCTTCTCTGTTTCTGTCCCACAAATACCCACCTCTAGCACAAACAGAATCCACAGATCCCCCTTTGTGCATCCAAACTCACCCCTGCTTCCAGTGCTGTCTACTGCTGCAGCACTGTTGGCTCTCCCCTTCTCCCACAGCCTCCTCCCTTCAGCACGCTGTAGGACCCAGAGCACCCAAGGCCCATCCCTTTTCCAGTCCCCAGAGGTGCCTGGATATTTCAGGTCCTTCTCTCCCAACTTTTCCCTGGACTCAAGTGTATGAAGAGTGCCCTTGTGCTCGTATGTTCTCAATTACTCTACTTTTCTCTTCTTCAGTGTGAAAACCTGGTAAAGTCAAGTGAGGCAAATACTCCAGCACATGAAGAGTTTGAAACGATGCTGCTGATCTCTCACTACTATGCCACCCGCTCCGCTGCTCAGGGCGTGAAGCAACTGGTAAGGTTTTTGAAATTCCTTTGCCAGGTCACCATCCTGAGTGCAGAACCCTGTGGGGACGTGCAGGTTCAGGGCTATCCATGGTCCACTATCCCACTTCATGGATCACTTGCACATCATGGATGCATAGGAATGGGACCATAGTGAGCTGGGACTCCAGCACTAGCAGGTGGAACTGGAAATAGTCTTCTCTGACTTTTTATGGTGGGACCTGCCCCCAGCCACTGAGGCTGAGATGTAAACCAGTGGGAAGCAGATCCATATGCTCAGCATCTGGTCTTCTCAGGAGAGGCATTGCTTCCTCTTCAGTTGTCCTGGGCCATGAGAGCTGCTGGGCTTCACACATGGTCTTGAGAGCAGATTGGCTTTGCAGAGGGCTTTGGGAGCTCATGGGCCTGTGTGCTGGGCCTCCCAGGGAGCTTTGGGAGCTCCTGGACCTGTGTGCTGGACCTCACAAGGCATTGTGAGTATTTTTGAGTCTTATGTGCACTGGGATTTGTTCTGCACAATGATACATAGCAAAGTCCCTGCTGAAGTCTTGATCCATAGGGGATTGTGGGATTGTGATAGAGCTCCGTATGAGTGTGATAGAGCAGGCTGTGAAGAAGAAAGGTTGCCACAGGTAGGACCCCAGTAAAAGTCATAGAGGAGACTGGGGCTTCCCTATGGCTGCGTGTGTAGATGTTGGGGGTCCAGAGACATACAGAATCATAGAATGGTTTGAGTTGGAAGGGACCTTAAAGATCATCCAGTTTCAACTGTCCTGTCATGGTCAGGGACACCTTCCACTAGACCAGGCTGCTCAAAGTCCCATCCAGCCTGGCCTTGAACACTTCCAGGGATGGGGCATCCACAACTTCTCTGGGCAACTTGGTCCAGTGCCTCACCACCCTTATAGTGAAGAATTTCTTCCTTACATCTATTCTAAATCTAATGTCTTTCAGCTTAAAGCCATTACTGCTGGTCTTATCACTACAGGCCCTTGTAAAAAGCCCCTCTCCAGCATTCCCATAGGCCTCCTTCAGGTACTGGAAGCTGCTACAAGATCTCCCCAGAGCCGCCTTTTCTCTAGGCTGAACAACCCCCACTCTCTCAGCCTGTCTTCATAGGAGAGGTGCTCCAGCCCTCTGATCATCTTCATAGCCCTCCTCTGGACTTGGTCCAACAGTTCCATGTCCTTCTTATGCTGAGGACCCCAGAGCTGGACGCAGGGCTCCAGGTGGGGTCTCACCAGAGCAGAGTAAAGGGACAGAATCCCCTCCCTTGCCCTGCTGGCCACGCTTCTTTTGATGCAGCCCAGGGTACGGTTGGCCTTCTGGGCTGCCAGCACACATTGCTGGCTCACGTTGAGCTTCTCATCAGCCAACACCCCCAAGACCTTCTCCTCAGGGCTACTCTCAATCCATTCTCTCCCCAGCCTGTATCTGTGCTTCGGATTGCCCCAACCCATGTGCAGGACCTTGCACTTGGCCTTATTGAACTTCCTGAGGTTCACACAGGCCCACCTCTCAAGCCTGTCAAGGTCCCTCTGGATGGCATCCCTTCCCTCCAGTGTGTCGACCACACCACACAGCTTGGTGTCATCGGCAAACTTGCTGAGGGTGCGCTCAAGCCCGCTGTTCATGTCGCTGACCATGATGTTAAACAGTGCCGGTCCCACCACCAACCCCTGAGGAACGCCACTCGTCACTGGTCCCCACAGACAGAAAGGAAGGGTCAGAAAGAGCCAAGTCTGATGCCTTGGCAACCTGAACAGACCCACACAGCTGTGGAATGTTGAGGAGTTGGGTGGTCTATTTGGGACTGTGAAGGAGGGATGGCCTTTCCAGCTCTGGTGTGATGGTGGGCATTTGGGTGTGGGTTTAGCAACAAATAGCAAGGTTTGTAAAGCAGAAGAACTTCATCTTCAGGTGGCGGTCCTCCTGTGTGTTCACGTGGTGAGGGACTTGGGGTCAGGACTGAAGTTTGATTGTTAGACAAACGTGTGGGGCATCTGTGGGTCCAGAGTCCCTGCCAGGAATCCGGGGCAGTGCGATCCCCGAGATCCTTTCCAACCTCATTTTTCTGTGCTGTTGTTGTGGCTTTACCATCCCGTGGCCGCAGGACACCGTGGCTGCCAAGCTGTCCATTTCCCTGCTGCGCCACACTGAGCTGCTCCCTGCAGACAAGGCGTTCTATGAAGCTGGGATAGCTGCCAAGGTAAGCGCTAGCTGCCCCCAGAGCAGCTGAGGCGGTGGGTGGAGGGCCCTGGGCGCGGGGGTCTCGGCTTTTCTCTTCCCCTGCCCTCCCCTGGCCACACTGGCAGACCAGTAGCCAGGCACTGGCATTGGAAGTCGCACCTCAAACACCGTGCTGGCCTCTGTATTTCATCATGGCATGACAGTAGGTGGTGGGAGGGCAGACCTGCACTAGAAAGGGGACAGGGGCGGGCCAGAGGCCATGTTATATGGCATGGCTCTGTTGGTGCAGATTCAGGACTCCTGACTGGTCTGCCTTGCTTGAAGCCACCTCAGTGTGACCTTAGTCCTGAGCCCAGAGGCTCTGCCCGCCTGCCCAGGCGCAGTGACACGTGGCGGCACAGCAGCGTGCCCTCACTGCCTGGTGCTGGCTGTGCAATGCCCAGCGCCGTCCTGCGGGACAGCCGGTGGCCAGCGGGCTGGTCGTCCCAGCGCGTGTCTGGGAAGCAATCCTCAGGGACGGCGCGCCAGGATGTGCATTCGCCTTCTTCGTTACGCGTGCTGCAAGCAAGACGTTGTGGCACAAACTGGTCAGAGCCCTCGCTCAGGCGGGAGAGCCGTGCCTGGTCTCACTTGGGATGTCTCTCTGCACTAGGCAGTCAGCTGGGAGAACATGGCATTCATCTTCCTGAACCGC
>NW_009260629.1:47645-50956 GCF_000687185.1 Egretta garzetta
GTGACGGCAGTCGGCAGGGCCTAACCAGACCCTTGGGAGCTCCTGAGCTCTGAACGTGGCAGCACGTGTTTGAGCTGGTGCTGACGGAGAATGCTGCTGGGGGGGTGGGGGGGTGCACATGCAGCACTGGGTACCCCAACACTTCCTGCAGAAGGACCTGCCCATGCAGGGCGCCTGAGCAGCCCTGGCCGTGTCACCACGTGTGTGCCAATGCCACCATCCGTGCGTGCTGCAGCAAAGAGTGAGTTTGCCTGATGGTTTAGGCCTGCAGTCTTCATGGCTGCGAGTGCCGCTACAGCGTTCAGGATGATCTCATGAGAGTTGTTCCAAGGGAAGGAAAATTACCTGAGGGGCGGAGGGCATGGCCCAGTGCTTTAGCCACTGTGACACAAGACCCACGAGTCCCCCACGCCAGGCAACGCCGTCCTTGACTAGCAGGTTGGGCAACAGAAAACACCAACCTTAGGATGCTGACAGCCCTTACTGTACCAGTGTTGCCAGTGCTCTCAGCAGCTCCTGGGGGAAAAAAGCTCTCCATTTCATCTTTCCCTTCTTTGGGGCCATCTGACAAGGTTGAGTCGTACGGTGTTTCAGGAGCACACATCCTCTGACACTGCTGAGGATGGCCCTAAATGCCACCTCCCAGGAGGGCCCCATCACCAGAGCGCTAACAGGGGCATCAGCAGTGCTCTCCTCACAACCGTAGATGGTACCATCAGCTCTAGGGCTGGCGCAGCCAGTGCTCCACCACGTCTTCTTTCCCAGGCCATTGAAGAGGGGAACCTAGATTCTCTGGACCACTCTGATTTCCAGAGCACAGACGTTCCCTTTGAAGTGCCACTTCCAGCCCAACAGCACGTGCCGGTGAGTGTCCGCTGCCTCCCTCGGCTCCCGTGAACAGTGATGCTGCTTCAGGGCCCGCTCCGAACAGGGACTGGGACAAGGGTGGGACAGCAGGCACCGCAGAGGGAAATGTACTCAGCACTGCCCTGTCCCCCCCCACAAACACAGGTGTAGCCCCAGTGCACATCTTATCTCATGCCCCCCCATACACGTGATCGTGCATGCGTGCATATACACACCCCCCACGTACGCACGTGTGCGCACATCCTGCGTGCATATACACCCCCCCCACGTACAGCGTGCGATATCGGGTGCACTGGCCTCTGCCCTTCAGGAGGAGAAGCGGGAGGAGGTCCGGGACTGGGTGCTCACCATGTCCATGGACCAGCGACTGGAGCAGGTGCTGCCACAGGACGAGCGTGACACCTATGAAGCCTCACTGGTGGCAGCAAATACAGGGGTGCGTGCCCTGCCCTGTGTGCTTACAGGTGAGTGCCAGGTCCGCTCACACACACGCCAGGGCGTGCGCGGTGCCGTGCAGGGAGTGGGAACGTTGCAGGGCGGGTCTGGGAGGGAGCTCTCGGGTGATGCTGTAAGAGTGGGGCAACTGTGTGGCTGTGGGGACCAGCGCTGCTGGAGCAGATGGAAGGATTGAGCACTGGATTGCACCGAGGTTGTGGCATCTCCATACTTGGAGATAGTCAGAAGCCATTGGGATGAGGTCCTGGGCAACCGGCTGTGGGTGGCCCCGCTCGAGCAGTGTGGGGTTGGCCCATACAGACCCCAGAGGGCCCTTCCAACCTCAGCCACTCCATGTGTCTACGATTCCATGCCTGCTCAGTCTCACACAGCACTGCCTAGGAGCCTGCCCCACAGGCAGCACCTGGCCCTGCTTTGCCCCCCCTCTACAAACGCTGTCTGTCCTGGCAAGCACTGTCCCCCCGCTTGCACACGTCAGACGGCGAGGGCTTGTGGTGCGGGACTTGGAGTGGGTCGGAGAAGGGGGGGCAGGGGTGGGCCACCAGCAACAGGACGCTGGCTCCAAAGCTCAGGCCCTATCATTTGACATACTTGCTCGGGTGTCCTTGCCCGAGGGCAGCTCAGCCTTCATCGGCCTTTGATCCCGCCACTGTGGGCACCCCCTTCCTCATGCTGGGCTCTAAATGCCAGAGGTGCCGTCGTTCCCCTGCATTTCCCTGTGGGAGCAGCCCGAGCCCACTGGCCGTGGCAGAGAGGGAAGGGGTGCACGAGGTGGGAGGGGGGCTGCTGTGGGTCTCTGCTTGTTTCTGAAGGTGTCACTGTGTGACCAGGGTACCCTGTGCTAAGGAACAAGATAGAGTTCAAGCGGCCAGGCCGAGAAGCCAACAAGGACACATGGAACAAGTTCCTGATGGCTGTCAAGGTAAGCCAGGCACCCTGTGGGGCAGGGAGTCAGGCTGTGGGGTGTTCAGCCCTTCATGCTGACAATAAAACATTGTCCCGCTGGGTGGAGAGCGGCTGAACCAGGGCGGCTTTAGTGCACCCTCCCTGTGTGCTGCTGGGTGGGGATTAACCTCGGAGCCGGGGCAGAGCCAGCCCTGCCTGTGCAGCGCTGTCAGCTCCCAGGGTGCCCTCTTGCCAGTGCCAAGGCCTCTTTCGTTCTGCAGACATCCCACAGCCCTGCGTGCCAAGACGTGCTCAAATTCCTCAGCCAGTGGTGTGGGGGGCTCCCGAGCACCAGCTTCTCTTTCCAGTGAGCTGGACTCTGGCAGCTTTTGGTCCTGTTCTTCAGCACCCTCCACTTCCACCCCCAATAAACACGTCTCTCAACCCGGCTGTGCTCCTGTTTGTCAAGGGATGCTGAGCCCAGCAACAGGGGCAGCTCCCAGGGCACGGGGCTGTAACCCCTACATGTGTCTCAGCCTCACCGCAGCCATGCTACACACGCACCCTCCGCCCCGCTGGGTGACTGGGAGCGTGCGGCTCTCTGCAGTCCTGTGCCTGGTGGGGACAAGCATGGAGATGGGCGTACACCCCCACTGCACTGTCCTTCCATCAGTGGGCCCAGCTCCCAGCAGGCAGCCACGTGGGGAAGCCACTTAGAGCAGCCAGTGTGAAAATGAAAAGTTTATTTACTCAGGGAGACAACTGAGGCTCACAACAACGGGGATCTTCACCTTCCACTCCTTGGCCTCCTGGGCATGGGCACAGCAAGTGACCCTGTCTGCTCTGCAGCAGGACCAGCCCTGGGTATCGCTAGGTCCCAGCACCCCTGTGTGCCCCCACCACAGCATGTAGAAGGCCGATGGCACCCTTAGTGTGCCAGGAAGGGCCTTGCAGCTTGGGGAGAGCAGGGGAGAGCGTCCGAGGCCCAAGGCGCCTGCTGGGCGAAGGCTGCCTGGTGCCCCCGGGCAGCTTATGTCTGGAACCTGCAGGTTTTGTCCTGGGTGGGGTGGGGGGGCCGGGGGGGTGACTCCAACTCTCCGCCA
>NW_009260629.1:51482-53797 GCF_000687185.1 Egretta garzetta
GGCGGAGAGGGAAGGGGTGCACGAGGTGGGAGGGGGGCTGCTGTGGGTCTCTGCTTGTTTCTGAAGGTGTCACTGTGTGACCAGGGTACCCTGTGCTAAGGAACAAGATAGAGTTCAAGCGGCCAGGCCGAGAAGCCAACAAGGACACATGGAACAAGTTCCTGATGGCTGTCAAGGTAAGCCAGGCACCCTGTGGGGCAGGGAGTCAGGCTGTGGGGTGTTCAGCCCTTCATGCTGACAATAAAACATTGTCCCGCTGGGTGGAGAGCGGCTGAACCAGGGCGGCTTTAGTGCACCCTCCCTGTGTGCTGCTGGGTGGGGATTAACCTCGGAGCCGGGGCAGAGCCAGCCCTGCCTGTGCAGCGCTGTCAGCTCCCAGGGTGCCCTCTTGCCAGTGCCAAGGCCTCTTTCGTTCTGCAGACATCCCACAGCCCTGCGTGCCAAGACGTGCTCAAATTCCTCAGCCAGTGGTGTGGGGGGCTCCCGAGCACCAGCTTCTCTTTCCAGTGAGCTGGACTCTGGCAGCTTTTGGTCCTGTTCTTCAGCACCCTCCACTTCCACCCCCAATAAACACGTCTCTCAACCCGGCTGTGCTCCTGTTTGTCAAGGGATGCTGAGCCCAGCAACAGGGGCAGCTCCCAGGGCACGGGGCTGTAACCCCTACATGTGTCTCAGCCTCACCGCAGCCATGCTACACACGCACCCTCCGCCCCGCTGGGTGACTGGGAGCGTGCGGCTCTCTGCAGTCCTGTGCCTGGTGGGGACAAGCATGGAGATGGGCGTACACCCCCACTGCACTGTCCTTCCATCAGTGGGCCCAGCTCCCAGCAGGCAGCCACGTGGGGAAGCCACTTAGAGCAGCCAGTGTGAAAATGAAAAGTTTATTTACTCAGGGAGACAACTGAGGCTCACAACAACGGGGATCTTCACCTTCCACTCCTTGGCCTCCTGGGCATGGGCACAGCAAGTGACCCTGTCTGCTCTGCAGCAGGACCAGCCCTGGGTATCGCTAGGTCCCAGCACCCCTGTGTGCCCCCACCACAGCATGTAGAAGGCCGATGGCACCCTTAGTGTGCCAGGAAGGGCCTTGCAGCTTGGGGAGAGCAGGGGAGAGCGTCCGAGGCCCAAGGCGCCTGCTGGGCGAAGGCTGCCTGGTGCCCCCGGGCAGCTTATGTCTGGAACCTGCAGGTTTTGTCCTGGGTGGGGTGGGGGGGCTGGGGGGGACGCACACACACACCCCCCCCGCAGCCCACCCTACCCATGCCTACCCCTGGGGCAGGAGCACGGCGCAGGTGCAGCTTCACCTGGCTGGATCGCAGGACTTCTGCAGCGCCACCTGGGAGTGGAAGGGCACGCGTGAGCGCAGGGCTGCGCTGGCAGCGTCAGGCACACGCTGGCACCTCTGGCCGGTATTTGTAGCATGTGCTTGGAAAGCAATGGTTCAGGGGGCTGGTGTGAGCAGGGGCCCTCCTGACAGCGGAGCCACCCCCCTCGTCCCGTAAACATAGCCCTTGCCCTGTACTCACCGCTCCAGTCAGGCACAAGGCTCAGCCAGCCCTGCCAGGAGCTGCTGCATCTCACGTGGTGGCCCCTCCTTCACTGTACTTGGCTCAGCCAGCTAGAGGGAGGGGAGAGGGAAAAAAAGCGGTGGAGGGTGGCAGGGATGTGTGAGGGTCTGGGCCAGGTTGAGGGGGGGGCGGCATTCACTCAGGACAGCCAGGATGGAACAGGCTTGGCTATCAGGGGGATGAAGAGGAAGGGTCCCTCTGCAGCTACCCACGATGAAGGGGTGCCAGTCTGTCACCAAGGCTGGCTACAACAGGTTCAGACTTGACATCCCCACCCCATTGCAGCACCGCCTGCAAGCAGAACGCAGCACCTTCAAAACGCAGCAGAAAGGCAGCAATGGTGGGGCAGAGGCAGGCGACCCGGGGAACCAGAGCGCCAGGGCTGTGTCCTGCAGAGCAGAGGGTCAGGGGCGCCTCGGGGAGCGTGGGCCACTGCACCCAGCCTGAGTGGAGATTCAAAACGCAGCAGAAAGGCAGCAATGGTGGGGCAGAGGCAGGCGACCCGTCCGGACTGATGGGCGTACCTGCTCTTTGCTGTAGCTGCGTGCACAGGGCCCGATGCCCCAGAAGATGAGGCTCGCCAAAGAGGACCGGCCAGACAGCACAGCCTTCGCGGCAGCCAGCACCATGGAGGGGAACCAGAGCGCCAGGGCTGTGTCCTGCAGAGCAGAGGGTCAGGGGCGCCTCGGGGAGCGTGGGCCACTGCACCCAGCCTGAGTGGAGAGGCTGGGCAGGGGGCGGGGGGAG